>NW_026783493.1:935533-1247378 GCF_949774975.1 Lagenorhynchus albirostris
CTGAGCCTTTGGTTAATTCCTCTTCCTGGTGGGAAATGAGAGTTAAATTTGCCCGTCCAGACACCTCCAGCTAGTCTCTCATTGGTTCTCCCTATCCCTGTTCATCTTCCGCAGAAATTGCAAACTGGGCCAAACAGGAGGTTAAAGGCACTGACTCTCCAAGTCGGGAGAGTGTTAGTAAAGCATCTGGAATGTTGCACCCTAGTACCAGGGGACGAAAACTGAGACATATTGGAACACGTCTCCCGATCACACGGTTGATCATACTCTGGGTTCCACATGCATGTTTTAGCTGAAGGAAGAATACCTTAAACCTGGAGAGTTGAGACCCGTGGAATGGGTACCATGCAATATGACTTCAAAGGGTCTTCATTTGCTCACTGAACCTCTCCAATCCTATCACTGCTGCGTTTATGCCCCTGTACACACACTTGATTCTCTTTCAGACACATAGCAATCCATAGGTTTTAAGATACTTCCTAGTCAGGTACACTCTTAGGCATTTAATATGGGGTGTTGAGTCCATTTCGTTGAGCAAGGAGTAGCTCTTGTCTATTCCATATTTGGCTTAAGGAACTTTATCTGTGCTCATTTCAATCTCTGGTTTTATGCAGCACCCCAACTCACCTTTCCCCTTAAGCAAGCATAAGTTGGTTTTCTAAATTTGAGACCCTGTTCTGTTTTGGAATTCAGTTCCTGTGTAGCCAAGTTTACATTCCGTGTATTAGTGATATCTTATGATGTTTCTTTTTCTGTGTGACTTATTTCAGTTAGAATCATCGTACCTGAATCCACTCATTATGCTGCTACGGGCCTGATGACATAGATTTCATTGCTGAGTGATACTGCATTGTACGTAAGTACCACAACTTCTTTATCCATTTTTCACTTTCTGCGATATTGAACTTGTACCGTAAACTTCTTGTAAACAGAGCCGTCCCAACCTTTGGGGTGGCGGTGTCTTTTTGATTTTAATTTCCCTAAGCTATAGGACCATAAGTGGAAGTTCCCTAGGCTCTGTTGCTTTGTTTTTTAGATGTTTCAGGAAACACCATACACTTCTCCCGAGTGGCTGTTGGCAATTTACATCCCGCCCATCAGCATAACAAGGCTCCCAGTTCTCCATGGCCTGTCCTGCCTTTCTGGATTTTACACTTTTTTCAGATGGCCCTTTTGACCGGGGGGAAGTGAGACTTCATTGTAGTGCAGATTTCCTTTGCAAGCTTGCTTGGTTGGCCAAAAAGGGCGTATGCGTTTTTTCCTGAATATATTCAGGAAAAAACGCATACGCCCTTTTTGGCCAAGTGCATCATTGTGGACGTTCTGCCTCTTTTCCTATGCTTTAAATGCAATTCCAGTCTACCTCCTGAAATCGGTTTCCTGCAATTCTGCCCCGCTTTCAAGTCCTCTTGGCAGCCTTACTTCAGTATATTTTTGGACGATAGCTGTCATTTATAACTCTGCAGGTTTGTGAATTACAGTGCCCCTGAGCTCCTTTCTTCAACTCGCTTTCTCGTGAGCTGGCCGCAACACCGCAGGATGGCTTCAGGCCCTAATCTGGTTCCGGCACGGCACGCTGAGCCTTTGGTTAATTCCTCTTCCTGGTGGGAAATGAGAGTTAAATTTGCCCGTCCAGACACCTCCAGCTAGTCTCTCATTGGTTCTCCCTATCCCTGTTCATCTTCCGCAGAAATTGCAAACTGGGCCAAACAGGAGGTTAAAGGCACTGACTCTCCAAGTCGGGAGAGTGTTAGTAAAGCGTCTGGAATGTTGCACCCAAGTACCAGGGGACGAAAACTGAGACATATTGGAACACGTCTCCCGATCACACAGTTGATCATACTCTGGGTTCCACATGCATGTTTTAGCTGAAGGAAGAATACCTTAAACCTGGAGAGTTGAGACCCGTGGAATGGGTACCATGCAATATGACTTCAGAGGGTCTTCATTTGCTCACCGAACCTCTCCAATCCTATCACTGCTGCGTTTATGCCCCTGTACACACACTTGATTCTCTTTCAGAGACATAGCAATCCATAGGTTTTAAGATACTTCCTAGTCAGGTACACTCTTAGGCATTTAATATGGGGTGTTGAGTCCATTTCGTTGAGCAAGGAGTAGCTCTTGTCTATTCCATATTTGGCTTAAGGAACTTTATCTGTGCTCATTTCAATCTCTGGTTTTATGCAGCACCCCAACTCACCTTTCCCCTTAAGCAAGCATAAGTTGGGTTTCTAGATTAGAGACCCTGTACTGTTTTGTAATTCAGTTCCTGTGTAGCCAAGTTTACATTCCGTGTATTAGTGATATCTTATGATGTTTCTTTTCCTGTGTGACTTATTTCAGTTAGAATCATCGTACCTGAATCCACTCATTATGCTGCTACGGGCCTGATGACATAGATTTCATTGCTGAGTGATACTGCATTGTACGTAAGTACCACAACTTCTTTATCCATTTTTCACTTTCTGCGATATTGAACTTGTACCGTAAACCAGGTTCTTGTAAACAGAGCCGTCCCAACCTTTGGGGTGGCTGTGTCTTTTGATTTTAATTTCCCTAAGCTATAGGACCATAAGTGGAAGTGCCCTAGGCTCTGTTGCTTTGTTTTTTAGATGTTTCAGGAAACACCATACAGTTCTCCCGAGTGGCTGTTGGCAATTTACATCCCACCCATCAGCATAACAAGGCTCCCAGTTCTCCATGGCCTGTCCTGCCTTTCTGGATTTTACACTTTTTTCAGATGGCCCTTTTGACCGGGGGGAAGTGAGACTTCATTGTAGTGCAGATTTCCTTTGCAAGCTTGCTTGGTTGGCCAAAAAGGGCGTATGCGTTTTTTCCTGAATATATTCAGGAAAAAACGCATACGCCCTTTTTGGCCAAGTGCATCATTGTGGACGTTCTGCCTCTTTTCCTATGCTTTAAATGCAATTCCAGTCTACCTCCTGAAATCGGTTTCCTGCAATTCTGCCCCGCTTTCAAGTCCTCTTGGCAGCCTTACTTCAGTATATTTTTGGACGATAGCTGTCATTTATAACTCTGCAGGTTTGTGAATTACAGTGCCCCTGAGCTCCTTTCTTCAACTCGCTTTCTCGTGAGCTGGCCGCAACCCCGCAGGATGGCTTCAGGCCCTAATCTGGTTCCGGCACGGCACGCTGAGCCTTTGGTTAATTCCTCTTCCTGGTGGGAAATGAGAGTTAAATTTGCCCGTCCAGACACCTCCAGCTAGTCTCTCATTGGTTCTCCCTATCCCTGTTCATCTTCCGCAGAAATTGCAAACTGGGCCAAACAGGAGGTTAAAGGCACTGACTCTCCAAGTCGGGAGAGTGTTAGTAAAGCGTCTGGAATGTTGCACCCGAGTACCAGGGGACGAAAACTGAGACATATTGGAACACGTCTCCCGATCACACGGTTGATCATACTCTGGGTTCCACATGCATGTTTTAGCTGAAGGAAGAATACCTTAAACCTGGAGAGTTGAGACCCGTGGAATGGGTACCATGCAATATGACTTCAAAGGGTCTTCATTTGCTCACCGAACCTCTCCAATCCTATCACTGCTGGGTTTATGCCCCTGTACACACACTTGATTCTCTTTCAGAGACATAGCAATCCATAGGTTTTAAGATACTTCCTAGTCAGGTACACTCTTAGGCATTTAATATGGGGTGTTGAGTCCATTTCGTTGAGCAAGGAGTAGCTCTTGTCTATTCCATATTTGGCTTAAGGAACTTTATCTGTGCTCATTTCAATCTCTGGTTTTATGCAGCACCCCAACTCACCTTTCCCCTTAAGCAAGCATAAGTTGGTTTTCTAAATTTGAGACCCTGTTCTGTTTTGTAATTCAGTTCCTGTGTAGCCAAGGTTACATTCCGTGTATTAGTGATATCTTATGATGTTTCTTTTCCTGTGTGACTTATTTCAGTTAGAATCATCATACCTGAATCCACTCATTATGCTGCTACGGGCCTGATGACATAGATTTCATTGCTGAGTGATACTGCATTGTACGTAAGTACCACAACTTCTTTATCCATTTTTCACTTTCTGCGATATTGAACTTGTACCGTAAACCAGGTTCTTGTAAACAGAGCCGTCCCAACCTTTGGGGTGGCTGTGTCTTTTTGATTTTAATTTCCTTAAGCTATAGGACCATAAGTGGAAGTGCCCTAGGCTCTGTTGCTTTGTTTTTTAGATGTTTCAGGAAACACCATACACTTCTCCCGAGTGGCTGTTGGCAATTTACATCCCGCCCATCAGCATAACAAGGCTCCCAGTTCTCCATGGCCTGTCCTGCCTTTCTGGATTTTACACTTTTTTCAGATGGCCCTTTTGACCGGGGGGAAGTGAGACTTCATTGTAGTGCAGATTTCCTTTGCAAGCTTGCTTGGTTGGCCAAAAAGGGCGTATGCGTTTTTTCCTGAATATATTCAGGAAAAAACGCATACGCCCTTTTTGGCCAAGTGCATCATTGTGGACGTTCTGCCTCTTTTCCTATGCTTTAAATGCAATTCCAGTCTACCTCCTGAAATCGGTTTCCTGCAATTCTGCCCCGCTTTCAAGTCCTCTTGGCAGCCTTACTTCAGTATATTTTTGGACGATAGCTGTCATTTATAACTCTGCAGGTTTGTGAATTACAGTGCCCCTGAGCTCCTTTCTTCAACTCGCTTTCTCGTGAGCTGGCCGCAACCCCGCAGGATGGCTTCAGGCCCTAATCTGGTTCCGGCACGGCACGCTGAGCCTTTGGTTAATTCCTCTTCCTGGTGGGAAATGAGAGTTAAATTTGCCCGTCCAGACACCTCCAGCTAGTCTGTCATTGGTTCTCCCTATTCCTGTTCATCTTCCGCAGAAATTGCAAACTGGGCCAAACAGGAGGTTAAAGGCACTGACTCTCCAAGTCGGGAGAGTGTTAGTAAAGCGTCTGGAATGTTGCACCCGAGTACCAGGGGACGAAAACTGAGACATATTGGAACACGTCTCCCGATCACACGGTTGATCATACTCTGGGTTCCACATGCATGTTTTAGCTGAAGGAAGAATACCTTAAACCTGGAGAGTTGAGACCCGTGGAATGGGTACCATGCAATATGACTTCAAAGGGTCTTCATTTGCTCACCGAACCTCTCCAATCCTATCACTGCTGCGTTTATGCCCCTGTACACACACTTGATTCTCTTTCAGAGACATAGCAATCCATAGGTTTTAAGATACTTCCTAGTCAGGTACACTCTTAGGCATTTAATATGGGGTGTTGAGTCCATTTCGTTGAGCAAGGAGTAGCTCTTGTCTATTCCATATTTGGCTTAAGGAACTTTATCTGTGCTCATTTCAATCTCTGGTTTTATGCAGCACCCCAACTCACCTTTCCCCTTAAGCAAGCATAAGTTGGTTTTCTAAATTTGAGACCCTGTTCTGTTTTGTAATTCAGTTCCTGTGTAGCCAAGGTTACATTCCGTGTATTAGTGATATCTTATGATGTTTCTTTTCCTGTGTGACTTATTTCAGTTAGAATCATCATACCTGAATCCACTCATTATGCTGCTACGGGCCTGATGACATAGATTTCATTGCTGAGTGATACTGCATTGTACGTAAGTACCACAACTTCTTTATCCATTTTTCACTTTCTGCGATATTGAACTTGTACCGTAAACCAGGTTCTTGTAAACAGAGCCGTCCCAACCTTTGGGGTGGCTGTGTCTTTTGATTTTAATTTCCCTAAGCTATAGGACCATAAGTGGAAGTGCCCTAGGCTCTGTTGCTTTGTTTTTTAGATGTTTCAGGAAACACCATACACTTCTCCCGAGTGGCTGTTGGCAATTGACATCCCGCCCATCAGCATAACAAGGCTCCCAGTTCTCCATGGCCTGTCCTGCCTTTCTGGATTTTACACTTTTTTCAGATGGCCCTTTTGACCGGGGGGAAGTGAGACTTCATTGTAGTGCAGATTTCCTTTGCAAGCTTGATTGGTTGGCCAAAAAGGGCGTATGCGTTTTTTCCTGAATATATTCAGGAAAAAACGCATACGCCCTTTTTGGCCAAGTGCATCATTGTGGACGTTCTGCCTCTTTTCCTATGCTTTAAATGCAATTCCAGTCTACCTCCTGAAATCGGTTTCCTGCAATTCTGCCCCGCTTTCAAGTCCTCTTGGCAGCCTTACTTCAGTATATTTTTGGACGATAGCTGTCATTTATAACTCTGCAGGTTTGTGAATTACAGTGCCCCTGAGCTCCTTTCTTCAACTTGCTCTCTCGTGAGCTGGCCGCAACACCGCAGGATGGCTTCAGGCCCTAATCTGGTTCCGGCACGGCACGCTGAGCCTTTGGTTAATTCCTCTTCCTGGTGGGAAATGAGAGTTAAATTTGCCCGTCCAGACACCTCCAGCTAGTCTCTCATTGGTTCTCCCTATCCCTGTTCATCTTCCGCAGAAATTGCAAACTGGGCCAAACAGGAGGTTAAAGGCACTGACTCTCCAAGTCGGGAGAGTGTTAGTAAAGCGTCTGGAATGTTGCACCCGAGTACCAGGGGACGAAAACTGAGACATATTGGAACACGTCTCCCGATCACACGGTTGATCATACTCTGGGTTCCACATGCATGTTTTAGCTGAAGGAAGAATACCTTAAACCTGGAGAGTTGAGACCCGTGGAATGGGTACCATGCAATATGACTTCAAAGGGTCTTCATTTGCTCACCGAACCTCTCCAATCCTATCACTGCTGCGTTTATGCCCCTGTACACACACTTGATTCTCTTTCAGACACATAGCAATCCATAGGTTTTAAGATACTTCCTAGTCAGGTACACTCTTAGGCATTTAATATGGGGTGTTGAGTCCATTTCGTTGAGCAAGGAGTAGCTCTTGTCTATTCCATATTTGGCTTAAGGAACTTTATCTGTGCTCATTTCAATCTCTGGTTTTATGCAGCACCCCAACTCACCTTTCCCCTTAAGCAAGCATAAGTTGGTTTTCTAAATTTGAGACCCTGTTCTGTTTTGGAATTCAGTTCCTGTGTAGCCAAGTTTACATTCCGTGTATTAGTGATATCTTATGATGTTTCTTTTTCTGTGTGACTTATTTCAGTTAGAATCATCGTACCTGAATCCACTCATTATGCTGCTACGGGCCTGATGACATAGATTTCATTGCTGAGTGATACTGCATTGTACGTAAGTACCACAACTTCTTTATCCATTTTTCACTTTCTGCGATATTGAACTTGTACCGTAAACCAGGTTCTTGTAAACAGAGCCGTCCCAACCTTTGGGGTGGCGGTGTCTTTTTGATTTTAATTTCCCTAAGCTATAGGACCATAAGTGGAAGTGCCCTAGGCTCTGTTGCTTTGTTTTTTAGATGTTTCAGGAAACACCATACACTTCTCCCGAGTGGCTGTTGGCAATTTACATCCCGCCCATCAGCATAACAAGGCTCCCAGTTCTCCATGGCCTGTCCTGCCTTTCTGGATTTTACACTTTTTTCAGATGGCCCTTTTGACCGGGGGGAAGTGAGACTTCATTGTAGTGCAGATTTCCTTTGCAAGCTTGCTTGGTTGGCCAAAAAGGGCGTATGCGTTTTTTTCTGAATATATTCAGGAAAAAACGCATACGCCCTTTTTGGCCAAGTGCATCATTGTGGACGTTCTGCCTCTTTTCCTATGCTTTAAATGCAATTCCAGTCTACCTCCTGAAATCGGTTTCCTGCAATTCTGCCCCGCTTTCAAGTCCTCTTGGCAGCCTTACTTCAGTATATTTTTGGACGATAGCTGTCATTTATAACTCTGCATGTTTGTGAATTACAGTGCCCCTGAGCTCCTTTCTTCAACTCGCTTTCTCGTGAGCTGGCCGCAACACCGCAGGATGGCTTCAGGCCCTAATCTGGTTCCGGCACGGCACGCTGAGCCTTTGGTTAATTCCTCTTCCTGGTGGGAAATGAGAGTTAAATTTGCCCGTCCAGACACCTCCAGCTAGTCTCTCATTGGTTCTCCCTATCCCTGTTCATCTTCCGCAGAAATTGCAAACTGGGCCAAACAGGAGGTTAAAGGCACTGACTCTCCAAGTCGGGAGAGTGTTAGTAAAGCGTCTGGAATGTTGCACCCGAGTACCAGGGGATGAAAACTGAGACGTATTGGAACACGTCTCCCGATCACACGGTTGATCATACTCTGGGTTCCACATGCATGGTTTAGCTGAAGGAAGAATACCTTAAACCTGGAGAGTTGAGACCCGTGGAATGGGTACCATGCAATATGACTTCAAAGGGTCTTCATTTGCTCACCGAACCTCTCCAATCCTATCACTGCTGCGTTTATGCCCCTGTACACACACTTGATTCTCTTCCAGAGACATAGCAATCCATAGGTTTTAAGATTCTTCCTAGTCAGGTATATTTTTATGTGTTTAATATGGGGTGTTGAATCCATTTCGTTGAGCAATGAGTAGCTCTTGTCTATTACATATTTGGCTTAAGGAACTTTATCTGTGCTCATTTCAATCTCTGGTTTTATGCGGCACCCCAACTCACCTTTCCCCTTAAGCAAGCATAAGTTGGTTTTCTAAATTTGAGACCCTCTTCTGTTTTGTAATTCAGTTCCTGTGTAGCCAAGTTTACATTCCGTGTATTAGTGATATCTTATGATGTTTCTTTTTCTGTGTGACTTATTTCAGTTAGAATCATCATACCTGAATCCACTCATTATGCTGCTACGGGCCTGATGACATAGATTTCATTGCTGAGTGATACTGCATTGTACGTAAGTACCACAACTTCTTTATCCATTTTTCACTTTCTGCGATAGTGAACTTGTACCGTAAACCAGGTTCTTGTAAACAGAGCCGTCCCAACCTTTGGGGTGGCTGTGTCTTTTTGATTTTAATTTCCCTAAGCTATAGGACCATAAGTGGAAGTGCCCTAGGCTCTGTTGCTTTGTTTTTTAGATGTTTCAGGAAACACCATACACTTCTCCCGAGTGGCTGTTGGCAATTGACATCCCGCCCATCAGCATAACAAGGCTCCCAGTTCTCCATGGCCTGTCCTGCCTTTCTGGATTTTACACTTTTTTCAGATGGCCCTTTTGACCGGGGGGAAGTGAGACTTCATTGTAGTGCAGATTTCCTTTGCAAGCTTGCTTGGTTGGCCAAAAAGGGCGTATGCGTTTTTTCCTGAATATATTCAGGAAATAACGCATACGCCCTTTTTGGCCAAGTGCATCATTGTGGACGTTCTGCCTCTTTTCCTATGCTTTAAATGCAATTCCAGTCTACCTCCTGAAATCGGTTTCCTGCAATTCTGCCCCGCTTTCAAGTCCTCTTGGCAGCCTTACTTCAGTATATTTTTGGACGATAGCTGTCATTTATAACTCTGCAGGTTTGTGAATTACAGTGCCCCTGAGCTCCTTTCTTCAACTCGCTTTCTCGTGAGCTGGCCGCAACACCGCAGGATGGCTTCAGGCCCTAATCTGGTTCCGGCACGGCACGCTGAGCCTTTGGTTAATTCCTCTTCCTGGTGGGAAATGAGAGTTAAATTTGCCCGTCCAGACACCTCCAGCTAGTCTGTCATTGGTTCTGCCTATTCCTGTTCATCTTCCGCAGAAATTGCAAACTGGGCCAAACAGGAGGTTAAAGGCACTGACTCTCCAAGTCGGGAGAGTGTTAGTAAAGCGTCTGGAATGTTGCACCCGAGTACCAGGGGACGAAAACTGAGACATATTGGAACACGTCTCCCGATCACACGGTTGATCATACTCTGGGTTCCACATGCATGTTTTAGCTGAAGGAAGAATACCTTAAACCTGGAGAGTTGAGACCCGTGGAATGGGTACCATGCAATATGACTTCAAAGGGTCTTCATTTGCTCACCGAACCTCTCCAATCCTATCACTGCTGCGTTTATGCCCCTGTACACACGCTTGATTCTCTTTCAGAGACATAGCAATCCATAGGTTTTAAGATACTTCCTAGTCAGGTACACTCTTAGGCATTTAATATGGGGTGTTGAGTCCATTTCGTTGAGCAAGGAGTAGCTCTTGTCTATTCCATATTTGGCTTAAGGAACTTTATCTGTGCTCATTTCAATCTCTGGTTTTATGCAGCACCCCAACTCACCTTTCCCCTTAAGCAAGCATAAGTTGGGTTTCTAAATTTGAGACCCTGTTCTGTTTTGTAATTCAGTTCCTGTGTAGCCAAGGTTACATTCCGTGTATTAGTGAAATCTTATGATGTTTCTTTTCCTGTGTGACTTATTTCAGTTAGAATCATCATACCTGAATCTACTCATTATGCTGCTACGGGCCTGATGACATAGATTTCATTGCTGAGTGATACTGCATTGTACGTAAGTACCACAACTTCTTTATCCATTTTTCACTTTCTGCGATATTGAACTTGTACCGTAAACCAGGTTCTTGTAAACAGAGCCGTCCCAACCTTTGGGGTGGCTGTGTCTTTTGATTTTAATTTCCCTAAGCTATAGGACCATAAGTGGAAGTGCCCTAGGCTCTGTTGCTTTGTTTTTTAGATGTTTCAGGAAACACCATACACTTCTCCCGAGTGGCTGTTGGCAATTTACATCCCGCCCATCAGCATAACAAGGCTCCCAGTTCTCCATGGCCTGTCCTGCCTTTCTGGATTTTACACTTTTTTCAGATGGCCCTTTTGACCGGGGGGGAAGTGAGACTTCATTGTAGTGCAGATTTCCTTTGCAAGCTTGCTTGGTTGGCCAAAAAGGGCGTATGCGTTTTTTCCTGAATATATTCAGGAAAAAACGCATACGCCCTTTTTGGCCAAGTGCATCATTGTGGACGTTCTGCCTCTTTTCCTATGCTTTAAATGCAATTCCAGTCTACCTCCTGAAATCGGTTTCCTGCAATTCTGCCCCGCTTTCAAGTCCTCTTGGCAGCCTTACTTCAGTATATTTTTGGACGATAGCTGTCATTTATAACTCTGCAGGTTTGTGAATTACAGTGCCCCTGAGCTCCTTTCTTCAACTCGCTTTCTCGTGAGCTGGCCGCAACACCGCAGGATGGCTTCAGGCCCTAATCTGGTTCCGGCACGGCACGCTGAGCCTTTGGTTAATTCCTCTTCCTGGTGGGAAATGAGAGTTAAATTTGCCCGTCCAGACACCTCCAGCTAGTCTGTCATTGGTTCTCCCTATTCCTGTTCATCTTCCGCAGAAATTGCAAACTGGGCCAAACAGGAGGTTAAAGGCACTGACTCTCCAAGTCGGGAGAGTGTTAGTAAAGCGTCTGGAATGTTGCACCCGAGTACCAGGGGACGAAAACTGAGACATATTGGAACACGTCTCCCGATCACACGGTTGATCATACTCTGGGTTCCACATGCATGTTTTAGCTGAAGGAAGAATACCTTAAACCTGGAGAGTTGAGACCCGTGGAATGGGTACCATGCAATATGACTTCAAAGGGTCTTCATTTGCTCACCGAACCTCTCCAATCCTATCACTGCTGCGTTTATGCCCCTGTACACACACTTGATTCTCTTTCAGAGACATAGCAATCCATAGGTTTTAAGATACTTCCTAGTCAGGTACACTCTTAGGCATTTAATATGGGCTGTTGAGTCCATTTCGTTGAGCAAGGAGTAGCTCTTGTCTATTCCATATTTGGCTTAAGGAACTTTATCTGTGCTCATTTCAATCTCTGGTTTTATGCAGCACCCCAACTCACCTTTCCCCTTAAGCAAGCATAAGTTGGTTTTCTAAATTTGAGACCCTGTTCTGTTTTGTAATTCAGTTCCTGTGTAGCCAAGGTTACATTCCGTGTATTAGTGATATCTTATGATGTTTCTTTTCCTGTGTGACTTATTTCAGTTAGAATCATCGTACCTGAATCCACTCATTATGCTGCTACGGGCCTGATGACATAGATTTCATTGCTGAGTGATACTGCATTGTACGTAAGTACCACAACTTCTTTATCCATTTTTCACTTTCTGCGATATTGAACTTGTACCGTAAACCAGGTTCTTGTAAACAGAGCCGTCCCAACCTTTGGGGTGGCTGTGTCTTTTGATTTTAATTTCCCTAAGCTATAGGACCATAAGTGGAAGTGCCCTAGGCTCTGTTGCTTTGTTTTTTAGATGTTTCAGGAAACACCATACACTTCTCCTGAGTGGCTGTTGGCAATTTACATCCCGCCCATCAGCATAACAAGGCTCCCAGTTCTCCATGGCCTGTCCTGCCTTTCTGGATTTTACACTTTTTTCAGATGGCCCTTTTGACCAGGGGGAAGTGAGACTTCACTGTAGTGCAGATTTCCTTTGCAAGCTTGCTTGGTTGGCCAAAAAGGGCGTATGCGTTTTTTCCTGAATATATTCAGGAAAAAACGCATACGCCCTTTTTGGCCAAGTGCATCATTGTGGACGTTCTGCCTCTTTTCCTATGCTTTAAATGCAATTCCAGTCTACCTCCTGAAATCGGTTTCCTGCAATTCTGCCCCGCTTTCAAGTCCTCTTGGCAGCCTTACTTCAGTATATTTTTGGACGATAGCTGTCATTTATAACTCTGCAGGTTTGTGAATTACAGTGCCCCTGAGCTCCTTTCTTCAAGTCGCTTTCTCGTGAGCTGGCCGCAACACCGCAGGATGGCTTCAGGCCCTAATCTGGTTCCGGCACGGCACGCTGAGCCTTTGGTTAATTCCTCTTCCTGGTGGGAAATGAGAGTTAAATTTGCCCGTCCAGACACCTCCAGCTAGTCTGTCATTGGTTCTCCCTATTCCTGTTCATCTTCCGCAGAAATTGCAAACTGGGCCAAACAGGAGGTTAAAGGCACTGACTCTCCAAGTCGGGAGAGTGTTAGTAAAGCGTCTGGAATGTTGAACCCAAGTACCAGGGGACGAAAACTGAGACGTATTGGAACACGTCTCCCGATCACACAGTTGATCATACTCTGGGTTCCACATGCATGTTTTAGCTGAAGGAAGAATACCTTAAACCTGGAGAGTTGAGACCCGTGGAATGGGTACCATGCAATATGACTTCAAAGGGTCTTCATTTGCTCACCGAACCTCTCCAATCCTATCACTGCTGCGTTTATGCCCCTGCACACACGCTTGATTCTCTTTCGGAGACATAGCAATCCATAGGTTTTAAGATACTTCCTAGTCAGGTACACTCTTAGGCGTTTAATATTGGGTGTTGAATCCATTTCGTTGAGCAAGGAGTAGCTCTTGTCTATTCCATATTTGGCTTAAGGAACTTTATCTGTGCTCATTTCAATCTCTGGTTTTATGCAGCACCCCAACTCACCTTTCCCCTTAAGCAAGCATAAGTTGGTTTTCTAAATTTGAGACCCTGTTCTGTTTTGTAATTCAGTTCCTGTGTAGCCAAGTTTACATTCCGTGTATTAGTGATATCTTATGATGTTTCTTTTTCTGTGTGACTTATTTCAGTTAGAATCATCATACCTGAATCCACTCATTATGCTGCTACGGGCCTGATGACATAGATTTCCTTGCTGAGTGATACTGCATTGTACGTAAGTACCACAACTTCTTTATCCATTTTTCACTTTCTGCGATATTGAACTTGTACCGTAAACCAGGTTCTTGTAAACAGAGCCGTCCCAACCTTTGGGGCGGCTGTGTCTTTTGATTTTAATTTCCCTAAGCTATAGGACCATAAGTGGAAGTGCCCTAGGCTCTGTTGCTTTGTTTTTTAGATGTTTCAGGAAACACCATACACTTCTCCCGAGTGGCTGTTGGCAATTTACATCCCACCCATCAGCATAACAAGGCTCCCAGTTCTCCATGGCCTGTCCTGCCTTTCTGGATTTTACACTTTTTTCAGATGTCCCTTTTGACCGGGGGGAAGTGAGACTTCATTGTAGTGCAGATTTCCTTTGCAAGCTTGCTTGGTTGGCCAAAAAGGGCGTATGCGTTTTTTCCTGAATATATTCAGGAAAAAACGCATACGCCCTTTTTGGCCAAGTGCATCATTGTGGACGTTCTGCCTCTTTTCCTATGCTTTAAATGCAATTCCAGTCTACCTCCTGAAATCGGTTTCCTGCAATTCTGCCCCGCTTTCAAGTCCTCTTGGCAGCCTTACTTCAGTATATTTTTGGACGATAGCTGTCATTTATAACTCTGCAGGTTTGTGAATTACAGTGCCCCTGAGCTCCTTTCTTCAACTCGCTTTCTCGTGAGCTGGCCGCAACACCGCAGGATGGCTTCAGGCCCTAATCTGGTTCCGGCACGGCACGCTGAGCCTTTGGTTAATTCCTCTTCCTGGTGCGAAATAAGAGTTAAACTTGCCCATCCAGACACCGCCATCTAGTCTGTCATTGGTTCTGCCTATTCCTGTTCATCTTCCGCAGAAATTGCAAACTGGGCCAAACAGGAGGTTAAAGGCACTGACTCTCCAAGTCGGGAGAGTGTTAGTAAAGCGTCTGGAATGTTGCACCCGAGTACCAGGGGACGAAAACTGAGACATATTGGAACACGTCTCCCGATCACACGGTTGATCATACTCTGGGTTCCACATGCATGTTTTAGCTGAAGGAAGAATACCTTAAACCTGGAGAGTTGAGACCCGTGGAATGGGTACCATGCAATATGACTTCAAAGGGTCTTCATTTGCTCACCGAACCTCTCCAATCCTATCACTGCTGCGTTTATGCCCCTGTACACACACTTGATTCTCTTTCAGACACATAGCAATCCATAGGTTTTAAGATACTTCCTAGTCAGGTACACTCTTAGGCATTTAATATGGGGTGTTGAGTCCATTTCGTTGAGCAAGGAGTAGCTCTTGTCTATTCCATATTTGGCTTAAGGAACGTTATCTGTGCTCATTTCAATCTCTGGTTTTATGCAGCACCCCAACTCACCTTTCCCCTTAAGCAAGCATAAGTTGGTTTTCTAAATTTGAGACCCTGTTCTGTTTTGTAATTCAGTTCCTGTGTAGCCAAGTTTACATTCCGTGTATTAGTGATATCTTATGATGTTTCTTTTCCTGTGTGACTTATTTCAGTTAGAATCATCATACCTGAATCCACTCATTATGCTGCTACAGGCCTGATGACATAGATTTCATTTCTGAGTGATACTGCATTGTACGTAAGTACCACAACTTCTTTATCCATTTTTCACTTTCTGCGATATTGAACTTGTACCGTAAACCAGGTTCTTGTAAACAGAGCCGTCCCAACATTTGGGGTGGCTGTGTCTTTTTGATTTTAATTTCCCTAAGCTATAGGACCATAAGTGGAAGTGCCCTAGGCTCTGTTGCTTTGTTTTTTAGATGCTTCAGGAAACACCATACACTTCTCCAGAGTGGCTGTTGGCAATTTACATCCCGCCCATCAGCATAACAAGGCTCCCAGTTCTCCATGGCCTGTCCTGCCTTTCTGGATTTTACACTTTTTTCAGATGGCCCTTTTGACCGGGGGGAAGTGAGACTTCATTGTAGTGCAGATTTCCTTTGCAAGCTTGCTTGGTTGGCCAAAAAGGGCGTATGCGTTTTTTCCTGAATATATTCAGGAAAAAACGCATACGCCCTTTTTGGCCAAGTTCATCATTGTGGACGTTCTGCCTCTTTTCCTATGCTTTCAATGCAATTCCAGTCTACCTCCTGAAATCGGTTTCCTGCAATTCTGCCCCGCTTTCAAGTCCTCTTGGCAGCCTTACTTCAGTATATTTTTGGACGATAGCTGTCATTTATAACTCTGCAGGTTTGTGAATTACAGTGCCCCTGAGCTCCTTTCTTCAACTCGCTTTCTCGTGAGCTGGCCGCAACACCGCAGGATGGCTTCAGGCCCTAATCTGGTTCCGGCACGGCACGCTGAGCCTTTGGTTAATTCCTCTTCCTGGTGGGAAATGAGAGTTAAATTTGCCCGTCCAGACACCTCCAGCTAGTCTGTCATTGGTTCTCCCTATTCCTGTTCATCTTCCGCAGAAATTGCAAACTGGGCCAAACAGGAGGTTAAAGGCACTGACTCTCCAAGTCGGGAGAGTGTTAATAAAGCGTCTGGAATGTTGCACCCGAGTACCAGGGGACGAAAACTGAGACATATTGGAACACGTCTCCCGATCACACGGTTGATCATACTCTGGGTTCCACATGCATGTTTTAGCTAAAGGAAGAATACCTTAAACCTGGAGAGTTGAGACCCGTGGAATGGGTACCATGCAATATGACTTCAAAGGGTCTTCATTTGCTCACCGAACCTCTCCAATCCTATCACTGCTGCGTTTATGCCCCTGTACACACACTTGATTCTCTTTCAGACACATAGCAATCCATAGGTTTTAAGATACTTCCTAGTCAGGTACACTCTTAGGCATTTAATATGGGGTGTTGAGTCCATTTCGTTGAGCAAGGAGTAGCTCTTGTCTATTCCATATTTGGCTTAAGGAACTTTATCTGTGCTCATTTCAATCTCTGGTTTTATGCAGCACCCCAACTCACCTTTCCCCTTAAGCAAGCATAAGTTGGTTTTCTAAATTTGAGACCCTGTTCTGTTTTGTAATTCAGTTCCTGTGTAGCCAAGGTTACATTCCGTGTATTAGTGATATCTTATGATGTTTCTTTTTCTGTGTGACTTATTTCAGTTAGAATCATCATACCTGAATCCACTCATTATGCTGCTACGGGCCTGATGACATAGATTTCATTTCTGAGTGATACTGCATTGTACGTAAGTACCACAACTTCTTTATCCATTTTTCACTTTCTGCGATACTGAACTTGTACCGTAAACCAGGTTCTTGTAAACAGAGCCGTCCCAACCTTTGGGGTGGCTGTGTCTTTTTTATTTTAATTTCCCTAAGCTATAGGACCGTAAGTGGAAGTGCCCTAGGCTCTGTTGCTTTGTTTTTTAGATGTTTCAGGAAACACCATACACTTCTCCCGAGTGGCTGTTGGCAATTGACATCCCGCCCATCAGCATAACAAGGCTCCCAGTTCTCCATGGCCTGTCCTGCCTTTCTGGATTTTACACTTTTTTCAGATGGCCCTTTTGACCGGGGAGAAGTGAGACTTCATTGTAGTGCAGATTTCCTTTGCAAGCTTGCTTGGTTGGCCAAAAAGTGCGTATGCGTTTTTTCCTGAATATATTCAGGAAAAAACGCATACGCCCTTTTTGGCCAAGTGCATCATTGTGGACGTTCTGCCTCTTTTCCTATGCTTTAAATGCAATTCCAGTCTACCTCCTGAAATCGGTTTCCTGCAATTCTGCCCCGCTTTCAAGTCCTCTTGGCAGCCTTACTTCAGTATATTTTTGGACGATAGCTGTCATTTATAACTCTGCAGGTTTGTGAATTACAGTGCCCCTGAGCTCCTTTCTTCAACTCGCTTTCTCGTGAGCTGGCCGCAACACCGCAGGATGGCTTCAGGCCCTAATCTGGTTCCGGCACGGCACGCTGAGCCTTTGGTTAATTCCTCTTCCTGGTGCGAAATAAGAGTTAAACTTGCCCATCCAGACACCGCCATCTAGTCTGTCATTGGTTCTGCCTATTCCTGTTCATCTTCCGCAGAAATTGCAAACTGGGCCAAACAGGAGGTTAAAGGCACTGACTCTCCAAGTCGGGAGAGTGTTAGTAAAGCGTCTGGAATGTTGCACCCGAGTACCAGGGGACGAAAACTGAGACATATTGGAACACGTCTCCCGATCACACGGTTGATCATACTCTGGGTTCCACATGCATGTTTTAGCTGAAGGAAGAATACCTTAAACCTGGAGAGTTGAGACCCGTGGAATGGGTACCATGCAATATGACTTCAAAGGGTCTTCATTTGCTCACCGAACCTCTCCAATCCTATCACTGCTGCGTTTATGCCCCTGTACACACACTTGATTCTCTTTCAGACACATAGCAATCCATAGGTTTTAAGATACTTCCTAGTCAGGTACACTCTTAGGCATTTAATATGGGGTGTTGAGTCCATTTCGTTGAGCAAGGAGTAGCTCTTGTCTATTCCATATTTGGCTTAAGGAACTTTATCTGTGCTCATTTCAATCTCTGGTTTTATGCAGCACCCCAACTCACCTTTCCCCTTAAGCAAGCATAAGTTGGTTTTCTAAATTTGAGACCCTGTTCTGTTTTGTAATTCAGTTCCTGTGTAGCCAAGTTTACATTCCGTGTATTAGTGATATCTTATGATGTTTCTTTTCCTGTGTGACTTATTTCAGTTAGAATCATCATACCTGAATCCACTCATTATGCTGCTACAGGCCTGATGACATAGATTTCATTTCTGAGTGATACTGCATTGTATGTAAGTACCACAACTTCTTTATCCATTTTTCACTTTCTGCGATATTGAACTTGTACCGTAAACCAGGTTCTTGTAAACAGAGCCGTCCCAACATTTGGGGTGGCTGTGTCTTTTTGATTTTAATTTCCCTAAGCTATAGGACCATAAGTGGAAGTGCCCTAGGCTCTGTTGCTTTGTTTTTTAGATGCTTCAGGAAACACCATACACTTCTCCAGAGTGGCTGTTGGCAATTTACATCCCGCCCATCAGCATAACAAGGCTCCCAGTTCTCCATGGCCTGTCCTGCCTTTCTGGATTTTACACTTTTTTCAGATGGCCCTTTTGACCGGGGGGAAGTGAGACTTCATTGTAGTGCAGATTTCCTTTGCAAGCTTGCTTGGTTGGCCAAAAAGGGCGTATGCGTTTTTTCCTGAATATATTCAGGAAAAAACGCATACGCCCTTTTTGGCCAAGTGCATCATTGTGGACGTTCTGCCTCTTTTCCTATGCTTTCAATGCAATTCCAGTCTACCTCCTGAAATCGGTTTCCTGCAATTCTGCCCCGCTTTCAAGTCCTCTTGGCAGCCTTACTTCAGTATATTTTTGGACGATAGCTGTCATTTATAACTCTGCAGGTTTGTGAATTACAGTGCCCCTGAGCTCCTTTCTTCAACTCGCTTTCTCGTGAGCTGGCCGCAACACCGCAGGATGGCTTCAGGCCCTAATCTGGTTCCGGCACGGCACGCTGAGCCTTTGGTTAATTCCTCTTCCTGGTGGGAAATGAGAGTTAAATTTGCCCGTCCAGACACCTCCAGCTAGTCTGTCATTGGTTCTCCCTATTCCTGTTCATCTTCCGCAGAAATTGCAAACTGGGCCAAACAGGAGGTTAAAGGCACTGACTCTCCAAGTCGGGAGAGTGTTAATAAAGCGTCTGGAATGTTGCACCCGAGTACCAGGGGACGAAAACTGAGACATATTGGAACACGTCTCCCGATCACACGGTTGATCATACTCTGGGTTCCACATGCATGTTTTAGCTAAAGGAAGAATACCTTAAACCTGGAGAGTTGAGACCCGTGGAATGGGTACCATGCAATATGACTTCAAAGGGTCTTCATTTGCTCACCGAACCTCTCCAATCCTATCACTGCTGCGTTTATGCCCCTGTACACACACTTGATTCTCTTTCAGACACATAGCAATCCATAGGTTTTAAGATACTTCCTAGTCAGGTACACTCTTAGGCATTTAATATGGGGTGTTGAGTCCATTTCGTTGAGCAAGGAGTAGCTCTTGTCTATTCCATATTTGGCTTAAGGAACTTTATCTGTGCTCATTTCAATCTCTGGTTTTATGCAGCACCCCAACTCACCTTTCCCCTTAAGCAAGCATAAGTTGGTTTTCTAAATTTGAGACCCTGTTCTGTTTTGTAATTCAGTTCCTGTGTAGCCAAGGTTACATTCCGTGTATTAGTGATATCTTATGATGTTTCTTTTTCTGTGTGACTTATTTCAGTTAGAATCATCATACCTGAATCCACTCATTATGCTGCTACGGGCCTGATGACATAGATTTCATTGCTGAGTGATACTGCATTGTACGTAAGTACCACAACTTCTTTATCCATTTTTCACTTTCTGCGATATTGAACTTGTACCGTAAACCAGGTTCTTGTAAACAGAGCCGTCCCAACCTTTGGGGTGGCTGTGTCTTTTGATTTTAATTTCCCTAAGCTATAGGACCATAAGTGGAAGTGCCCTAGGCTCTGTTGCTTTGTTTTTTAGATGTTTCAGGAAACACCATACACTTCTCCCGAGTGGCTGTTGGCAATTTACATCCCGCCCATCAGCATAACAAGGCTCCCAGTTCTCCATGGCCTGTCCTGCCTTTCTGGATTTTACACTTTTTTCAGATGGCCCTTTTGACCGGGGGGAAGTGAGACTTCACTGTAGTGCAGATTTCCTTTGCAAGCTTGCTTGGTTGGCCAAAAAGGGCGTATGCATTTTTTCCTGAATATATTCAGGAAAAAACGCATACGCCCTTTTTGGCCAAGTGCATCATTGTGGACGTTCTGCCTCTTTTCCTATGCTTTAAATGCAATTCCAGTCTACCTCCTGAAATCGGTTTCCTGCAATTCTGCCCCGCTTTCAAGTCCTCTTGGCAGCCTTACTTCAGTATATTTTTGGACGATAGCTGTCATTTATAACTCTGCAGGTTTGTGAATTACAGTGCCCCTGAGCTCCTTTCTTCAACTCGATTTCTCGTGAGCTGGCCGCAACACCGCAGGATGGCTTCAGGCCCTAATCTGGTTCCGGCACGGCACGCTGAGCCTTTGGTTAATTCCTCTTCCTGATGGGAAATGAGAGTTAAATTTGCCCGTCCAGACACCTCCAGCTAGTCTGTCATTGGTTCTCCCTATTCCTGTTCATCTTCCGCAGAAATTGCAAACTGGGCCAAACAGGAGGTTAAAGGCACTGACTCTCCAAGTCGGGAGAGTGTTAGTAAAGCGTCTGGAATGTTGCACCCGAGTACCAGGGGACGAAAACTGAGACATATTGGAACACGTCTCCCGATCACACGGTTGATCATACTCTGGGTTCCACATGCATGTTTTAGCTGAAGGAAGAATACCTTAAACCTGGAGAGTTGAGACCCGTGGAATGGGTACCATGCAATATGACTTCAAAGGGTCTTCATTTGCTCACCGAACCTCTCCAATCCTATCACTGCTGCGTTTATGCCCCTGTACACACACTTGATTCTCTTTCAGACACATAGCAATCCATAGGTTTTAAGATACTTCGTAGTCAGGTACACTCTTAGGCATTTAATATGGGGTGTTGAGTCCAATTCGTTGAGCAAGGAGTAGCTCTTGTCTATTCCATATTTGGCTTAAGGAACTTTATCTGTGCTCATTTCAATCTCTGGTTTTATGCAGCACCCCAACTCACCTTTCCCCTTAAGCAAGCATAAGTTGGGTTTCTAAATTTGAGACCCTGTTCTGTTTTGTAATTCAGTTCCTGTGTAGCCAAGGTTACATTCCGTGTATTAGTGATATCTTATGATGTTTCTTTTCCTGTGTGACTTATTTCAGTTAGAATCATCATACCTGAATCCACTCATTATGCTGCTACAGGCCTGATGACATAGATTTCATTTCTGAGTGATACTGCATTGTACGTAAGTACCACAACTTCTTTATCCATTTTTCACTTTCTGCGATATTGAACTTGTACCGTAAACCAGGTTCTTGTAAACAGAGCCGTCCCAACCTTTGGGGTGGCTGTGTCTTTTTGATTTTAATTTCCCTAAGCTATAGGACCATAAGTGGAAGTGCCCTAGGCTCTGTTGCTTTGTTTTTTAGATGTTTCAGGAAACACCATACACTTCTCCCGAGTGGCTGTTGGCAATTGACATCCCGCCCATCAGCATAACAAGGCTCCCAGTTCTCCATGGCCTGTCCTGCCTTTCTGGATTTTACACTTTTTTCAGATGGCCCTTTGGACCGGGGGGAAGTGAGACTTCATTGTAGTGCACATTTCCTTTGCAAGCTTGCTTGGTTGGCCGAAAAGGGCGTATGCGTTTTTTCCTGAATATATTCAGGAAAAAACGCATACGCCCTTTTTGGCCAAGTGCATCATTGTGGACGTTCTGCCTCTTTTCCTATGCTTTAAATGCAATTCCAGTCTACCTCCTGAAATCGGTTTCCTGCAATTCTGCCCCGCTTTCAAGTCCTCTTGGCAGCCTTACTTCAGTATATTTTGGACGATAGCTGTCATTTATAACTCTGCAGGTTTGTGAATTACAGTGCCCCTGAGCTCCTTTCTTCAACTCGCTTTCTCGTGAGCTGGCCGCAACACCGCAGGATGGCTTCAGGCCCTAATCTGGTTCCGGCACGGCACGCTGAGCCTTTGGTTAATTCCTCTTCCTGGTGGGAAATGAGAGTTAAATTTGCCCGTCCAGACACCTCCAGCTAGTCTGTCATTGGTTCTCCCTATTCCTGTTCATCTTCCGCAGAAATTGCAAACTGGGCCAAACAGGAGGTTAAAGGCACTGACTCTCCAAGTCGGGAGAGTGTTAGTAAAGCGTCTGGAATGTTGCACCCGAGTACCAGGGGACGAAAACTGAGACATATTGGAACACGTCTCCCGATCACACGGTTGATCATACTCTGGGTTCCACATGCATGTTTTAGCTGAAGGAAGAATACCTTAAACCTGGAGAGTTGAGACCCGTGGAATGGGTACCATGCAATATGACTTCAAAGGGTCTTCATTTGCTCACCGAACCTCTCCAATCCTATCACTGCTGCGTTTATGCCCCTGTACACACACTTGATTCTCTTTCAGACACATAGCAATCCATAGGTTTTAAGATACTTCCTAGTCAGGTACACTCTTAGGCATTTAATATGGGGTGTTGAGTCCATTTCGTTGAGCAAGGAGTAGCTCTTGTCTATTCCATATTTGGCTTAAGGAACTTTATCTGTGCTCATTTCAATCTCTGGTTTTATGCAGCACCCCAACTCACCTTTCCCCTTAAGCAAGCATAAGTTGGTTTTCTAAATTTGAGACCCTGTTCTGTTTTGTAATTCAGTTCCTGTGTAGCCAAGTTTACATTCCGTGTATTAGTGATATCTTATGATGTTTCTTTTCCTGTGTGACTTATTTCAGTTAGAATCATCATACCTGAATCCACTCATTATGCTGCTACGGGGCTGATGACATAGATTTCATTTCTGAGTGATACTGCATTGTACGTAAGTACCACAACTTCTTTATCCATTTTTCACTTTCTGCGATATTGAACTTGTACCGTAAACCAGGTTCTTGTAAACAGAGCCGTCCCAACCTTTGGGGTGGCTGTGTCTTTTGATTTTAATTTCCCTAAGCTATAGGACCATAAGTGGAAGTGCCCTAGGCTCTGTTGCTTTGTTTTTTAGATGTTTCAGGAAACACCATACACTTCTCCCGAGTGGCTGTTGGCAATTTACATCCCGCCCATCAGCATAACAAGGCTCCCAGTTCTCCATGGCCTGTCCTGCCTTTCTGGATTTTACACTTTTTTCAGATGGCCCTTTGGACCGGGGGGAAGTGAGACTTCATTGTAGTGCAGATTTCCTTTGCAAGCTTGCTTGGTTGGCCAAAAAGTGCGTATGCGTTTTTTCCTGAATATATTCAGGAAAAAACGCATACGCCCTTTTTGGCCAAGTGCATCATTGTGGACGTTCTGCCTCTTTTCCTATGCTTTAAATGCAATTCCAGTCTACCTCCTGAAATCGGTTTCCTGCAATTCTGCCCCGCTTTCAAGTCCTCTTGGCAGCCTTACTTCAGTATATTTTTGGACGATAGCTGTCATTTATAACTCTGCAGGTTTGTGAATTACAGTGCCCCTGAGCTCCTTTCTTCAACTCGCTTTCTCGTGAGCTGGCCGCAACACCGCAGGATGGCTTCAGGCCCTAATCTGGTTCCGGCACGGCACGCTGAGCCTTTGGTTAATTCCTCTTCCTGGTGGGAAATGAGAGTTAAATTTGCCCGTCCAGACACCTCCAGCTAGTCTGTCATTGGTTCTCCCTATTCCTGTTCATCTTCCGCAGAAATTGCAAACTGGGCCAAACAGGAGGTTAAAGGCACTGACTCTCCAAGTCGGGAGAGTGTTAGTAAAGCGTCTGGAATGTTGCACCCGAGTACCAGGGGACGAAAACTGACACATATTGGAACACGTCTCCCGATCACACGGTTGATCATACTCTGGGTTCCACATGCATGTTTTAGCTGAAGGAAGAATACCTTAAACCTGGAGAGTTGAGACCCGTGGAATGGGTACCATGCAATATGACTTCAAAGGGTCTTCATTTGCTCACCGAACCTCTCCAATCCTATCACTGCTGCGTTTATGCCCCTGTACACACACTTGATTCTCTTTCAGACACATAGCAATCCATAGGTTTTAAGATACTTCCTAGTCAGGTACACTCTTAGGCATTTAATATGGGGTGTTGAGTCCATTTCGTTGAGCAAGGAGTAGCTCTTGTCTATTCCATATTTGGCTTAAGGAACTTTATCTGTGCTCATTTCAATCTCTGGTTTTATGCAGCACCCCAACTCACCTTTCCCCTTAAGCAAGCATAAGTTGGTTTTCTAAATTTGAGACCCTGTTCTGTTTTGTAATTCAGTTCCTGTGTAGCCAAGTTTACATTCCGTGTATTAGTGATATCTTATGATGTTTCTTTTCCTGTGTGACTTATTTCAGTTAGAATCATCATACCTGAATCCACTCATTATGCTGCTACGGGGCTGATGACATAGATTTCATTTCTGAGTGATACTGCATTGTACGTAAGTACCACAACTTCTTTATCCATTTTTCACTTTCTGCGATATTGAACTTGTACCGTAAACCAGGTTCTTGTAAACAGAGCCGTCCCAACCTTTGGGGTGGCTGTGTCTTTTGATTTTAATTTCCCTAAGCTATAGGACCATAAGTGGAAGTGCCCTAGGCTCTGTTGCTTTGTTTTTTAGATGTTTCAGGAAACACCATACACTTCTCCCGAGTGGCTGTTGGCAATTTACATCCCGCCCATCAGCATAACAAGGCTCCCAGTTCTCCATGGCCTGTCCTGCCTTTCTGGATTTTACACTTTTTTCAGATGGCCCTTTGGACCGGGGGGAAGTGAGACTTCATTGTAGTGCAGATTTCCTTTGCAAGCTTGCTTGGTTGGCCAAAAAGTGCGTATGCGTTTTTTCCTGAATATATTCAGGAAAAAACGCATACGCCCTTTTTGGCCAAGTGCATCATTGTGGACGTTCTGCCTCTTTTCCTATGCTTTAAATGCAATTCCAGTCTACCTCCTGAAATCGGTTTCCTGCAATTCTGCCCCGCTTTCAAGTCCTCTTGGCAGCCTTACTTCAGTATATTTTTGGACGATAGCTGTCATTTATAACTCTGCAGGTTTGTGAATTACAGTGCCCCTGAGCTCCTTTCTTCAACTCGCTTTCTCGTGAGCTGGCCGCAACACCGCAGGATGGCTTCAGGCCCTAATCTGGTTCCGGCACGGCACGCTGAGCCTTTGGTTAATTCCTCTTCCTGGTGGGAAATGAGAGTTAAATTTGCCCGTCCAGACACCTCCAGCTAGTCTGTCATTGGTTCTCCCTATTCCTGTTCATCTTCCGCAGAAATTGCAAACTGGGCCAAACAGGAGGTTAAAGGCACTGACTCTCCAAGTCGGGAGAGTGTTAGTAAAGCGTCTGGAATGTTGCACCCGAGTACCAGGGGACGAAAACTGAGACATATTGGAACACGTCTCCCGATCACACGGTTGATCATACTCTGGGTTCCACATGCATGTTTTAGCTGAAGGAAGAATACCTTAAACCTGGAGAGTTGAGACCCGTGGAATGGGTACCATGCAATATGACTTCAAAGGGTCTTCATTTGCTCACCGAACCTCTCCAATCCTATCACTGCTGCGTTTATGCCCCTGTACACACACTTGATTCTCTTTCAGACACATAGCAATCCATAGGTTTTAAGATACTTCCTAGTCAGGTACACTCTTAGGCATTTAATATGGGGTGTTGAGTCCATTTCGTTGAGCAAGGAGTAGCTCTTGTCTATTCCATATTTGGCTTAAGGAACTTTATCTGTGCTCATTTCAATCTCTGGTTTTATGCAGCACCCCAACTCACCTTTCCCCTTAAGCAAGCATAAGTTGGTTTTCTAAATTTGAGACCCTGTTCTGTTTTGTAATTCAGTTCCTGTGTAGCCAAGTTTACATTCCGTGTATTAGTGATATCTTATGATGTTTCTTTTCCTGTGTGACTTATTTCAGTTAGAATCATCATACCTGAATCCACTCATTATGCTGCTACGGGGCTGATGACATAGATTTCATTTCTGAGTGATACTGCATTGTACGTAAGTACCACAACTTCTTTATCCATTTTTCACTTTCTGCGATATTGAACTTGTACCGTAAACCAGGTTCTTGTAAACAGAGCCGTCCCAACCTTTGGGGTGGCTGTGTCTTTTGATTTTAATTTCCCTAAGCTATAGGACCATAAGTGGAAGTGCCCTAGGCTCTGTTGCTTTGTTTTTTAGATGTTTCAGGAAACACCATACACTTCTCCCCAGTGGCTGTTGGCAATTTACATCCCGCCCATCAGCATAACAAGGCTCCCAGTTCTCCATGGCCTGTCCTGCCTTTCTGGATTTTACACTTTTTTCAGATGGCCCTTTGGACCGGGGGGAAGTGAGACTTCATTGTAGTGCAGATTTCCTTTGCAAGCTTGCTTGGTTGGCCAAAAAGGGCGTATGCGTTTTTTCCTGAATATATTCAGGAAAAAACGCATACGCCCTTTTTGGCCAAGTGCATCATTGTGGACGTTCTGCCTCTTTTCCTATGCTTTCAATGCAATTCCAGTCTACCTCCTGAAATCGGTTTCCTGCAATTCTGCCCCGCTTTCAAGTCCTCTTGGCAGCCTTACTTCAGTATATTTTTGGACGATAGCTGTCATTTATAACTCTGCAGGTTTGTGAATTACAGTGCCCCTGAGCTCCTTTCTTCAACTCGCTTTCTCGTGAGCTGGCCGCAACCCCGCAGGATGGCTTCAGGCCCTAATCTGGTTCCGGCACGGCACGCTGAGCCTTTGGTTAATTCCTCTTCCTGGTGGGAAATGAGAGTTAAATTTGCCCGTCCAGACACCTCCAGCTAGTCTGTCATTGGTTCTGCCTATTCCTGTTCATCTTCCGCAGAAATTGCAAACTGGGCCAAACAGGAGGTTAAAGGCACTGACTCTCCAAGTCGGGAGAGTGTTAGTAAAGCGTCTGGAATGTTGCACCCGAGTACCAGGGGACGAAAACTGAGACATATTGGAACACGTCTCCCGATCACACGGTTGATCATACTCTGGGTTCCACATGCATGTTTTAGCTGAAGGAAGAATACCTTAAACCTGGAGAGTTGAGACCCGTGGAATGGGTACCATGCAATATGACTTCAAAGGGTCTTCATTTGCTCACCGAACCTCTCCAATCCTATCACTGCTGCGTTTATGCCCCTGTACACACACTTGATTCTCTTTCAGAGACATAGCAATCCATAGGTTTTAAGATACTTCCTAGTCAGGTACACTCTTAGGCATTTAATATGGGGTGTTGAGTCCATTTCGTTGAGCAAGGAGTAGCTCTTGTCTATTCCATATTTGGCTTAAGGAACTTTATCTGTGCTCATTTCAATCTCTGGTTTTATGCAGCACCCCAACTCACCTTTCCCCTTAAGCAAGCATAAGTTGGTTTTCTAAATTTGAGACCCTGTTCTGTTTTGTAATTCAGTTCCTGTGTAGCCAAGTTTACATTCCGTGTATTAGTGATATCTTATGATGTTTCTTTTCCTGTGTGACTTATTTCAGTTAGAATCATCATACCTGAATCCACTCATTATGCTGCTACAGGCCTGATGACATAGATTTCATTTCTGAGTGATACTGCATTGTACGTAAGTACCACAACTTCTTTATCCATTTTTCACTTTCTGCGATATTGAACTTGTACCGTAAACCAGGTTCTTGTAAACAGAGCCGTCCCAACCTTTGGGGTGGCTGTGTCTTTTTGATTTTAATTTCCCTAAGCTATAGGACCATAAGTGGAAGTGCCCTAGGCTCTGTTGCTTTGTTTTTTAGATGTTTCAGGAAACACCATACACTTCTCCCGAGTGGCTGTTGGCAATTTACATCCCGCCCATCAGCATAACAAGGCTCCCAGTTCTCCATGGCCTGTCCTGCCTTTCTGGATTTTACACTTTTTTCAGATGGCCCTTTGGACCGGGGGGAAGTGAGACTTCATTGTAGTGCACATTTCCTTTGCAAGCTTGCTTGGTTGGCCAAAAAGTGCGTATGCGTTTTTTCCTGAATATATTCAGGAAAAAACGCATACGCCCTTTTTGGCCAAGTGCATCATTGTGGACGTTCTGCCTCTTTTCCTATGCTTTCAATGCAATTCCAGTCTACCTCCTGAAATCGGTTTCCTGCAATTCTGCCCCGCTTTCAAGTCCTCTTGGCAGCCTTACTTCAGTATATTTTGGACGATAGCTGTCATTTATAACTCTGCAGGTTTGTGAATTACAGTGCCCCTGAGCTCCTTTCTTCAACTCGCTTTCTCGTGAGCTGGCCGCAACCCCGCAGGATGGCTTCAGGCCCTAATCTGGTTCCGGCACGGCACGCTGAGCCTTTGGTTAATTCCTCTTCCTGGTGGGAAATGAGAGTTAAATTTGCCCGTCCAGACACCTCCAGCTAGTCTGTCATTGGTTCTGCCTATTCCTGTTCATCTTCCACAGAAATTGCAAACTGGGCCAAACAGGAGGTTAAAGGCACTGACTCTCCAAGTCGGGAGAGTGTTAGTAAAGCGTCTGGAATGTTGCACCCGAGTACCAGGGGACGAAAACTGAGACATATTGGAACACGTCTCCCGATCACACGGTTGATCATACTCTGGGTTCCACATGCATGTTTTAGCTGAAGGAAGAATACCTTAAACCTGGAGAGTTGAGACCCGTGGAATGGGTACCATGCAATATGACTTCAAAGGGTCTTCATTTGCTCACCGAAACTCTCCATATCTATCACTGCTGCGTTTATGCCCCTGTACACACACTTGATTCTCTTTCGGAGACATAGCAATCCATAGGTTTTAAGATACTTCCTAGTCAGGTACACTCTTAGGCGTTTAATATGGGGTGTTGAGTCCATTTCCTTGAGCAAGGAGTAGCTCTTGTCTATTCCATACTTGGCTTAAGGAACTTTATCTGTGCTCATTTCAATCTCTGGTTTTATGCAGCACCCCAACTCACCTTTCCCCTTAAGCAAGCATAAGTTGGTTTTCTAAATTTGAGACCCTGTTCTGTTTTGTAATTCAGTTCCTGTGTAGCCAAGGTTACATTCCGTGTATTAGTGATATCTTATGATGTTTCTTTTTCTGTGTGACTTATTTCAGTTAGAATCATCATACCTGAATCCACTCATTATGCTGCTACGGGCCTGATGACATAGATTTCATTGCTGAGTGATACTGCATTGTACGTAAGTACCACAACTTCTTTATCCATTTTTCACTTTCTGCGATATTGAACTTGTACCGTAAACCAGGTTCTTGTAAACAGAGCCGTCCCAACCTTTGGGGTGGCTGTGTCTTTTGATTTTAATTTCCCTAAGCTATAGGACCATAAGTGGAAGTGCCCTAGGCTCTGTTGCTTTGTTTTTTAGCTGTTTCAGGAAACACCATACACTTCTCCCGAGTGGCTGTTGGCAATTTACATCCCGCCCATCAGCATAACAAGGCTCCCAGTTCTCCATGGCCTGTCCTGCCTTTCTGGATTTTACACTTTTTTCAGATGGCCCTTTTGACCGGGGGGAAGTGAGACTTCACTGTAGTGCAGATTTCCTTTGCAAGCTTGCTTGGTTGGCCAAAAAGGGCGTATGCGTTTTTTCCTGAATATATTCAGGAAAAAACGCATACGCCCTTTTTGGCCAAGTGCATCATTGTGGACGTTCTGCCTCTTTTCCTATGCTTTCAATGCAATTCCAGTCTACCTCCTGAAATCGGTTTCCTGCAATTCTGCCCCGCTTTCAAGTCCTCTTGGCAGCCTTACTTCAGTATATTTTTGGACGATAGCTGTCATTTATAACTCTGCAGGTTTGTGAATTACAGTGCCCCTGAGCTCCTTTCTTCAACTCGATTTCTCGTGAGCTGGCCGCAACACCGCAGGATGGCTTCAGGCCCTAATCTGGTTCCGGCACGGCACGCTGAGCCTTTGGTTAATTCCTCTTCCTGATGGGAAATGAGAGTTAAATTTGCCCGTCCAGACACCTCCAGCTAGTCTGTCATTGGTTCTCCCTATTCCTGTTCATCTTCCGCAGAAATTGCAAACTGGGCCAAACAGGAGGTTAAAGGCACTGACTCTCCAAGTCGGGAGAGTGTTAGTAAAGCGTCTGGAATGTTGCACCCGAGTACCAGGGGACGAAAACTGAGACATATTGGAACACGTCTCCCGATCACACGGTTGATCATACTCTGGGTTCCACATGCATGTTTTAGCTGAAGGAAGAATACCTTAAACCTGGAGAGTTGAGACCCGTGGAATGGGTACCATGCAATATGACTTCAAAGGGTCTTCATTTGCTCACCGAACCTCTCCAATCCTATCACTGCTGCGTTTATGCCCCTGTACACACACTTGATTCTCTTTCAGACACATAGCAATCCATAGGTTTTAAGATACTTCCTAGTCAGGTACACTCTTAGGCATTTAATATGGGGTGTTGAGTCCAATTCGTTGAGCAAGGAGTAGCTCTTGTATATTCCATATTTGGCTTAAGGAACTTTATCTGTGCTCATTTCAATCTCTGGTTTTATGCAGCACCCCAACTCACCTTTCCCCTTAAGCAAGCATAAGTTGGGTTTCTAAATTTGAGACCCTGTTCTGTTTTGTAATTCAGTTCCTGTGTAGCCAAGTTTACATTCCGTGTATTAGTGATATCTTATGATGTTTCTTTTCCTGTGTGACTTATTTCAGTTAGAATCATCGTACCTGAATCCACTCATTATGCTTCTACGGGCCTGATGACATAGATTTCATTGCTGAGTGATACTGCATTGTACGTAAGTACCACAACTTCTTTATCCATTTTTCACTTTCTGCGATATTGAACTTGTACCGTAAACCAGGTTCTTGTAAACAGAGCCGTCCCAACCTTTGGGGTGGCTGTGTCTTTTGATTTTAATTTCCCTAAGCTATAGGACCATAAGTGGAAGTGCCCTAGGCTCTGTTGCTTTGTTTTTTAGATGTTTCAGGAAACACCATACACTTCTTCCGAGTGGCTGTTGGCAATTTACATCCCGCCCATCAGCGTAACAAGGCTCCCAGTTCTCCATGGCCTGTCCTGCCTTTCTGGATTTTACACTTTTTTCAGATGGCCCTTTGGACCGGGGGGAAGTGAGACTTCATTGTAGTGCAGATTTCCTTTGCAAGCTTGCTTGGTTGGCCAAAAAGGGCGTATGCGTTTTTTCCTGAATATATTCAGGAAAAAACGCATACGCCCTTTTTGGCCAAGTGCATCATTGTGGACGTTCTGCCTCTTTTCCTATGCTTTAAATGCAATTCCAGTCTACCTCCTGAAATCGGTTTCCTGCAATTCTGCCCCGCTTTCAAGTCCTCTTGGCAGCCTTACTTCAGTATATTTTTGGACGATAGCTGTCATTTATAACTCTGCAGGTTTGTGAATTACAGTGCCCCTGAGCTCCTTTCTTCAACTCGCTTTCTCGTGAGCTGGCCGCAACACCGCAGGATGGCTTCAGGCCCTAATCTGGTTCCGGCACGGCACGCTGAGCCTTTGGTTAATTCCTCTTCCTGGTGGGAAATGAGAGTTAAATTTGCCCGTCCAGACACCTCCAGCTAGTCTGTCATTGGTTCTCCCTATTCCTGTTCATCTTCCGCAGAAATTGCAAACTGGGCCAAACAGGAGGTTAAAGGCACTGACTCTCCAAGTCGGGAGAGTGTTAGTAAAGCGTCTGGAATGTTGCACCCGAGTACCAGGGGACGAAAACTGAGACATATTGGAACACGTCTCCCGATCACACGGTTGATCATACTCTGGGTTCCACATGCATGTTTTAGCTGAAGGAAGAATACCTTAAACTTGGAGAGTTGAGACCCGTGGAATGGGTACCATGCAATATGACTTCAAAGGGTCTTCATTTGCTCACCGAACCTCTCCAATCCTATCACTGCTGTGTTTATGCCCCTGTACACACACTTGATTCTCTTTCAGAGACATAGCAATCCATAGGTTTTAAGATACTTCCTAGTCAGGTACACTCTTAGGCATTTAATATGGGGTGTTGAGTCCATTTCGTTGAGCAAGGAGTAGCTCTTGTCTATTCCATATTTGGCTTAAGGAACTTTATCTGTGCTCATTTCAATCTCTGGTTTTATGCAGCACCCCAACTCACCTTTCCCCTTAAGCAAGCATAAGTTGGGTTTCTAAATTTGAGACCCTGTTCTGTTTTGTAATTCAGTTCCTGTGTAGCCAAGTTTACATTCCGTGTATTAGTGATATCTTATGATGTTTCTTTTCCTGTGTGACTTATTTCAATTAGAATCATCATACCTGAATCCACTCATTATGCTGCTACAGGCCTGATGACATAGATTTCATTGCTGAGTGATACTGCATTGTACGTAAGTACCACAACTTCTTTATCCATTTTTCACTTTCTGCGATATTGAACTTGTACCGTAAACCAGGTTCTTGTAAACAGAGCCGTCCCAACCTTTGGGGTGGCTGTGTCTTTTTGATTTTAATTTCCCTAAGCTATAGGACCATAAGTGGAAGTGCCCTAGGCTCTGTTGCTTTGTTTTTTAGATGTTTCAGGAAACACCATACACTTCTCCCGAGTGGCTGTTGGCAATTTACATCCCGCCCATCAGCATAACAAGGCTCCCAGTTCTCCATGGCCTGTCCTGCCTTTCTGGATTTTACACTTTTTTCAGATGGCCCTTTGGACCGGGGGGAAGTGAGACTTCATTGTAGTGCACATTTCCTTTGCAAGCTTGCTTGGTTGGCCAAAAAGGGCGTATGCGTTTTTTCCTGAATATATTCAGGAAAAAACGCATACGCCCTTTTTGGCCAAGTGCATCATTGTGGACGTTCTGCCTCTTTTCCTATGCTTTAAATGCAATTCCAGTCTACCTCCTGAAATCGGTTTCCTGCAATTCTGCCCCGCTTTCAAGTCCTCTTGGCAGCCTTACTTCAGTATATTTTGGACGATAGCTGTCATTTATAACTCTGCAGGTTTGTGAATTACAGTGCCCCTGAGCTCCTTTCTTCAACTCGCTTTCTCGTGAGCTGGCCGCAACACCGCAGGATGGCTTCAGGCCCTAATCTGGTTCCGGCACGGCACGCTGAGCCTTTGGTTAATTCCTCTTCCTGGTGGGAAATGAGAGTTAAATTTGCCCGTCCAGACACCTCCAGCTAGTCTGTCATTGGTTCTGCCTGTTCCTGTTCATCTTCCGCAGAAATTGCAAACTGGGCCAAACAGGAGGTTAAAGGCACTGACTCTCCAAGTCGGGAGAGTGTTAGTAAAGCGTCTGGAATGTTGCACCCGAGTACCAGGGGACGAAAACTGAGACATATTGGAACACGTCTCCCGATCACACGGTTGATCATACTCTGGGTTCCACATGCATGTTTTAGCTGAAGGAAGAATACCTTAAACCTGGAGAGTTGAGACCCGTGGAATGGGTACCATGCAATATGACTTCAAAGGGTCTTCATTTGCTCACCGAACCTCTCCAATCCTATCACTGCTGCGTTTATGCCCCTGTACACACACTTGATTCTCTTTCAGACACATAGCAATCCATAGGTTTTAAGATACTTCCTAGTCAGGTACACTCTTAGGCATTTAATATGGGGTGTTGAGTCCATTTCGTTGAGCAAGGAGTAGCTCTTGTCTATTCCATATTTGGCTTAAGGAACTTTATCTGTGCTCATTTCAATCTCTGGTTTTATGCAGCACCCCAACTCACCTTTCCCCTTAAGCAAGCATAAGTTGGTTTTCTAAATTTGAGACCCTGTTCTGTTTTGTAATTCAGTTCCTGTGTAGCCAAGTTTACATTCCGTGTATTAGTGATATCTTATGATGTTTCTTTTCCTGTGTGACTTATTTCAGTTAGAATCATCATACCTGAATCCACTCATTATGCTGCTACGGGGCTGATGACATAGATTTCATTTCTGAGTGATACTGCATTGTACGTAAGTACCACAACTTCTTTATCCATTTTTCACTTTCTGCGATATTGAACTTGTACCGTAAAACAGGTTCTTGTAAACAGAGCCGTCCCAACCTTTGGGGTGGCTGTGTCTTTTGATTTTAATTTCCCTAAGCTATAGGACCATAAGTGGAAGTGCCCTAGGCTCTGTTGCTTTGTTTTTTAGATGTTTCAGGAAACACCATACACTTCTCCCGAGTGGCTGTTGGCAATTTACATCCCGCCCATCAGCATAACAAGGCTCCCAGTTCTCCATGGCCTGTCCTGCCTTTCTGGATTTTACACTTTTTTCAGATGGCCCTTTGGACCGGGGGGAAGTGAGACTTCATTGTAGTGCAGATTTCCTTTGCAAGCTTGCTTGGTTGGCCAAAAAGGGCGTATGCGTTTTTTCCTGAATATATTCAGGAAAAAACGCATATGCCCTTTTTGGCCAAGTGCATCATTGTGGACGTTCTGCCTCTTTTCCTATGCTTTAAATGCAATTCCAGTCTACCTCCTGAAATCGGTTTCCTGCAATTCTGCCCCGCTTTCAAGTCCTCTTGGCAGCCTTACTTCAGTATATTTTTGGACGATAGCTGTCATTTATAACTCTGCAGGTTTGTGAATTACAGTGCCCCTGAGCTCCTTTCTTCAACTCGCTTTCTCGTGAGCTGGCCGCAACACCGCAGGATGGCTTCAGGCCCTAATCTGGTTCCGGCACGGCACGCTGAGCCTTTGGTTAATTCCTCTTCCTGGTGGGAAATGAGAGTTAAATTTGCCCGTCCAGACACCTCCAGCTAGTCTGTCATTGGTTCTCCCTATTCCTGTTCATCTTCCGCAGAAATTGCAAACTGGGCCAAACAGGAGGTTAAAGGCACTGACTCTCCAAGTCGGGAGAGTGTTAGTAAAGCGTCTGGAATGTTGCACCCGAGTACCAGGGGACGAAAACTGAGACATATTGGAACACGTCTCCCGATCACACGGTTGATCATACTCTGGGTTCCACATGCATGTTTTAGCTGAAGGAAGAATACCTTAAACCTGGAGAGTTGAGACCCGTGGAATGGGTACCATGCAATATGACTTCAAAGGGTCTTCATTTGCTCACCGAACCTCTCCAATCCTATCACTGCTGCGTTTATGCCCCTGTACACACACTTGATTCTCTTTCAGACACATAGCAATCCATAGGTTTTAAGATACTTCCTAGTCAGGTACACTCTTAGGCATTTAATATGGGGTGTTGAGTCCATTTCGTTGAGCAAGGAGTAGCTCTTGTCTATTCCATATTTGGCTTAAGGAACTTTATCTGTGCTCATTTCAATCTCTGGTTTTATGCAGCACCCCAACTCACCTTTCCCCTTAAGCAAGCATAAGTTGGTTTTCTAAATTTGAGACCCTGTTCTGTTTTGTAATTCAGTTCCTGTGTAGCCAAGTTTACATTCCGTGTATTAGTGATATCTTATGATGTTTCTTTTCCTGTGTGACTTATTTCAGTTAGAATCATCATACCTGAATCCACTCATTATGCTGCTACGGGGCTGATGACATAGATTTCATTTCTGAGTGATACTGCATTGTACGTAAGTACCACAACTTCTTTATCCATTTTTCACTTTCTGCGATATTGAACTTGTACCGTAAACCAGGTTCTTGTAAACAGAGCCGTCCCAACCTTTGGGGTGGCTGTGTCTTTTGATTTTAATTTCCCTAAGCTATAGGACCATAAGTGGAAGTGCCCTAGGCTCTGTTGCTTTGTTTTTTAGATGTTTCAGGAAACACCATACACTTCTCCCGAGTGGCTGTTGGCAATTTACATCCCGCCCATCAGCATAACAAGGCTCCCAGTTCTCCATGGCCTGTCCTGCCTTTCTGGATTTTACACTTTTTTCAGATGGCCCTTTGGACCGGGGGGAAGTGAGACTTCATTGTAGTGCAGATTTCCTTTGCAAGCTTGCTTGGTTGGCCAAAAAGGGCGTATGCGTTTTTTCCTGAATATATTCAGGAAAAAACGCATACGCCCTTTTTGGCCAAGTGCATCATTGTGGACGTTCTGCCTCTTTTCCTATGCTTTAAATGCAATTCCAGTCTACCTCCTGAAATCGGTTTCCTGCAATTCTGCCCCGCTTTCAAGTCCTCTTGGCAGCCTTACTTCAGTATATTTTTGGACGATAGCTGTCATTTATAACTCTGCAGGTTTGTGAATTACAGTGCCCCTGAGCTCCTTTCTTCAACTCGCTTTCTCGTGAGCTGGCCGCAACACCGCAGGATGGCTTCAGGCCCTAATCTGGTTCCGGCACGGCACGCTGAGCCTTTGGTTAATTCCTCTTCCTGGTGGGAAATGAGAGTTAAATTTGCCCGTCCAGACACCTCCAGCTAGTCTGTCATTGGTTCTCCCTATTCCTGTTCATCTTCCGCAGAAATTGCAAACTGGGCCAAACAGGAGGTTAAAGGCACTGACTCTCCAAGTCGGGAGAGTGTTAGTAAAGCGTCTGGAATGTTGCACCCGAGTACCAGGGGACGAAAACTGAGACATATTGGAACACGTCTCCCGATCACACGGTTGATCATACTCTGGGTTCCACATGCATGTTTTAGCTGAAGGAAGAATACCTTAAACCTGGAGAGTTGAGACCCGTGGAATGGGTACCATGCAATATGACTTCAAAGGGTCTTCATTTGCTCACCGAACCTCTCCAATCCTATCACTGCTGCGTTTATGCCCCTGTACACACACTTGATTCTCTTTCAGACACATAGCAATCCATAGGTTTTAAGATACTTCCTAGTCAGGTACACTCTTAGGCATTTAATATGGGGTGTTGAGTCCATTTCGTTGAGCAAGGAGTAGCTCTTGTCTATTCCATATTTGGCTTAAGGAACTTTATCTGTGCTCATTTCAATCTCTGGTTTTATGCAGCACCCCAACTCACCTTTCCCCTTAAGAAAGCATAAGTTGGTTTTCTAAAATTGAGACCCTGTTCTGTTTTGTAATTCAGTTCCTGTGTAGCCAAGTTTACATTCCGTGTATTAGTGATATCTTATGATGTTTCTTTTTCTGTGTGACTTATTTCAGTTAGAATCATCGTACCTGAATCCACTCATTATGCTGCTACGGGCCTGATGACATAGATTTCATTGCTGAGTGATATTGCATTGTACGTAAGTACCACAACTTCTTTATCCATTTTTCACTTTCTGCGATATTGAACTTGTACCGTAAACCAGGTTCTTGTAAACAGAGCCGTCCCAACATTTGGGGTGGCTGTGTCTTTTGATTTTAATTTCCCTAAGCTATAGGACCATAAGTGGAAGTGCCCTAGGCTCTGTTGCTTTGTTTTTTAGATGTTTCAGGAAACACCATACACTTCTCCCGAGTGGCTGTTGGCAATTTACATCCCGCCCATCAGCATAACAAGGCTCCCAGTTCTCCATGGCCTGTCCTGCCTTTCTGGATTTTACACTTTTTTCAGATGGCCCTTTGGACCGGGGGGAAGTGAGACTTCATTGTAGTGCAGATTTCCTTTGCAAGCTTGCTTGGTTGGCCAAAAAGGGCGTATGCGTTTTTTCCTGAATATATTCAGGAAAAAACGCATACGCCCTTTTTGGCCAAGTGCATCATTGTGGACGTTCTGCCTCTTTTCCTATGCTTTCAATGCAATTCCAGTCTACCTCCTGAAATCGGTTTCCTGCAATTCTGCCCCGCTTTCAAGTCCTCTTGGCAGCCTTACTTCAGTATATTTTGGACGATAGCTGTCATTTATAACTCTGCAGGTTTGTGAATTACAGTGCCCCTGAGCTCCTTTCTTCAACTCGCTTTCTCGTGAGCTGGCCGCAACACCACAGGATGGCTTCAGGCCCTAATCTGGTTCCGGCACGGCACGCTGAGCCTTTGGTTAATTCCTCTTCCTGGTGGGAAATGAGAGTTAAATTTGCCCGTCCAGACACCTCCAGCTAGTCTGTCATTGGTTCTCCCTATTCCTGTTCATCTTCCGCAGAAATTGCAAACTGGGCCAAACAGGAGGTTAAAGGCACTGACTCTCCAAGTCGGGAGAGTGTTAGTAAAGCGTCTGGAATGTTGCACCCGAGTACCAGGGGACGAAAACTGAGACATATTGGAACACGTCTCCCGATCACACGGTTGATCATACTCTGGGTTCCACATGCATGTTTTAGCTGAAGGAAGAATACCTTAAACCTGGAGAGTTGAGACCCGTGGAATGGGTACCATGCAATATGACTTCAAAGGGTCTTCATTTGCTCACCGAACCTCTCCAATCCTATCACTGCTGCGTTTATGCCCCTGTACACACACTTGATTCTCTTTCAGACACATAGCAATCCATAGGTTTTAAGATACTTCCTAGTCAGGTACACTCTTAGGCATTTAATATGGGGTGTTGAGTCCATTTCGTTGAGCAAGGAGTAGCTCTTGTCTATTCCATATTTGGCTTAAGGAACTTTATCTGTGCTCATTTCAATCTCTGGTTTTATGCAGCACCCCAACTCACCTTTCCCCTTAAGCAAGCATAAGTTGGGTTTCTAAATTTGAGACCCTGTTCTGTTTTGTAATTCAGTTCCTGTGTAGCCAAGTTTACATTCCGTGTATTAGTGATATCTTATGATGTTTCTTTTCCTGTGTGACTTATTTCAGTTAGAATCATCATACCTGAATCCACTCATTATGCTGCTACAGGCCTGATGACATAGATTTCATTTCTGAGTGATACTGCATTGTACGTAAGTACGACAACTTCTTTATCCATTTTTCACTTTCTGCGATACTGAACTTGTACCGTAAACCAGGTTCTTGTAAACAGAGCCGTCCCAACATTTGGGGTGGCTGTGTCTTTTTGATTTTAATTTCCCTAAGCTATAGGACCATAAGTGGAAGTGCCCTAGGCTATGTTGCTTTGTTTTTTAGATGTTTCAGGAAACACCATACACTTCTCCCGAGTGGCTGTTGGCAATTTACATCCCGCCCATCAGCATAACAAGGCTCCCAGTTCTCCATGGCCTGTCCTGCCTTTCTGGATTTTACACTTTTTTCAGATGGCCCTTTGGACCGGGGGGAAGTGAGACTTCATTGTAGTGCAGATTTCCTTTGCAAGCTTGCTTGGTTGGCCAAAAAGGGCGTATGCGTTTTTTCCTGAATATATTCAGGAAAAAACGCATACGCCCTTTTTGGCCAAGTGCATCATTGTGGACGTTCTGCCTCTTTTCCTATGCTTTAAATGCAATTCCAGTCTACCTCCTGAAATCGGTTTCCTGCAATTCTGCCCCGCTTTCAAGTCCTCTTGGCAGCCTTACTTCAGTATATTTTTGGACGATAGCTGTCATTTATAACTCTGCAGGTTTGTGAATTACAGTGCCCCTGAGCTCCTTTCTTCAACTCGCTTTCTCGTGAGCTGGCCGCAACACCGCAGGATGGCTTCAGGCCCTAATCTGGTTCCGGCACGGCACGCTGAGCCTTTGGTTAATTCCTCTTCCTGGTGGGAAATGAGAGTTAAATTTGCCCGTCCAGACACCTCCAGCTAGTCTGTCATTGGTTCTGCCTATTCCTGTTCATCTTCCGCAGAAATTGCAAACTGGGCCAAACAGGAGGTTAAAGGCACTGACTCTCCAAGTCGGGAGAGTGTTAGTAAAGCGTCTGGAATGTTGCACCCGAGTACCAGGGGACGAAAACTGAGACATATTGGAACACGTCTCCCGATCACACGGTTGATCATACTCTGGGTTCCACATGCATGTTTTAGCTGAAGGAAGAATACCTTAAACCTGGAGAGTTGAGACCCGTGGAATGGGTACCATGCAATATGACTTCAAAGGGTCTTCATTTGCTCACCGAACCTCTCCAATCCTATCACTGCTGCGTTTATGCCCCTGTACACACACTTGATTCTCTTTCAGACACATAGCAATCCATAGGTTTTAAGATACTTCCTAGTCAGGTACACTCTTAGGCATTTAATATGGGGTGTTGAGTCCATTTCGTTGAGCAAGGAGTAGCTCTTGTCTATTCCATATTTGGCTTAAGGAACTTTATCTGTGCTCATTTCAATCTCTGGTTTTATGCAGCACCCCAACTCACCTTTCCCCTTAAGAAAGCATAAGTTGGTTTTCTAAATTTGAGACCCTGTTCTGTTTTGTAATTCAGTTCCTGTGTAGCCAAGTTTACATTCCGTGTATTAGTGATATCTTATGATGTTTCTTTTTCTGTGTGACTTATTTCAGTTAGAATCATCGTACCTGAATCCACTCATTATGCTGCTACGGGCCTGATGACATAGATTTCATTGCTGAGTGATATTGCATTGTATGTAAGTACCACAACTTCTTTATCCATTTTTCACTTTCTGCGATATTGAACTTGTACCGTAAACCAGGTTCTTGTAAACAGAGCCGTCCCAACCTTTGGGGTGGCTGTGTCTTTTGATTTTAATTTCCCTAAGCTATAGGACCATAAGTGGAAGTGCCCTAGGCTCTGTTGCTTTGTTTTTTAGATGTTTCAGGAAACACCATACACTTCTCCCGAGTGGCTGTTGGCAATTTACATCCCGCCCATCAGCATAACAAGGCTCCCAGTTCTCCATGGCCTGTCCTGCCTTTCTGGATTTTACACTTTTTTCAGATGGCCCTTTGGACCGGGGGGAAGTGAGACTTCATTGTAGTGCAGATTTCCTTTGCAAGCTTGCTTGGTTGGCCAAAAAGGGCGTATGCGTTTTTTCCTGAATATATTCAGGAAAAAACGCATACGCCCTTTTTGGCCAAGTGCATCATTGTGGACGTTCTGCCTCTTTTCCTATGCTTTAAATGCAATTCCAGTCTACCTCCTGAAATCGGTTTCCTGCAATTCTGCCCCGCTTTCAAGTCCTCTTGGCAGCCTTACTTCAGTATATTTTTGGACGATAGCTGTCATTTATAACTCTGCAGGTTTGTGAATTACAGTGCCCCTGAGCTCCTTTCTTCAACTCGCTTTCTCGTGAGCTGGCCGCAACACCGCAGGATGGCTTCAGGCCCTAATCTGGTTCCGGCACGGCACGCTGAGCCTTTGGTTAATTCCTCTTCCTGGTGGGAAATGAGAGTTAAATTTGCCCGTCCAGACACCTCCAGCTACTCTGTCATTGGTTCTCCCTATTCCTGTTCATCTTCTGCAGAAATTGCAAACTGGGCCAAACAGGAGGTTAAAGGCACTGACTCTCCAAGTCGGAAGAGTGTTAGTAAAGCGTCTGGAATGTTGCACCCGAGTACCAGGGGACGAAAACTGAGACATATTGGAACACGTCTCCCGCTCACACGGTTGATCATACTCTGGGTTCCACATGCATGTTTTAGCTGAAGGAAGAATACCTTAAACCTGGAGAGTTGAGACCCGTGGAATGGGTACCATGCAATATGACTTCAAAGGGTCTTCATTTGCACACCGAACCTCTCCAATCCTATCACTGCTGCGTTTATCCCCCTGTACACACACTTGATTCTCTTTCAGAGACATAGCAATCCATAGGTTTTAAGATACTTCCTAGTCAGGTACACTCTTAGGCATTTAATATGGGGTGTTGAGTCCATTTCATTGAGCAAGGAGTAGCTCTTGTATATTCCATATTTGGCTTAAGGAACTTTATCTGTGCTCATTTCAATCTCTGGTTTTATGCAGCACCCCAACTCACCTTTCCCCTTAAGCAAGCATAATTTGGGTTTCTAAATTTGAGACCCTGTTCTGTTTTGTAATTCAGTTCCTGTGTAGCCAAGGTTACATTCCGTGTATTAGTGATATCTTATGATGTTTCTTTTCCTGTGTGACTTATTTCAGTTAGAATCATCATACCTGAATCCACTCATTATGCTGCTACGGGGCTGATGACATAGATTTCATTGCTGAGTGATATTGCATTGTACGTAAGTACCACAACTTCTTTATCCATTTTTCACTTTCTGCGATATTGAACTTGTACCGTAAAACAGGTTCTTGTAAACAGAGCCGTCCCAACCTTTGGGGTGGCTGTGTCTTTTGATTTTAATTTCCCTAAGCTATAGGACCATAAGTGGAAGTGCCCTAGGCTCTGTTGCTTTGTTTTTTAGATGTTTCAGGAAACACCATACACTTCTCCCGAGTGGCTGTTGGCAATTTACATCCCGCCCATCAGCGTAACAAGGCTCCCAGTTCTCCATGGCCTGTCCTGCCTTTCTGGATTTTACACTTTTTTCAGATGGCCCTTTGGACCGGGGGGAAGTGAGACTTCATTGTAGTGCAGATTTCCTTTGCAAGCTTGCTTGGTTGGCCAAAAAGGGCGTATGCGTTTTTTCCTGAATATATTCAGGGAAAAACGCATACGCCCTTTTTGGCCAAGTGCATCATTGTGGACGTTCTGCCTCTTTTCCTATGCTTTAAATGCAATTCCAGTCTACCTCCTGAAATCGGTTTCCTGCAATTCTGCCCCGCTTTCAAGTCCTCTTGGCAGCCTTACTTCAGTATATTTTTGGACGATAGCTGTCATTTATAACTCTGCAGGTTTGTGAATTACAGTGCCCCTGAGCTCCTTTCTTCAACTCGCTTTCTCGTGAGCTGGCCGCAACACCGCAGGATGGCTTCAGGCCCTAATCTGGTTCCGGCACGGCACGCTGAGCCTTTGGTTAATTCCTCTTCCTGGTGGGAAATGAGAGTTAAATTTGCCCGTCCAGACACCTCTAGCTAGTCTGTCATTGGTTCTGCCTATTCCTGTTCATCTTCCGCAGAAATTGCAAACTGGGCCAAACAGGAGGTTAAAGGCACTGACTCTCCAAGTCGGGAGAGTGTTAGTGAAGCGTCTGGAATGTTGCACCCGAGTACCAGGGGACGAAAACTGAGACATATTGGAACACGTCTCCCGATCACACGGTTGATCATACTCTGGGTTCCACATGCATGTTTTAGCTGAAGGAAGAATACCTTAAACCTGGAGAGTTGAGACCCGTGGAATGGGTACCATGCAATATGACTTCAAAGGGTCTTCATTTGCTCACCGAACCTCTCCAATCCTATCACTGCTGCGTTTATGCCCCTGTACACACACTTGATTCTCTTTCAGACACATAGCAATCCATAGGTTTTAAGATACTTCCTACTCAGGTACACTCTTAGGCATTTAATATGGGGTGTTGAGTCCATTTCGTTGAGCAAGGAGTAGCTCTTGTCTATTCCATATTTGGCTTAAGGAACTTTATCTGTGCTCATTTCAATCTCTGGTTTTATGCAGCACCCCAACTCACCTTTCCCCTTAAGCAAGCATAAGTTGGTTTTCTAAATTTGAGACCCTGTTCTGTTTTGTAATTCAGTTCCTGTGTAGCCAAGTTTACATTCCGTGTATTAGTGATATCTTATGATGTTTCTTTTCCTGTGTGACTTATTTCAGTTAGAATCATCATACCTGAATGCACTCATTATGCTGCTACAGGCCTGATGACATAGATTTCATTTCTGAGTGATACTGCATTGTACGTAAGTACCACAACTTCTTTATCCATTTTTCACTTTCTGCGATATTGAACTTGTACCGTAAACCAGGTTCTTGTAAACAGAGCCGTCCCAACATTTGGGGTGGCTGTGTCTTTTTGATTTTAATTTCCCTAAGCTATAGGACCATAAGTGGAAGTGCCCTAGGCTCTGTTGCTTTGTTTTTTAGATGTTTCAGGAAACACCATACACTTCTCCCGAGTGGCTGTTGGCAATTACATCCCGCCCATCAGCATAACAAGGCTCCCAGTTCTCCATGGCCTGTCCTGCCTTTCTGGATTTTACACTTTTTTCAGATGGCCCTTTTGACCGGGGGGAAGTGAGACTTCATTGTAGTGCAGATTTCCTTTGCAAGCTTGCTTGGTTGGCCAAAAAGGGCGTATGCGTTTTTTCCTGAATATATTCAGGAAAAAACGCATACGCCCTTTTTGGCCAAGTGCATCATTGTGGACGTTCTGCCTCTTTTCCTATGCTTTAAATGCAATTCCAGTCTACCTCCTGAAATCGGTTTCCTGCAATTCTGCCCCGCTTTCAAGTCCTCTTGGCAGCCTTACTTCAGTATATTTTTGGACGATAGCTGTCATTTATAACTCTGCAGGTTTGTGAATTACAGTGCCCCTGAGCTCCTTTCTTCAACTCGCTTTCTCGTGAGCTGGCCGCAACCCCGCAGTATGGCTTCAGGCCCTAATCTGGTTCCGGCACGGCACGCTGAGCCTTTGGTTAATTCCTCTTCCTGGTGGGAAATGAGAGTTAAATTTGCCCGTCCAGACACCTCCAGCTAGTCTGTCATTGGTTCTGCCTATTCCTGTTCATCTTCCGCAGAAATTGCAAACTGGGCCAAACAGGAGGTTAAAGGCACTGACTCTCCAAGTCGGGAGAGTGTTAGTAAAGCGTCTGGAATGTTGCACCCGAGTACCAGGGGACGAAAACTGAGACATATTGGAACACGTCTCCCAATCACACGGTTGATCATACTCTGGGTTCCACATGCATGTTTTAGCTGAAGGAAGAATACCTTAAACCTGGAGAGTTGAGACCCGTGGAATGGGTACCATGTAATATGACTTCAAAGGGTCTTCATTTGCTCACCGAACCTCTCCAATCCTATCACTGCTGCGTTTATGCCCCTGTACACACACTTGATTCTCTTTCAGAGACATAGCAATCCATAGGTTTTAAGATACTTCCTAGTCAGGTACACTCTTAGGCATTTAATATGGGGTGTTGAGTCCATTTCGTTGAGCAAGGAGTAGCTCTTGTCTATTCCATATTTGGCTTAAGGAACTTTATCTGTGCTCATTTCAATCTCTGGTTTTATGCAGCACCCCAACTCACCTTTCCCCTTAAGCAAGCATAAGTTGGGTTTCTAAATTTGAGACCCTGTTCTGTTTTGTAATTCAGTTCCTGTGTAGCCAAGTTTACATTCCGTGTATTAGTGATATCTTATGATGTTTCTTTTTCTGTGTGACTTATTTCAGTTAGAATCATCGTACCTGAATCCACTCATTATGCTGCTACGGGCCTGATGACATAGATTTCATTGCTGAGTGATATTGCATTGTACATAAGTACCACAACTTCTTTATCCATTTTTCACTTTCTGCGATATTGAACTTGTACCGTAAACCAGGTTCTTGTAAACAGAGCCGTCCCAACCTTTGGGGTGGCTGTGTCTTTTGATTTTAATTTCCCTAAGCTATAGGACCATAAGTGGAAGTGCCCTAGGCTCTGTTGCTTTGTTTTTTAGATGTTTCAGGAAACACCATACACTTCTCCCGAGTGGCTGTTGGCAATTGACATCCCGCCCATCAGCATAACAAGGCTCCCAGTTCTCCATGGCCTGTCCTGCCTTTCTGGATTTTACACTTTTTTCAGATGGCCCTTTGGACCGGGGGGAAGTGAGACTTCATTGTAGTGCAGATTTCCTTTGCAAGCTTGCTTGGTTGGCCAAAAAGGGCGTATGCGTTTTTTCCTGAATATATTCAGGAAAAAACGCATACGCCCTTTTTGGCCAAGTGCATCATTGTGGACGTTCTGCCTCTTTTCCTATGCTTTAAATGCAATTCCAGTCTACCTCCTGAAATCGGTTTCCTGCAATTCTGCCCCGCTTTCAAGTCCTCTTGGCAGCCTTACTTCAGTATATTTTTGGACGATAGCTGTCATTTATAACTCTGCAGGTTTGTGAATTACAGTGCCCCTGAGCTCCTTTCTTCAACTCGCTTTCTCGTGAGCTGGCCGCAACACCGCAGGATGGCTTCAGGCCCTAATCTGGTTCCGGCACGGCACGCTGAGCCTTTGGTTAATTCCTCTTCCTGGTGGGAAATGAGAGTTAAATTTGCCCGTCCAGACACCTCCAGCTACTCTGTCATTGGTTCTCCCTATTCCTGTTCATCTTCTGCAGAAATTGCAAACTGGGCCAAACAGGAGGTTAAAGGCACTGACTCTCCAAGTCGGGAGAGTGTTAGTAAAGCGTCTGGAATGTTGCACCCGAGTACCAGGGGACGAAAACTGAGACATATTGGAACACGTCTCCCGATCACACGGTTGATCATACTCTGGGTTCCACATGCATGTTTTAGCTGAAGGAAGAATACCTTAAACCTGGAGAGTTGAGACCCGTGGAATGGGTACCATGCAATATGACTTCAAAGGGTCTTCATTTGCACACCGAACCTCTCCAATCCTATCACTGCTGCGTTTATCCCCCTGTAACACACTTGATTCTCTTTCAGAGACATAGCAATCCATAGGTTTTAAGATACTTCCTAGTCAGGTACACTCTTAGGCATTTAATATGGGGTGTTGAGTCCATTTCATTGAGCAAGGAGTAGCTCTTGTCTATTCCATATTTGGCTTAAGGAACTTTATCTGTGCTCATTTCAATCTCTGGTTTTATGCAGCACCCCAACTCACCTTTCCCCTTAAGCAAGCATAATTTGGTTTTCTAAATTTGAGACCCTGTTCTGTTTTGTAATTCAGTTCCTGTGTAGCCAAGGTTACATTCCGTGTATTAGTGATATCTTATGATGTTTCTTTTCCTGTGTGACTTATTTCAGTTAGAATCATCATACCTGAATCCACTCATTATGCTGCTACGGGGCTGATGACATAGATTTCATTGCTGAGTGATATTGCATTGTACGTAAGTACCACAACTTCTTTATCCATTTTTCACTTTCTGCGATATTGAACTTGTACCGTAAAACAGGTTCTTGTAAACAGAGCCGTCCCAACCTTTGGGGTGGCTGTGTCTTTTGATTTTAATTTCCCTAAGCTATAGGACCATAAGTGGAAGTGCCCTAGGCTCTGTTGCTTTGTTTTTTAGATGTTTCAGGAAACACCATACACTTCTCCCGAGTGGCTGTTGGCAATTTACATCCCGCCCATCAGCATAACAAGGCTCCCAGTTCTCCATGGCCTGTCCTGCCTTTCTGGATTTTACACTTTTTTCAGATGGCCCTTTGGACCGGGGGGAAGTGAGACTTCATTGTAGTGCAGATTTCCTTTGCAAGCTTGCTTGGTTGGCCAAAAAGGGCGTATGCGTTTTTTCCTGAATATATTCAGGAAAAAACGCATACGCCCTTTTTGGCCAAGTGCATCATTGTGGACGTTCTGCCTCTTTTCCTATGCTTTAAATGCAATTCCAGTCTACCTCCTGAAATCGGTTTCCTGCAATTCTGCCCCGCTTTCAAGTCCTCTTGGCAGCCTTACTTCAGTATATTTTTGGACGATAGCTGTCATTTATAACTCTGCAGGTTTGTGAATTACAGTGCCCCTGAGCTCCTTTCTTCAAGTCGCTTTCTCGTGAGCTGGCCGCAACACCGCAGGATGGCTTCAGGCCCTAATCTGGTTCCGGCACGGCACGCTGAGCCTTTGGTTAATTCCTCTTCCTGGTGGGAAATGAGAGTTAAATTTGCCCGTCCAGACACCTCCAGCTAGTCTGTCATTGGTTCTGCCTATTCCTGTTCATCTTCCGCAGAAATTGCAAACTGGGCCAAACAGGAGGTTAAAGGCACTGACTCTCCAAGTCGGGAGAGTGTTAGTAAAGCGTCTGGAATGTTGCACCCGAGTACCAGGGGACGAAAACTGAGACATATTGGAACACGTCTCCCGATCACACGGTTGATCATACTCTGGGTTCCACATGCATGTTTTAGCTGAAGGAAGAATACCTTAAACCTGGAGAGTTGAGACCCGTGGAATGGGTACCATGCAATATGACTTCAAAGGGTCTTCATTTGCTCACCGAACCTCTCCAATCCTATCACTGCTGCGTTTATGCCCCTGTACACACACTTGATTCTCTTTCAGACACATAGCAATCCATAGGTTTTAAGATACTTCCTAGTCAGGTACACTCTTAGGCATTTAATATGGGGTGTTGAGTCCATTTCGTTGAGCAAGGAGTAGCTCTTGTCTATTCCATATTTGGCTTAAGGAACTTTATCTGTGCTCATTTCAATCTCTGGTTTTATGCAGCACCCCAAATCACCTTTCCCCTTAAGCAAGCATAAGTTGGTTTTCTAAATTTGAGACCCTGTTCTGTTTTGTAATTCAGTTCCTGTGTAGCCAAGTTTACATTCCGTGTATTAGTGATATCTTATGATGTTTCTTTTCCTGTGTGACTTATTTCAGTTAGAATCATCATACCTGAATCCACTCATTATGCTGCTACAGGCCTGATGACATAGATTTCATTTCTGAGTGATACTGCATTGTACGTAAGTACCACAACTTCTTTATCCATTTTTCACTTTCTGCGATATTGAACTTGTACCGTAAACCAGGTTCTTGTAAACAGAGCCGTCCCAACATTTGGGGTGGCTGTGTCTTTTTGATTTTAATTTCCCTAAGCTATAGGACCATAAGTGGAAGTGCCCTAGGCTCTGTTGCTTTGTTTTTTAGATGTTTCAGGAAACACCATACACTTCTCCCGAGTGGCTGTTGGCAATTTACATCCCGCCCATCAGCATAACAAGGCTCCCAGTTCTCCATGGCCTGTCCTGCCTTTCTGGATTTTACACTTTTTTCAGATGGCCCTTTTGACCGGGGGGAAGTGAGACTTCATTGTAGTGCAGATTTCCTTTGCAAGCTTGCTTGGTTGGCCAAAAAGGGCGTATGCGTTTTTTCCTGAATATATTCAGGAAAAAACGCATACGCCCTTTTTGGCCAAGTGCATCATTGTGGACGTTCTGCCTCTTTTCCTATGCTTTAAATGCAATTCCAGTCTACCTCCTGAAATCGGTTTCCTGCAATTCTGCCCCGCTTTCAAGTCCTCTTGGCAGCCTTACTTCAGTATATTTTTGGACGATAGCTGTCATTTATAACTCTGCAGGTTTGTGAATTACAGTGCCCCTGAGCTCCTTTCTTCAACTCGCTTTCTCGTGAGCTGGCCGCAACCCCGCAGGATGGCTTCAGGCCCTAATCTGGTTCCGGCACGGCACGCTGAGCCTTTGGTTAATTCCTCTTCCTGGTGGGAAATGAGAGTTAAATTTGCCCGTCCAGACACCTCCAGCTACTCTGTCATTGGTTCTCCCTATTCCTGTTCATCTTCCGCAGAAATTGCAAACTGGGCCAAACAGGAGGTTAAAGGCACTGACTCTCCAAGTCGGGAGAGTGTTAGTAAAGCGTCTGGAATGTTGCACCCGAGTACCAGGGGACGAAAACTGAGACATATTGGAACACGTCTCCCGATCACACGGTTGATCATACTCTGGGTTCCACATGCATGTTTTAGCTGAAGGAAGAATACCTTAAACCTGGAGAGTTGAGACCCGTGGAATGGGTACCATGCAATATGACTTCAAAGGGTCTTCATTTGCACACCGAACCTCTCCAATCCTATCACTGCTGCGTTTATCCCCCTGTAACACACTTGATTCTCTTTCAGAGACATAGCAATCCATAGGTTTTAAGATACTTCCTAGTCAGGTACACTCTTAGGCATTTAATATGGGGTGTTGAGTCCATTTCATTGAGCAAGGAGTAGCTCTTGTCTATTCCATATTTGGCTTAAGGAACTTTATCTGTGCTCATTTCAATCTCTGGTTTTATGCAGCACCCCAACTCACCTTTCCCCTTAAGCAAGCATAATTTGGGTTTCTAAATTTGAGACCCTGTTCTGTTTTGTAATTCAGTTCCTGTGTAGCCAAGGTTACATTCCGTGTATTAGTGATATCTTATGATGTTTCTTTTCCTGTGTGACTTATTTCAGTTAGAATCATCATACCTGAATCCACTCATTATGCTGCTACGGGGCTGATGACATAGATTTCATTGCTGAGTGATATTGCATTGTACGTAAGTACCACAACTTCTTTATCCATTTTTCACTTTCTGCGATATTGAACTTGTACCGTAAAACAGGTTCTTGTAAACAGAGCCGTCCCAACCTTTGGGGTGGCTGTGTCTTTTGATTTTAATTTCCCTAAGCTATAGGACCATAAGTGGAAGTGCCCTAGGCTCTGTTGCTTTGTTTTTTAGATGTTTCAGGAAACACCATACACTTCTCCCGAGTGGCTGTTGGCAATTTACATCCCGCCCATCAGCATAACAAGGCTCCCAGTTCTCCATGGCCTGTCCTGCCTTTCTGGATTTTACACTTTTTTCAGATGGCCCTTTGGACCGGGGGGAAGTGAGACTTCATTGTAGTGCAGATTTCCTTTGCAAGCTTGCTTGGTTGGCCAAAAAGGGCGTATGCGTTTTTTCCTGAATATATTCAGGAAAAAACGCATACGCCCTTTTTGGCCAAGTGCATCATTGTGGACGTTCTGCCTCTTTTCCTATGCTTTAAATGCAATTCCAGTCTACCTCCTGAAATCGGTTTCCTGCAATTCTGCCCCGCTTTCAAGTCCTCTTGGCAGCCTTACTTCAGTATATTTTTGGACGATAGCTGTCATTTATAACTCTGCAGGTTTGTGAATTACAGTGCCCCTGAGCTCCTTTCTTCAACTCGCTTTCTCGTGAGCTGGCCGCAACACCGCAGGATGGCTTCAGGCCCTAATCTGGTTCCGGCACGGCACGCTGAGCCTTTGGTTAATTCCTCTTCCTGGTGGGAAATGAGAGTTAAATTTGCCCGTCCAGACACCTCCAGCTAGTCTGTCATTGGTTCTGCCTATTCCTGTTCATCTTCCGCAGAAATTGCAAACTGGGCCAAACAGGAGGTTAAAGGCACTGACTCTCCAAGTCGGGAGAGTGTTAGTAAAGCGTCTGGAATGTTGCACCCGAGTACCAGGGGACGAAAACTGAGACATATTGGAACACGTCTCCCGATCACACGGTTGATCATACTCTGGGTTCCACATGCATGTTTTAGCTGAAGGAAGAATACCTTAAACCTGGAGAGTTGAGACCCGTGGAATGGGTACCATGCAATATGACTTCAAAGGGTCTTCATTTGCTCACCGAACCTCTCCAATCCTATCACTGCTGCGTTTATGCCCCTGTACACACACTTGATTCTCTTTCAGACACATAGCAATCCATAGGTTTTAAGATACTTCCTAGTCAGGTACACTCTTAGGCATTTAATATGGGGTGTTGAGTCCATTTCGTTGAGCAAGGAGTAGCTCTTGTCTATTCCATATTTGGCTTAAGGAACTTTATCTGTGCTCATTTCAATCTCTGGTTTTATGCAGCACCCCAACTCACCTTTCCCCTTAAGCAAGCATAAGTTGGTTTTCTAAATTTGAGACCCTGTTCTGTTTTGTAATTCAGTTCCTGTGTAGCCAAGTTTACATTCCGTGTATTAGTGATATCTTATGATGTTTCTTTTCCTGTGTGACTTATTTCAGTTAGAATCATCATACCTGAATCCACTCATTATGCTGCTACAGGCCTGATGACATAGATTTCATTTCTGAGTGATACTGCATTGTACGTAAGTACGACAACTTCTTTATCCATTTTTCACTTTCTGCGATACTGAACTTGTACCGTAAACCAGGTTCTTGTAAACAGAGCCGTCCCAACATTTGGGGTGGCTGTGTCTTTTTGATTTTAATTTCCCTAAGCTATAGGACCATAAGTGGAAGTGCCCTAGGCTATGTTGCTTTGTTTTTTAGATGTTTCAGGAAACACCATACACTTCTCCCGAGTGGCTGTTGGCAATTTACATCCCGCCCATCAGCATAACAAGGCTCCCAGTTCTCCATGGCCTGTCCTGCCTTTCTGGATTTTACACTTTTTTCAGATGGCCCTTTGGACCGGGGGGAAGTGAGACTTCATTGTAGTGCAGATTTCCTTTGCAAGCTTGCTTGGTTGGCCAAAAAGGGCGTATGCGTTTTTTCCTGAATATATTCAGGAAAAAACGCATACGCCCTTTTTGGCCAAGTGCATCATTGTGGACGTTCTGCCTCTTTTCCTATGCTTTAAATGCAATTCCAGTCTACCTCCTGAAATCGGTTTCCTGCAATTCTGCCCCGCTTTCAAGTCCTCTTGGCAGCCTTACTTCAGTATATTTTTGGACGATAGCTGTCATTTATAACTCTGCAGGTTTGTGAATTACAGTGCCCCTGAGCTCCTTTCTTCAACTCGCTTTCTCGTGAGCTGGCCGCAACACCGCAGGATGGCTTCAGGCCCTAATCTGGTTCCGGCACGGCACGCTGAGCCTTTGGTTAATTCCTCTTCCTGGTGGGAAATGAGAGTTAAATTTGCCCGTCCAGACACCTCCAGCTAGTCTGTCATTGGTTCTGCCTATTCCTGTTCATCTTCCGCAGAAATTGCAAACTGGGCCAAACAGGAGGTTAAAGGCACTGACTCTCCAAGTCGGGAGAGTGTTAGTAAAGCGTCTGGAATGTTGCACCCGAGTACCAGGGGACGAAAACTGAGACATATTGGAACACGTCTCCCGATCACACGGTTGATCATACTCTGGGTTCCACATGCATGTTTTAGCTGAAGGAAGAATACCTTAAACCTGGAGAGTTAAGACCCGTGGAATGGGTACCATGCAATATGACTTCAAAGGGTCTTCATTTGCTCACCGAACCTCTCCAATCCTATCACTGCTGCGTTTATGCCCCTGTACACACACTTGATTCTCTTTCAGACACATAGCAATCCATAGGTTTTAAGATACTTCCTAGTCAGGTACACTCTTAGGCATTTAATATGGGGTGTTGAGTCCATTTCGTTGAGCAAGGAGTAGCTCTTGTCTATTCCATATTTGGCTTAAGGAACTTTATCTGTGCTCATTTCAATCTCTGGTTTTATGCAGCACCCCAACTCACCTTTCCCCTTAAGAAAGCATAAGTTGGTTTTCTAAATTTGAGACCCTGTTCTGTTTTGTAATTCAGTTCCTGTGTAGCCAAGTTTACATTCCGTGTATTAGTGATATCTTATGATGTTTCTTTTTCTGTGTGACTTATTTCAGTTAGAATCATCGTACCTGAATCCACTCATTATGCTGCTACGGGCCTGATGACATAGATTTCATTGCTGAGTGATATTGCATTGTACGTAAGTACCACAACTTCTTTATCCATTTTTCACTTTCTGCGATATTGAACTTGTACCGTAAACCAGGTTCTTGTAAACAGAGCCGTCCCAACCTTTGGGGTGGCTGTGTCTTTTGATTTTAATTTCCCTAAGCTATAGGACCATAAGTGGAAGTGCCCTAGGCTCTGTTGCTTTGTTTTTTAGATGTTTCAGGAAACACCATACACTTCTCCCGAGTGGCTGTTGGCAATTTACATCCCGCCCATCAGCATAACAAGGCTCCCAGTTCTCCATGGCCTGTCCTGCCTTTCTGGATTTTACACTTTTTTCAGATGGCCCTTTGGACCGGGGGGAAGTGAGACTTCATTGTAGTGCAGATTTCCTTTGCAAGCTTGCTTGGTTGGCCAAAAAGGGCGTATGCGTTTTTTCCTGAATATATTCAGGAAAAAACGCATACGCCCTTTTTGGCCAAGTGCATCATTGTGGACGTTCTGCCTCTTTTCCTATGCTTTAAATGCAATTCCAGTCTACCTCCTGAAATCGGTTTCCTGCAATTCTGCCCCGCTTTCAAGTCCTCTTGGCAGCCTTACTTCAGTATATTTTTGGACGATAGCTGTCATTTATAACTCTGCAGGTTTGTGAATTACAGTGCCCCTGAGCTCCTTTCTTCAACTCGCTTTCTCGTGAGCTGGCCGCAACACCGCAGGATGGCTTCAGGCCCTAATCTGGTTCCAGCACGGCACGCTGAGCCTTTGGTTAATTCCTCTTCCTGGTGGGAAATGAGAGTTAAATTTGCCCGTCCAGACACCTCCAGCTACTCTGTCATTGGTTCTCCCTATTCCTGTTCATCTTCTGCAGAAATTGCAAACTGGGCCAAACAGGAGGTTAAAGGCACTGACTCTCCAAGTCGGAAGAGTGTTAGTAAAGCGTCTGGAATGTTGCACCCGAGTACCAGGGGACGAAAACTGAGACATATTGGAACACGTCTCCCGCTCACACGGTTGATCATACTCTGGGTTCCACATGCATGTTTTAGCTGAAGGAAGAATACCTTAAACCTGGAGAGTTGAGACCCGTGGAATGGGTACCATGCAATATGACTTCAAAGGGTCTTCATTTGCACACCGAACCTCTCCAATCCTATCACTGCTGCGTTTATCCCCCTGTACACACACTTGATTCTCTTTCAGAGACATAGCAATCCATAGGTTTTAAGATACTTCCTAGTCAGGTACACTCTTAGGCATTTAATATGGGGTGTTGAGTCCATTTCATTGAGCAAGGAGTAGCTCTTGTATATTCCATATTTGGCTTAAGGAACTTTATCTGTGCTCATTTCAATCTCTGGTTTTATGCAGCACCCCAACTCACCTTTCCCCTTAAGCAAGCATAATTTGGGTTTCTAAATTTGAGACCCTGTTCTGTTTTGTAATTCAGTTCCTGTGTAGCCAAGGTTACATTCCGTGTATTAGTGATATCTTATGATGTTTCTTTTCCTGTGTGACTTATTTCAGTTAGAATCATCATACCTGAATCCACTCATTATGCTGCTACGGGGCTGATGACATAGATTTCATTGCTGAGTGATATTGCATTGTACGTAAGTACCACAACTTCTTTATCCATTTTTCACTTTCTGCGATATTGAACTTGTACCGTAAAACAGGTTCTTGTAAACAGAGCCGTCCCAACCTTTGGGGTGGCTGTGTCTTTTGATTTTAATTTCCCTAAGCTATAGGACCATAAGTGGAAGTGCCCTAGGCTCTGTTGCTTTGTTTTTTAGATGTTTCAGGAAACACCATACACTTCTCCCGAGTGGCTGTTGGCAATTTACATCCCGCCCATCAGCGTAACAAGGCTCCCAGTTCTCCATGGCCTGTCCTGCCTTTCTGGATTTTACACTTTTTTCAGATGGCCCTTTGGACCGGGGGGAAGTGAGACTTCATTGTAGTGCAGATTTCCTTTGCAAGCTTGCTTGGTTGGCCAAAAAGGGCGTATGCGTTTTTTCCTGAATATATTCAGGAAACAACGCATACGCCCTTTTTGGCCAAGTGCATCATTGTGGACGTTCTGCCTCTTTTCCTATGCTTTAAATGCAATTCCAGTCTACCTCCTGAAATCGGTTTCCTGCAATTCTGCCCCGCTTTCAAGTCCTCTTGGCAGCCTTACTTCAGTATATTTTTGGACGATAGCTGTCATTTATAACTCTGCAGGTTTGTGAATTACAGTGCCCCTGAGCTCCTTTCTTCAAGTCGCTTTCTCGTGAGCTGGCCGCAACACCGCAGGATGGCTTCAGGCCCTAATCTGGTTCCGGCACGGCACGCTGAGCCTTTGGTTAATTCCTCTTCCTGGTGGGAAATGAGAGTTAAATTTGCCCGTCCAGACACCTCTAGCTAGTCTGTCATTGGTTCTGCCTATTCCTGTTCATCTTCCGCAGAAATTGCAAACTGGGCCAAACAGGAGGTTAAAGGCACTGACTCTCCAAGTCGGGAGAGTGTTAGTAAAGCGTCTGGAATGTTGCACCCGAGTACCAGGGGACGAAAACTGAGACATATTGGAACACGTCTCCCGATCACACGGTTGATCATACTCTGGGTTCCACATGCATGTTTTAGCTGAAGGAAGAATACCTTAAACCTGGAGAGTTGAGACCCGTGGAATGGGTACCATGCAATATGACTTCAAAGGGTCTTCATTTGCTCACCGAACCTCTCCAATCCTATCACTGCTGCGTTTATGCCCCTGTACACACACTTGATTCTCTTTCAGACACATAGCAATCCATAGGTTTTAAGATACTTCCTAGTCAGGTACACTCTTAGGCATTTAATATGGGGTGTTGAGTCCATTTCGTTGAGCAAGGAGTAGCTCTTGTCTATTCCATATTTGGCTTAAGGAACTTTATCTGTGCTCATTTCAATCTCTGGTTTTATGCAGCACCCCAACTCACCTTTCCCCTTAAGCAAGCATAAGTTGGTTTTCTAAATTTGAGACCCTGTTCTGTTTTGTAATTCAGTTCCTGTGTAGCCAAGTTTACATTCCGTGTATTAGTGATATCTTATGATGTTTCTTTTCCTGTGTGACTTATTTCAGTTAGAATCATCATACCTGAATGCACTCATTATGCTGCTACAGGCCTGATGACATAGATTTCATTTCTGAGTGATACTGCATTGTACGTAAGTACCACAACTTCTTTATCCATTTTTCACTTTCTGCGATATTGAACTTGTACCGTAAACCAGGTTCTTGTAAACAGAGCCGTCCCAACATTTGGGGTGGCTGTGTCTTTTTGATTTTAATTTCCCTAAGCTATAGGACCATAAGTGGAAGTGCCCTAGGCTCTGTTGCTTTGTTTTTTAGATGTTTCAGGAAACACCATACACTTCTCCCGAGTGGCTGTTGGCAATTTACATCCCGCCCATCAGCATAACAAGGCTCCCAGTTCTCCATGGCCTGTCCTGCCTTTCTGGATTTTACACTTTTTTCAGATGGCCCTTTTGACCGGGGGGAAGTGAGACTTCATTGTAGTGCAGATTTCCTTTGCAAGCTTGCTTGGTTGGCCAAAAAGGGCGTATGCGTTTTTTCCTGAATATATTCAGGAAAAAACGCATACGCCCTTTTTGGCCAAGTGCATCATTGTGGACGTTCTGCCTCTTTTCCTATGCTTTAAATGCAATTCCAGTCTACCTCCTGAAATCGGTTTCCTGCAATTCTGCCCCGCTTTCAAGTCCTCTTGGCAGCCTTACTTCAGTATATTTTTGGACGATAGCTGTCATTTATAACTCTGCAGGTTTGTGAATTACAGTGCCCCTGAGCTCCTTTCTTCAACTCGCTTTCTCGTGAGCTGGCCGCAACCCCGCAGTATGGCTTCAGGCCCTAATCTGGTTCCGGCACGGCACGCTGAGCCTTTGGTTAATTCCTCTTCCTGGTGGGAAATGAGAGTTAAATTTGCCCGTCCAGACACCTCCAGCTAGTCTGTCATTGGTTCTGCCTATTCCTGTTCATCTTCCGCAGAAATTGCAAACTGGGCCAAACAGGAGGTTAAAGGCACTGACTCTCCAAGTCGGGAGAGTGTTAGTAAAGCGTCTGGAATGTTGCACCCGAGTACCAGTGGACGAAAACTGAGACATATTGGAACACGTCTCCCAATCACACGGTTGATCATACTCTGGGTTCCACATGCATGTTTTAGCTGAAGGAAGAATACCTTAAACCTGGAGAGTTGAGACCCGTGGAATGGGTACCATGTAATATGACTTCAAAGGGTCTTCATTTGCTCACCGAACCTCTCCAATCCTATCACTGCTGCGTTTATGCCCCTGTACACACACTTGATTCTCTTTCAGAGACATAGCAATCCATAGGTTTTAAGATACTTCCTAGTCAGGTACACTCTTAGGCATTTAATATGGGGTGTTGAGTCCATTTCGTTGAGCAAGGAGTAGCTCTTGTCTATTCCATATTTGGCTTAAGGAACTTTATCTGTGCTCATTTCAATCTCTGGTTTTATGCAGCACCCCAACTCACCTTTCCCCTTAAGCAAGCATAAGTTGGTTTTCTAAATTTGAGACCCTGTTCTGTTTTGTAATTCAGTTCCTGTGTAGCCAAGTTTACATTCCGTGTATTAGTGATATCTTATGATGTTTCTTTTTCTGTGTGACTTATTTCAGTTAGAATCATCGTACCTGAATCCACTCATTATGCTGCTACGGGCCTGATGACATAGATTTCATTGCTGAGTGATATTGCATTGTACGTAAGTACCACAACTTCTTTATCCATTTTTCACTTTCTGCGATATTGAACTTGTACCGTAAACCAGGTTCTTGTAAACAGAGCCGTCCCAACCTTTGGGGTGGCTGTGTCTTTTGATTTTAATTTCCCTAAGCTATAGGACCATAAGTGGAAGTGCCCTAGGCTCTGTTGCTTTGTTTTTTAGATGTTTCAGGAAACACCATACACTTCTCCCGAGTGGCTGTTGGCAATTGACATCCCGCCCATCAGCATAACAAGGCTCCCAGTTCTCCATGGCCTGTCCTGCCTTTCTGGATTTTACACTTTTTTCAGATGGCCCTTTGGACCGGGGGGAAGTGAGACTTCATTGTAGTGCAGATTTCCTTTGCAAGCTTGCTTGGTTGGCCAAAAAGGGCGTATGCGTTTTTTCCTGAATATATTCAGGAAAAAACGCATACGCCCTTTTTGGCCAAGTGCATCATTGTGGACGTTCTGCCTCTTTTCCTATGCTTTAAATGCAATTCCAGTCTACCTCCTGAAATCGGTTTCCTGCAATTCTGCCCCGCTTTCAAGTCCTCTTGGCAGCCTTACTTCAGTATATTTTTGGACGATAGCTGTCATTTATAACTCTGCAGGTTTGTGAATTACAGTGCCCCTGAGCTCCTTTCTTCAACTCGCTTTCTCGTGAGCTGGCCGCAACACCGCAGGATGGCTTCAGGCCCTAATCTGGTTCCGGCACGGCACGCTGAGCCTTTGGTTAATTCCTCTTCCTGGTGGGAAATGAGAGTTAAATTTGCCCGTCCAGACACCTCCAGCTACTCTGTCATTGGTTCTCCCTATTCCTGTTCATCTTCTGCAGAAATTGCAAACTGGGCCAAACAGGAGGTTAAAGGCACTGACTCTCCAAGTCGGGAGAGTGTTAGTAAAGCGTCTGGAATGTTGCACCCGAGTACCAGGGGACGAAAACTGAGACATATTGGAACACGTCTCCCGATCACACGGTTGATCATACTCTGGGTTCCACATGCATGTTTTAGCTGAAGGAAGAATACCTTAAACCTGGAGAGTTGAGACCCGTGGAATGGGTACCATGCAATATGACTTCAAAGGGTCTTCATTTGCACACCGAACCTCTCCAATCCTATCACTGCTGTGTTTATCCCCCTGTAACACACTTGATTCTCTTTCAGAGACATAGCAATCCATAGGTTTTAAGATACTTCCTAGTCAGGTACACTCTTAGGCATTTAATATGGGGTGTTGAGTCCATTTCATTGAGCAAGGAGTAGCTCTTGTCTATTCCATATTTGGCTTAAGGAACTTTATCTGTGCTCATTTCAATCTCTGGTTTTATGCAGCACCCCAACTCACCTTTCCCCTTAAGCAAGCATAATTTGGTTTTCTAAATTTGAGACCCTGTTCTGTTTTGTAATTCAGTTCCTGTGTAGCCAAGGTTACATTCCGTGTATTAGTGATATCTTATGATGTTTCTTTTCCTGTGTGACTTATTTCAGTTAGAATCATCATACCTGAATCCACTCATTATGCTGCTACGGGGCTGATGACATAGATTTCATTGCTGAGTGATATTGCATTGTACGTAAGTACCACAACTTCTTTATCCATTTTTCACTTTCTGCGATATTGAACTTGTACCGTAAAACAGGTTCTTGTAAACAGAGCCGTCCCAAACTTTGGGGTGGCTGTGTCTTTTGATTTTAATTTCCCTAAGCTATAGGACCATAAGTGGAAGTGCCCTAGGCTCTGTTGCTTTGTTTTTTAGATGTTTCAGGAAACACCATACACTTCTCCGGAGTGGCTGTTGGCAATTTACATCCCGCCCATCAGCATAACAAGGCTCCCAGTTCTCCATGGCCTGTCCTGCCTTTCTGGATTTTACACTTTTTTCAGATGGCCCTTTGGACCGGGGGGAAGTGAGACTTCATTGTAGTGCAGATTTCCTTTGCAAGCTTGCTTGGTTGGCCAAAAAGGGCGTATGCGTTTTTTCCTGAATATATTCAGGAAAAAACGCATACGCCCTTTTTGGCCAAGTGCATCATTGTGGACGTTCTGCCTCTTTTCCTATGCTTTAAATGCAATTCCAGTCTACCTCCTGAAATCGGTTTCCTGCAATTCTGCCCCGCTTTCAAGTCCTCTTGGCAGCCTTACTTCAGTATATTTTTGGACGATAGCTGTCATTTATAACTCTGCAGGTTTGTGAATTACAGTGCCCCTGAGCTCCTTTCTTCAAGTCGCTTTCTCGTGAGCTGGCCGCAACACCGCAGGATGGCTTCAGGCCCTAATCTGGTTCCGGCACGGCACGCTGAGCCTTTGGTTAATTCCTCTTCCTGGTGGGAAATGAGAGTTAAATTTGCCCGTCCAGACACCTCCAGCTAGTCTGTCATTGGTTCTGCCTATTCCTGTTCATCTTCCGCAGAAATTGCAAACTGGGCCAAACAGGAGGTTAAAGGCACTGACTCTCCAAGTCGGGAGAGTGTTAGTAAAGCGTCTGGAATGTTGCACCCGAGTACCAGGGGACGAAAACTGAGACATATTGGAACACGTCTCCCGATCACACGGTTGATCATACTCTGGGTTCCACATGCATGTTTTAGCTGAAGGAAGAATACCTTAAACCTGGAGAGTTGAGACCCGTGGAATGGGTACCATGCAATATGACTTCAAAGGGTCTTCATTTGCTCACCGAACCTCTCCAATCCTATCACTGCTGCGTTTATGCCCCTGTACACACACTTGATTCTCTTTCAGACACATAGCAATCCATAGGTTTTAAGATACTTCCTAGTCAGGTACACTCTTAGGCATTTAATATGGGGTGTTGAGTCCATTTCGTTGAGCAAGGAGTAGCTCTTGTCTATTCCATATTTGGCTTAAGGAACTTTATCTGTGCTCATTTCAATCTCTGGTTTTATGCAGCACCCCAACTCACCTTTCCCCTTAAGCAAGCATAAGTTGGTTTTCTAAATTTGAGACCCTGTTCTGTTTTGTAATTCAGTTCCTGTGTAGCCAAGTTTACATTCCGTGTATTAGTGATATCTTATGATGTTTCTTTTCCTGTGTGACTTATTTCAGTTAGAATCATCATACCTGAATCCACTCATTATGCTGCTACAGGCCTGATGACATAGATTTCATTTCTGAGTGATACTGCATTGTACGTAAGTACCACAACTTCTTTATCCATTTTTCACTTTCTGCGATATTGAACTTGTACCGTAAACCAGGTTCTTGTAAACAGAGCCGTCCCAACATTTGGGGTGGCTGTGTCTTTTTGATTTTAATTTCCCTAAGCTATAGGACCATAAGTGGAAGTGCCCTAGGCTCTGTTGCTTTGTTTTTTAGATGTTTCAGGAAACACCATACACTTCTCCCGAGTGGCTGTTGGCAATTTACATCCCGCCCATCAGCATAACAAGGCTCCCAGTTCTCCATGGCCTGTCCTGCCTTTCTGGATTTTACACTTTTTTCAGATGGCCCTTTTGACCGGGGGGAAGTGAGACTTCATTGTAGTGCAGATTTCCTTTGCAAGCTTGCTTGGTTGGCCAAAAAGGGCGTATGCGTTTTTTCCTGAATATATTCAGGAAAAAACGCATACGCCCTTTTTGGCCAAGTGCATCATTGTGGACGTTCTGCCTCTTTTCCTATGCTTTAAATGCAATTCCAGTCTACCTCCTGAAATCGGTTTCCTGCAATTCTGCCCCGCTTTCAAGTCCTCTTGGCAGCCTTACTTCAGTATATTTTTGGACGATAGCTGTCATTTATAACTCTGCAGGTTTGTGAATTACAGTGCCCCTGAGCTCCTTTCTTCAACTCGCTTTCTCGTGAGCTGGCCGCAACCCCGCAGGATGGCTTCAGGCCCTAATCTGGTTCCGGCACGGCACGCTGAGCCTTTGGTTAATTCCTCTTCCTGGTGGGAAATGAGAGTTAAATTTGCCCGTCCAGACACCTCCAGCTACTCTGTCATTGGTTCTCCCTATTCCTGTTCATCTTCCGCAGAAATTGCAAACTGGGCCAAACAGGAGGTTAAAGGCACTGACTCTCCAAGTCGGGAGAGTGTTAGTAAAGCGTCTGGAATGTTGCACCCGAGTACCAGGGGACGAAAACTGAGACATATTGGAACACGTCTCCCGATCACACGGTTGATCATACTCTGGGTTCCACATGCATGTTTTAGCTGAAGGAAGAATACCTTAAACCTGGAGAGTTGAGACCCGTGGAATGGGTACCATGCAATATGACTTCAAAGGGTCTTCATTTGCACACCGAACCTCTCCAATCCTATCACTGCTGCGTTTATCCCCCTGTAACACACTTGATTCTCTTTCAGAGACATAGCAATCCATAGGTTTTAAGATACTTCCTAGTCAGGTACACTCTTAGGCATTTAATATGTGGTGTTGAGTCCATTTCATTGAGCAAGGAGTAGCTCTTGTCTATTCCATATTTGGCTTAAGGAACTTTATCTGTGCTCATTTCAATCTCTGGTTTTATGCAGCACCCCAACTCACCTTTCCCCTTAAGCAAGCATAATTTGGGTTTCTAAATTTGAGACCCTGTTCTGTTTTGTAATTCAGTTCCTGTGTAGCCAAGGTTACATTCCGTGTATTAGTGATATCTTATGATGTTTCTTTTCCTGTGTGACTTATTTCAGTTAGAATCATCATACCTGAATCCACTCATTATGCTGCTACGGGGCTGATGACATAGATTTCATTGCTGAGTGATATTGCATTGTACGTAAGTACCACAACTTCTTTATCCATTTTTCACTTTCTGCGATATTGAACTTGTACCGTAAAACAGGTTCTTGTAAACAGAGCCGTCCCAACCTTTGGGGTGGCTGTGTCTTTTGATTTTAATTTCCCTAAGCTATAGGACCATAAGTGGAAGTGCCCTAGGCTCTGTTGCTTTGTTTTTTAGATGTTTCAGGAAACACCATACACTTCTCCCGAGTGGCTGTTGGCAATTTACATCCCGCCCATCAGCATAACAAGGCTCCCAGTTCTCCATGGCCTGTCCTGCCTTTCTGGATTTTACACTTTTTTCAGATGGCCCTTTGGACCGGGGGGAAGTGAGACTTCATTGTAGTGCAGATTTCCTTTGCAAGCTTGCTTGGTTGGCCAAAAAGGGCGTATGCGTTTTTTCCTGAATATATTCAGGAAAAAACGCATACGCCCTTTTTGGCCAAGTGCATCATTGTGGACGTTCTGCCTCTTTTCCTATGCTTTAAATGCAATTCCAGTCTACCTCCTGAAATCGGTTTCCTGCAATTCTGCCCCGCTTTCAAGTCCTCTTGGCAGCCTTACTTCAGTATATTTTTGGACGATAGCTGTCATTTATAACTCTGCAGGTTTGTGAATTACAGTGCCCCTGAGCTCCTTTCTTCAACTCGCTTTCTCGTGAGCTGGCCGCAACACCGCAGGATGGCTTCAGGCCCTAATCTGGTTCCGGCACGGCACGCTGAGCCTTTGGTTAATTCCTCTTCCTGGTGGGAAATGAGAGTTAAATTTGCCCGTCCAGACACCTCCAGCTAGTCTGTCATTGGTTCTCCCTATTCCTGTTCATCTTCCGCAGAAATTGCAAACTGGGCCAAACAGGAGGTTAAAGGCACTGACTCTCCAAGTCGGGAGAGTGTTAGTAAAGCGTCTGGAATGTTGCGCCCGAGTACCAGGGGACGAAAACTGAGACATATTGGAACACGTCTCCCGATCACACGGTTGATCATACTCTGGGTTCCACATGCATGTTTTAGCTGAAGGAAGAATACCTTAAACCTGGAGAGTTGAGACCCGTGGAATGGGTACCATGCAATATGACTTCAAAGGGTCTTCATTTGCTCACCGAACCTCTCCAATCCTATCACTGCTGCGTTTATGCCCCTGTACACACACTTGATTCTCTTTCAGACACATAGCAATCCATAGGTTTTAAGATACTTCCTAGTCAGGTACACTCTTAGGCATTTAATATGGGGTGTTGAGTCCATTTCGTTGAGCAAGGAGTAGCTCTTGTCTATTCCATATTTGGCTTAAGGAACTTTATCTGTGCTCATTTCAATCTCTGGTTTTATGCAGCACCCCAACTCACCTTTCCCCTTAAGCAAGCATAAGTTGGTTTTCTAAATTTGAGACCCTGTTCTGTTTTGTAATTCAGTTCCTGTGTAGCCAAGTTTACATTCCGTGTATTAGTGATATCTTATGATGTTTCTTTTCCTGTGTGACTTATTTCAGTTAGAATCATCATACCTGAATCCACTCATTATGCTGCTACAGGCCTGATGACATAGATTTCATTTCTGAGTGATACTGCATTGTACGTAAGTACCACAACTTCTTTATCCATTTTTCACTTTCTGCGATATTGAACTTGTACCGTAAACCAGGTTCTTGTAAACAGAGCCGTCCCAACCTTTGGGGTGGCTGTGTCTTTTGATTTTAATTTCCCTAAGCTATAGGACCATAAGTGGAAGTGCCCTAGGCTCTGTTGCTTTGTTTTTTAGATGTTTCAGGAAACACCATACACTTCTCCCGAGTGGCTGTTGGCAATTTACATCCCGCCCATCAGCATAACAAGGCTCCCAGTTCTCCATGGCCTGTCCTGCCTTTCTGGATTTTACACTTTTTTCAGATGGCCCTTTGGACCGGGGGGAAGTGAGACTTCATTGTAGTGCAGATTTCCTTTGCAAGCTTGCTTGGTTGGCCAAAAAGTGCGTATGCGTTTTTTCCTGAATATATTCAGGAAAAAACGCATACGCCCTTTTTGGCCAAGTGCATCATTGTGGACGTTCTGCCTCTTTTCCTATGCTTTAAATGCAATTCCAGTCTACCTCCTGAAATCGGTTTCCTGCAATTCTGCCCCGCTTTCAAGTCCTCTTGGCAGCCTTACTTCAGTATATTTTTGGACGATAGCTGTCATTTATAACTCTGCAGGTTTGTGAATTACAGTGCCCCTGAGCTCCTTTCTTCAACTCGCTTTCTCGTGAGCTGGCCGCAACACCGCAGGATGGCTTCAGGCCCTAATCTGGTTCCGGCACGGCACGCTGAGCCTTTGGTTAATTCCTCTTCCTGGTGGGAAATGAGAGTTAAATTTGCCCGTCCAGACACCTCCAGCTACTCTGTCATTGGTTCTCCCTATTCCTGTTCATCTTCTGCAGAAATTGCAAACTGGGCCAAACAGGAGGTTAAAGGCACTGACTCTCCAAGTCGGGAGAGTGTTAGTAAAGCGTCTGGAATGTTGCACCCGAGTACCAGGGGACGAAAACTGAGACATATTGGAACACGTCTCCCGATCACACGGTTGATCATACTCTGGGTTCCACATGCATGTTTTAGCTGAAGGAAGAATACCTTAAACCTGGAGAGTTGAGACCCGTGGAATGGGTACCATGCAATATGACTTCAAAGGGTCTTCATTTGCACACCGAACCTCTCCAATCCTATCACTGCTGCGTTTATCCCCCTGTACACACACTTGATTCTCTTTCAGAGACATAGCAATCCATAGGTTTTAAGATACTTCCTAGTTAGGTACACTCTTAGGCATTTAATATGGGGTGTTGAGTCCATTTCATTGAGCAAGGAGTAGCTCTTGTCTATTCCATATTTGGCTTAAGGAACTTTATCTGTGCTCATTTCAATCTCTGGTTTTATGCAGCACCCCAACTCACCTTTCCCCTTAAGCAAGCATAATTTGGGTTTCTAAATTTGAGACCCTGTTCTGTTTTGTAATTCAGTTCCTGTGTAGCCAAGTTTACATTCCGTGTATTAGTGATATCTTATGATGTTTCTTTTCCTGTGTGACTTATTTCAGTTAGAATCATCATACCTGAATCCACTCATTATGCTGCTACGGGGCTGATGACATAGATTTCATTGCTGAGTGATACTGCATTGTACGTAAGTACCACAACTTCTTTATCCATTTTTCACTTTCTGCGATATTGAACTTGTACCGTAAAACAGGTTCTTGTAAACAGAGCCGTCCCAACCTTTGGGGTGGCTGTGTCTTTTGATTTTAATTTCCCTAAGCTATAGGACCATAAGTGGAATTGCCCTAGGCTCTGTTGCTTTGTTTTTTAGATGTTTCAGGAAACACCATACACATCTCCCGAGTGGCTGTTGGCAATTTACATCCCTCCCATCAGCGTAACAAGGCTCCCAGTTCTCCATGGCCTGTCCTGCCTTTCTGGATTTTACACTTTTTTCAGATGGCCCTTTGGACCGGGGGGAAGTGAGACTTCATTGTAGTGCAGATTTCCTTTGCAAGCTTGCTTGGTTGGCCAAAAAGGGCGTATGCGTTTTTTCCTGAATATATTCAGGAAAAAACGCATACGCCCTTTTTGGCCAAGTGCATCATTGTGGACGTTCTGCCTCTTTTCCTATGCTTTAAATGCAATTCCAGTCTACCTCCTGAAATCGGTTTCCTGCAATTCTGCCCCGCTTTCAAGTCCTCTTGGCAGCCTTACTTCAGTATATTTTTGGACGATAGCTGTCATTTATAACTCTGCAGGTTTGTGAATTACAGTGCCCCTGAGCTCCTTTCTTCAACTCGCTTTCTCGTGAGCTGGCCGCAACACCGCAGGATGGCTTCAGGCCCTAATCTGGTTCCGGCACGGCACGCTGAGCCTTTGGTTAATTCCTCTTCCTGGTGGGAAATGAGAGTTAAATTTGCCCGTCCAGACACCTCCAGCTAGTCTGTCATTGGTTCTGCCTATTCCTGTTCATCTTCCGCAGAAATTGCAAACTGGGCCAAACAGGAGGTTAAAGGCACTGACTCTCCAAGTCGGGAGAGTGTTAGTAAAGCGTCTGGAATGTTGCACCCGAGTACCAGGGGACGAAAACTGAGACATATTGGAACACGTCTCCCGATCACACGGTTGATCATACTCTGGGTTCCACATGCATGTTTTAGCTGAAGGAAGAATACCTTAAACCTGGAGAGTTGAGACCCGTGGAATGGGTACCATGCAATATGACTTCAAAGGGTCTTCATTTGCTCACCGAACCTCTCCAATCCTATCACTGCTGCGTTTATGCCCCTGTACACACACTTGATTCTCTTTCAGAGACATAGCAATCCATAGGTTTTAAGATACTTCCTAGTCAGGTACACTCTTAGGCATTTAATATGGGGTGTTGAGTCCATTTCGTTGAGCAAGGAGTAGCTCTTGTCTATTCCATATTTGGCTTAAGGAACTTTATCTGTGCTCATTTCAATCTCTGGTTTTATGCAGCACCCCAACTCACCTTTCCCCTTAAGCAAGCATAAGTTGGTTTTCTAAATTTGAGACCCTGTTCTGTTTTGTAATTCAGTTCCTGTGTAGCCAAGTTTACATTCCGTGTATTAGTGATATCTTATGATGTTTCTTTTCCTGTGTGACTTATTTCAGTTAGAATCATCGTACCTGAATCCACTCATTATGCTGCTACAGGCCTGATGACATAGATTTCATTTCTGAGTGATACTGCATTGTACGTAAGTACCACAACTTCTTTATCCATTTTTCACTTTCTGCGATATTGAACTTGTACCATAAACCAGGTTCTTGTAAACAGAGCCGTCCCAACATTTGGGGTGGCTGTGTCTTTTTGATTTTAATTTCCCTAAGCTATAGGACCATAAGTGGAAGTGCCCTAGGCTCTGTTGCTTTGTTTTTTAGATGTTTCAGGAAACACCATACACTTCTCCCGAGTGGCTGTTGGCAATTTACATCCCGCCCATCAGCATAACAAGGCTCCCAGTTCTCCATGGCCTGTCCTGCCTTTCTGGATTTTACACTTTTTTCAGATGGCCCTTTGGACCGGGGGGAAGTGAGACTTCATTGTAGTGCAGATTTCCTTTGCAAGCTTGCTTGGTTGGCCAAAAAGGGCGTATGCGTTTTTTCCTGAATATATTCAGGAAAAAACGCATACGCCCTTTTTGGCCAAGTGCATCATTGTGGACGTTCTGCCTCTTTTCCTATGCTTTAAATGCAATTCCAGTCTACCTCCTGAAATCGGTTTCCTGCAATTCTGCCCCGCTTTCAAGTCCTCTTGGCAGCCTTACTTCAGTATATTTTTGGACGATAGCTGTCATTTATAACTCTGCAGGTTTGTGAATTACAGTGCCCCTGAGCTCCTTTCTTCAACTCGCTTTCTCGTGAGCTGGCCGCAACCCCGCAGTATGGCTTCAGGCCCTAATCTGGTTCCGGCACGGCACGCTGAGCCTTTGGTTAATTCCTCTTCCTGGTGGGAAATGAGAGTTAAATTTGCCCGTCCAGACACCTCCAGCTACTCTGTCATTGGTTCTCCCTATTCCTGTTCATCTTCCGCAGAAATTGCAAACTGGGCCAAACAGGAGGTTAAAGGCACTGACTCTCCAAGTCGGGAGAGTGTTAGTAAAGCGTCTGGAATGTTGCACCTGAGTACCAGGGGACGAAAACTGAGACATATTGGAACACGTCTCCCGATCACACGGTTGATCATACTCTGGGTTCCACATGCATGTTTTAGCTGAAGGAAGAATACCTTAAACCTGGAGAGTTGAGACCCGTGGAATGGGTACCATGCAATATGACTTCAAAGGGTCTTCATTTGCACACCGAACCTCTCCAATCCTATCACTGCTGCGTTTATCCCCCTGTAACACACTTGATTCTCTTTCAGAGACATAGCAATCCATAGGTTTTAAGATACTTCCTAGTCAGGTACACTCTTAGGCATTTAATATGGGGTGTTGAGTCCATTTCATTGAGCAAGGAGTAGCTCTTGTCTATTCCATATTTGGCTTAAGGAACTTTATCTGTGCTCATTTCAATCTCTGGTTTTATGCAGCACCCCAACTCACCTTTCCCCTTAAGCAAGCATAATTTGGGTTTCTAAATTTGAGACCCTGTTCTGTTTTGTAATTCAGTTCCTGTGTAGCCAAGGTTACATTCCGTGTATTAGTGATATCTTATGATGTTTCTTTTCCTGTGTGACTTATTTCAGTTAGAATCATCATACCTGAATCCACTCATTATGCTGCTACGGGGCTGATGACATAGATTTCATTGCTGAGTGATATTGCATTGTACGTAAGTACCACAACTTCTTTATCCATTTTTCACTTTCTGCGATATTGAACTTGTACCGTAAAACAGGTTCTTGTAAACAGAGCCGTCCCAACCTTTGGGGTGGCTGTGTCTTTTGATTTTAATTTCCCTAAGCTATAGGACCATAAGTGGAAGTGCCCTAGGCTCTGTTGCTTTGTTTTTTAGATGTTTCAGGAAACACCATACACTTCTCCCGAGTGGCTGTTGGCAATTGACATCCCGCCCATCAGCATAACAAGGCTCCCAGTTCTCCATGGCCTGTCCTGCCTTTCTGGATTTTACACTTTTTTCAGATGGCCCTTTGGACCGGGGGGAAGTGAGACTTCATTGTAGTGCAGATTTCCTTTGCAAGCTTGCTTGGTTGGCCAAAAAGGGCGTATGCGTTTTTTCCTGAATATATTCAGGAAAAAACGCATACGCCCTTTTTGGCCAAGTGCATCATTGTGGACGTTCTGCCTCTTTTCCTATGCTTTAAATGCAATTCCAGTCTACCTCCTGAAATCGGTTTCCTGCAATTCTGCCCCGCTTTCAAGTCCTCTTGGCAGCCTTACTTCAGTATATTTTTGGACGATAGCTGTCATTTATAACTCTGCAGGTTTGTGAATTACAGTGCCCCTGAGCTCCTTTCTTCAACTCGCTTTCTCGTGAGCTGGCCGCAACACCGCAGGATGGCTTCAGGCCCTAATCTGGTTCCGGCACGGCACGCTGAGCCTTTGGTTAATTCCTCTTCCTGGTGGGAAATGAGAGTTAAATTTGCCCGTCCAGACACCTCCAGCTAGTCTGTCATTGGTTCTCCCTATTCCTGTTCATCTTCCGCAGAAATTGCAAACTGGGCCAAACAGGAGGTTAAAGGCACTGACTCTCCAAGTCGGGAGAGTGTTAGTAAAGCGTCTGGAATGTTGCACCCGAGTACCAGGGGACGAAAACTGAGACATATTGGAACACGTCTCCCGATCACACGGTTGATCATACTCTGGGTTCCACATGCATGTTTTAGCTGAAGGAAGAATACCTTAAACCTGGAGAGTTGAGACCCGTGGAATGGGTACCATGCAATATGACTTCAAAGGGTCTTCATTTGCTCACCGAACCTCTCCAATCCTATCACTGCTGCGTTTATGCCCCTGTACACACACTTGATTCTCTTTCAGACACATAGCAATCCATAGGTTTTAAGATACTTCCTAGTCAGGTACACTCTTAGGCATTTAATATGGGGTGTTGAGTCCATTTCGTTGAGCAAGGAGTAGCTCTTGTCTATTCCATATTTGGCTTAAGGAACTTTATCTGTGCTCATTTCAATCTCTGGTTTTATGCAGCACCCCAACTCACCTTTCCCCTTAAGCAAGCATAAGTTGGTTTTCTAAATTTGAGACCCTGTTCTGTTTTGTAATTCAGTTCCTGTGTAGCCAAGTTTACATTCCGTGTATTAGTGATATCTTATGATGTTTCTTTTCCTGTGTGACTTATTTCAGTTAGAATCATCATACCTGAATCCACTCATTATGCTGCTACAGGCCTGATGACATAGATTTCATTTCTGAGTGATACTGCATTGTACGTAAGTACCACAACTTCTTTATCCATTTTTCACTTTCTGCGATATTGAACTTGTACCGTAAACCAGGTTCTTGTAAACAGAGCCGTCCCAACCTTTGGGGTGGCTGTGTCTTTTTGATTTTAATTTCCCTAAGCTATAGGACCATAAGTGGAAGTGCCCTAGGCTCTGTTGCTTTGTTTTTTAGATGTTTCAGGAAACACCATACACTTCTCCCGAGTGGCTGTTGGCAATTGACATCCCGCCCATCAGCATAACAAGGCTCCCAGTTCTCCATGGCCTGTCCTGCCTTTCTGGATTTTACACTTTTTTCAGATGGCCCTTTTGACCGGGGGGAAGTGAGACTTCATTGTAGTGCAGATTTCCTTTGCAAGCTTGCTTGGTTGGCCAAAAAGGGCGTATGCGTTTTTTCCTGAATATATTCAGGAAAAAACGCATACGCCCTTTTTGGCCAAGTGCATCATTGTGGACGTTCTGCCTCTTTTCCTATGCTTTAAATGCAATTCCAGTCTACCTCCTGAAATCGGTTTCCTGCAATTCTGCCCCGCTTTCAAGTCCTCTTGGCAGCCTTACTTCAGTATATTTTTGGACGATAGCTGTCATTTATAACTCTGCAGGTTTGTGAATTACAGTGCCCCTGAGCTCCTTTCTTCAAGTCGCTTTCTCGTGAGCTGGCCGCAACCCCGCAGGATGGCTTCAGGCCCTAATCTGGTTCCGGCACGGCACGCTGAGCCTTTGGTTAATTCCTCTTCCTGGTGGGAAATGAGAGTTAAATTTGCCCGTCCAGACACCTCCAGCTAGTCTGTCATTGGTTCTGCCTATTCCTGTTCATCTTCCGCAGAAATTGCAAACTGGGCCAAACAGGAGGTTAAAGGCACTGACTCTCCAAGTCGGGAGAGTGTTAGTAAAGCGTCTGGAATGTTGCGCCCGAGTACCAGGGGACGAAAACTGAGACATATTGGAACACGTCTCCCGATCACACGGTTGATCATACTCTGGGTTCCACATGCATGTTTTAGCTGAAGGAAGAATACCTTAAACCTGGAGAGTTGAGACCCGTGGAATGGGTACCATGCAATATGACTTCAAAGGGTCTTCATTTGCTCACCGAACCTCTCCAATCCTATCACTGCTGCGTTTATGCCCCTGTACACACACTTGATTCTCTTTCAGAGACATAGCAATCCATAGGTTTTAAGATACTTCCTAGTCAGGTACACTCTTAGGCATTTAATATGGGGTGTTGAGTCCATTTCGTTGAGCAAGGAGTAGCTCTTGTCTATTCCATATTTGGCTTAAGGAACTTTATCTGTGCTCATTTCAATCTCTGGTTTTATGCAGCACCCCAACTCACCTTTCCCCTTAAGAAAGCATAAGTTGGTTTTCTAAATTTGAGACCCTGTTCTGTTTTGTAATTCAGTTCCTGTGTAACCAAGTTTACATTCCGTGTATTAGTGATATCTTATGATGTTTCTTTTCCTGTGTGACTTATTTCAGTTAGAATCATCGTACCTGAATCCACTCATTATGCTGCTACGGGCCTGATGACATAGATTTCATTGCTGAGTGATATTGCATTGTACGTAAGTACCACAACTTCTTTATCCATTTTTCACTTTCTGCGATATTGAACTTGTACCGTAAACCAGGTTCTTGTAAACAGAGCCGTCCCAACCTTTGGGGTGGCTGTGTCTTTTGATTTTAATTTCCCTAAGCTATAGGACCATAAGTGGAAGTGCCCTAGGCTCTGTTGCTTTGTTTTTTAGATGTTTCAGGAAACACCATACACTTCTCCCGAGTGGCTGTTGGCAATTTACATCCCGCCCATCAGCATAACAAGGCTCCCAGTTCTCCATGGCCTGTCCTGCCTTTCTGGATTTTACACTTTTTTCAGATGGCCCTTTGGACCGGGGGGAAGTGAGACTTCATTGTAGTGCAGATTTCCTTTGCAAGCTTGCTTGGTTGGCCAAAAAGGGCGTATGCGTTTTTTCCTGAATATATTCAGGAAAAAACGCATACGCCCTTTTTGGCCAAGTGCATCATTGTGGACGTTCTGCCTCTTTTCCTATGCTTTAAATGCAATTCCAGTCTACCTCCTGAAATCGGTTTCCTGCAATTCTGCCCCGCTTTCAAGTCCTCTTGGCAGCCTTACTTCAGTATATTTTTGGACGATAGCTGTCATTTATAACTCTGCAGGTTTGTGAATTACAGTGCCCCTGAGCTCCTTTCTTCAACTCGCTTTCTCGTGAGCTGGCCGCAACACCGCAGGATGGCTTCAGGCCCTAATCTGGTTCCGGCACGGCACGCTGAGCCTTTGGTTAATTCCTCTTCCTGGTGGGAAATGAGAGTTAAATTTGCCCGTCCAGACACCTCCAGCTACTCTGTCATTGGTTCTCCCTATTCCTGTTCATCTTCTGCAGAAATTGCAAACTGGGCCAAACAGGAGGTTAAAGGCACTGACTCTCCAAGTCGGGAGAGTGTTAGTAAAGCGTCTGGAATGTTGCACCCGAGTACCAGGGGACGAAAACTGAGACGTATTGGAACACGTCTCCCGATCACACGGTTGATCATACTCTGGGTTCCACATGCATGTTTTAGCTGAAGGAAGAATACCTTAAACCTGGAGAGTTGAGACCCGTGGAATGGGTACCATGCAATATGACTTCAAAGGGTCTTCATTTGCACACCGAACCTCTCCAATCCTATCACTGCTGCGTTTATCCCCCTGTACACACACTTGATTCTCTTTCAGAGACATAGCAATCCATAGGTTTTAAGATACTTCCTAGTCAGGTACACTCTTAGGCATTTAATATGGGGTGTTGAGTCCATTTCATTGAGCAAGGAGTAGCTCTTGTCTATTCCATATTTGGCTTAAGGAACTTTATCTGTGCTCATTTCAATCTCTGGTTTTATGCAGCACCCCAACTCACCTTTCCCCTTAAGCAAGCATAATTTGGGTTTCTAAATTTGAGACCCTGTTCTGTTTTGTAATTCAGTTCCTGTGTAGCCAAGTTTACATTCCGTGTATTAGTGATATCTTATGATGTTTCTTTTCCTGTGTGACTTATTTCAGTTAGAATCATCATACCTGAATCCACTCATTATGCTGCTACGGGGCTGATGACATAGATTTCATTGCTGAGTGATATTGCATTGTACGTAAGTACCACAACTTCTTTATCCATTTTTCACTTTCTGCGATATTGAACTTGTACCGTAAAACAGGTTCTTGTAAACAGAGCCGTCCCAACCTTTGGGGTGGCTGTGTCTTTTGATTTTAATTTCCCTAAGCTATAGGACCATAAGTGGAATTGCCCTAGGCTCTGTTGCTTTGTTTTTTAGATGTTTCAGGAAACACCATACACTTCTCCCGAGTGGCTGTTGGCAATTTACATCCCTCCCATCAGCGTAACAAGGCTCCCAGTTCTCCATGGCCTGTCCTGCCTTTCTGGATTTTACACTTTTTTCAGATGGCCCTTTGGACCGGGGGGAAGTGAGACTTCATTGTAGTGCAGATTTCCTTTGCAAGCTTGCTTGGTTGGCCAAAAAGGGCGTATGCGTTTTTTCCTGAATATATTCAGGAAAAAACGCATACGCCCTTTTTGGCCAAGTGCATCATTGTGGACGTTCTGCCTCTTTTCCTATGCTTTAAATGCAATTCCAGTCTACCTCCTGAAATCGGTTTCCTGCAATTCTGCCCCGCTTTCAAGTCCTCTTGGCAGCCTTACTTCAGTATATTTTTGGACGATAGCTGTCATTTATAACTCTGCAGGTTTGTGAATTACAGTGCCCCTGAGCTCCTTTCTTCAACTCGCTTTCTCGTGAGCTGGCCGCAACCCCGCAGGATGGCTTCAGGCCCTAATCTGGTTGCGGCACGGCACGCTGAGCCTTTGGTTAATTCCTCTTCCTGGTGGGAAATGAGAGTTAAATTTGCCCGTCCAGACACCTCCAGCTAGTCTGTCATTGGTTCTGCCTATTCCTGTTCATCTTCCGCAGAAATTGCAAACTGGGCCAAACAGGAGGTTAAAGGCACTGACTCTCCAAGTCGGGAGAGTGTTAGTAAAGCGTCTGGAATGTTGCACCCGAGTACCAGGGGACGAAAACTGAGACATATTGGAACACGTCTCCCGATCACACGGTTGATCATACTCTGGGTTCCACATGCATGTTTTAGCTGAAGGAAGAATACCTTAAACCTGGAGAGTTGAGACCCGTGGAATGGGTACCATGCAATATGACTTCAAAGGGTCTTCATTTGCTCACCGAACCTCTCCAATCCTATCACTGCTGCGTTTATGCCCCTGTACACACACTTGATTCTCTTTCAGACACATAGCAATCCATAGGTTTTAAGATACTTCCTAGTCAGGTACACTCTTAGGCATTTAATATGGGGTGTTGAGTCCATTTCGTTGAGCAAGGAGTAGCTCTTGTCTATTCCATATTTGGCTTAAGGAACTTTATCTGTTCTCATTTCAATCTCTGGTTTTATGCAGCACCCCAACTCACCTTTCCCCTTAAGCAAGCATAAGTTGGTTTTCTAAATTTGAGACCCTGTTCTGTTTTGTAATTCAGTTCCTGTGTAGCCAAGTTTACATTCCGTGTATTAGTGATATCTTATGATGTTTCTTTTCCTGTGTGACTTATTTCAGTTAGAATCATCATACCTGAATCCACTCATTATGCTGCTACAGGCCTGATGACATAGATTTCATTTCTGAGTGATACTGCATTGTACGTAAGTACCACAACTTCTTTATCCATTTTTCACTTTCTGCGATATTGAAGTTGTACCGTAAACCAGGTTCTTGTAAACAGAGCCGTCCCAACATTTGGGGTGGCTGTGTCTTTTTTATTTTAATTTCCCTAAGCTATAGGACCATAAGTGGAAGTGCCCTAGGCTCTGTTGCTTTGTTTTTTAGATGTTTCAGGAAACACCATACACTTCTCCCGAGTGGCTGTTGGCAATTGACATCCCGCCCATCAGCATAACAAGGCTCCCAGTTCTCCATGGCCTGTCCTGCCTTTCTGGATTTTACACTTTTTTCAGATGGCCCTTTTGACCGGGGGGAAGTGAGACTTCATTGTAGTGCAGATTTCCTTTGCAAGCTTGCTTGGTTGGCCAAAAAGGGCGTATGCGTTTTTTCCTGAATATATTCAGGAAAAAACGCATACGCCCTTTTTGGCCAAGTGCATCATTGTGGACGTTCTGCCTCCTTTGCTATGCTTTAAATGCAATTCCAGTCTACCTCCTGAAATCGGTTTCCTGCAATTCTGCCCCGCTTTCAAGTCCTCTTGGCAGCCTTACTTCAGTATATTTTTGGACGATAGCTGTCATTTATAACTCTGCAGGTTTGTGAATTACAGTGCCCCTGAGCTCCTTTCTTCAACTCGCTTTCTCGTGAGCTGGCCGCAACACCGCAGGATGGCTTCAGGCCCTAATCTGGTTCCGGCACGGCACGCTGAGCCTTTGGTTAATTCCTCTTCCTGGTGGGAAATGAGAGTTAAATTTGCCCGTCCAGACACCTCCAGCTAGTCTGTCATTGGTTCTCCCTATTCCTGTTCATCTTCCGCAGAAATTGCAAACTGGGCCAAACAGGAGGTTAAAGGCACTGACTCTCCAAGTCGGGAGAGTGTTAGTAAAGCGTCTGGAATGTTGCACCCGAGTACCAGGGGACGAAAACTGAGACATATTGGAACACGTCTCCCGATCACACGGTTGATCATACTCTGGGTTCCACATGCATGTTTTAGCTGAAGGAAGAATACCTTAAACCTGGAGAGTTGAGACTCGTGGAATGGGTACCATGCAATATGACTTCAAAGGGTCTTCATTTGCTCACCGAACCTCTCCAATCCTATCACTGCTGCGTTTATGCCCCTGTACACACACTTGATTCTCTTTCAGAGACATAGCAATCCATAGGTTTTAAGATACTTCCTAGTCAGGTACACTCTTAGGCATTTAATATGGGGTGTTGAGTCCATTTCGTTGAGCAAGGAGTAGCTCTTGTCTATTCCATATTTGGCTTAAGGAACTTTATCTGTGCTCATTTCAATCTCTGGTTTTATGCAGCACCCCAACTCACCTTTCCCCTTAAGCAAGCATAAGTTGGGTTTCTAAATTTGAGACCCTGTTCTGTTTTGTAATTCAGTTCCTGTGTAGCCAAGGTTACATTCCGTGTATTAGTGATATCTTATGATGTTTCTTTTCCTGTGTGACTTATTTCAGTTAGAATCATCATACCTGAATCCACTCATTATGCTGCTACGGGCCTGATGACATAGATTTCATTGCTGAGTGATACTGCATTGTACGTAAGTACCACAACTTCTTTATCCATTTTTCACTTTCTGCGATATTGAACTTGTACCGTAAACCAGGTTCTTGTAAACAGAGCCGTCCCAACCTTTGGGGTGGCTGTGTCTTTTTGATTTTAATTTCCTTAAGCTATAGGACCATAAGTGGAAGTGCCCTAGGCTCTGTTGCTTTGTTTTTTAGATGTTTCAGGAAACACCATACACTTCTCCCGAGTGGCTGTTGGCAATTGACATCCCGCCCATCAGCATAACAAGGCTCCCAGTTCTCCATGGCCTGTCCTGCCTTTCTGGATTTTACACTTTTTTCAGATGGCCCTTTTGACCGGGGGGAAGTGAGACTTCACTGTAGTGCAGATTTCCTTTGCAAGCTTGCTTGGTTGGCCAAAAAGGGCGTATGCGTTTTTTCCTGAATATATTCAGGAAAAAACGCATACGCCCTTTTTGGCCAAGTGCATCATTGTGGACGTTCTGCCTCTTTTCCTATGCTTTAAATGCAATTCCAGTCTACCTCCTGAAATCGGTTTCCTGCAATTCTGCCCCGCTTTCAAGTCCTCTTGGCAGCCTTACTTCAGTATATTTTTGGACGATAGCTGTCATTTATAACTCTGCAGGTTTGTGAATTACAGTGCCCCTGAGCTCCTTTCTTCAACTCGCTTTCTCGTGAGCTGGCCGCAACCCCGCAGGATGGCTTCAGGCCCTAATCTGGTTCCGGCACGGCACGCTGAGCCTTTGGTTAATTCCTCTTCCTGGTGGGAAATGAGAGTTAAATTTGCCCGTCCAGACACCTCCAGCTAGTCTGTCATTGGTTCTGCCTATTCCTGTTCATCTTCCGCAGAAATTGCAAACTGGGCCAAACAGGAGGTTAAAGGCACTGACTCTCCAAGTCGGGAGAGTGTTAGTAAAGCGTCTGGAATGTTGCACCCGAGTACCAGGGGACGAAAACTGAGACATATTGGAACACGTCTCCCGATCACACGGTTGATCATACTCTGGGTTCCACATGCATGTTTTAGCTGAAGGAAGAATACCTTAAACCTGGAGAGTTGAGACCCGTGGAATGGGTACCATGCAATATGACTTCAAAGGGTCTTCATTTGCTCACCGAACCTCTCCAATCCTATCACTGCTGCGTTTATGCCCCTGTACACACACTTGATTCTCTTTCAGAGACATAGCAATCCATAGGTTTTAAGATACTTCCTAGTCAGGTACACTCTTAGGCATTTAATATTGGGTGTTGAGTCCATTTCGTTGAGCAAGGAGTAGCTCTGGTCTATTCCATATTTGGCTTAAGGAACTTTATCTGTGCTCATTTCAATCTCTGGTTTTATGCAGCACCCCAACTCACCTTTCCCCTTAAGCAAGCATAAGTTGGGTTTCTAAATTTGAGACCCTGTTCTGTTTTGTAATTCAGTTCCTGTGTAGCCAAGGTTACATTCCGTGTATTAGTGATATCTTATGATGTTTCTTTTCCTGTGTGACTTATTTCAGTTAGAATCATCGTACCTGAATCCACTCATTATGCTGCTACGGGCCTGATGACATAGATTTCATTGCTGAGTGATACTGCATTGTACGTAAGTACCACAACTTCTTTATCCATTTTTCACTTTCTGCGATATTGAACTTGTACCGTAAACCAGGTTCTTGTAAACAGAGCCGTCCCAACCTTTGGGGTGGCTGTGTCTTTTTGATTTTAATTTCCTTAAGCTATAGGACCATAAGTGGAAGTGCCCTAGGCTCTGTTGCTTTGTTTTTTAGATGTTTCAGGAAACACCATACACTTCTCCCGAGTGGCTGTTGGCAATTGACATCCCGCCCATCAGCATAACAAGGCTCCCAGTTCTCCATGGCCTGTCCTGCCTTTCTGGATTTTACACTTTTTTCAGATGGCCCTTTTGACCGGGGGGAAGTGAGACTTCACTGTAGTGCAGATTTCCTTTGCAAGCTTGCTTGGTTGGCCAAAAAGGGCGTATGCGTTTTTTCCTGAATATATTCAGGAAAAAACGCATACGCCCTTTTTGGCCAAGTGCATCATTGTGGACGTTCTGCCTCTTTTCCTATGCTTTAAATGCAATTCCAGTCTACCTCCTGAAATCGGTTTCCTGCAATTCTGCCCCGCTTTCAAGTCCTCTTGGCAGCCTTACTTCAGTATATTTTTGGACGATAGCTGTCATTTATAACTCTGCAGGTTTGTGAATTACAGTGCCCCTGAGCTCCTTTCTTCAACTCGCTTTCTCGAGAGCTGGCCGCAACACCGCAGGATGGCTTCAGGCCCTAATCTGGTTCCGGCACGGCACGCTGAGCCTTTGGTTAATTCCTCTTCCTGGTGGGAAATGAGAGTTAAATTTGCCCGTCCAGACACCTCCAGCTAGTCTGTCATTGGTTCTGCCTATTCCTGTTCATCTTCCGCAGAAATTGCAAACTGGGCCAAACAGGAGGTTAAAGGCACTGACTCTCCAAGTTGGGAGAGTGTTAGTAAAGCGTCTGGAATGTTGCACCCGAGTACCAGGGGACGAAAACTGACACATATTGGAACACGTCTCCCGATCACACGGTTGATCATACTCTGGGTTCCACATGCATGTTTTAGCTGAAGGAAGAATACCTTAAACCTGGAGAGTTGAGACCCGTGGAATGGGTACCATGCAATATGACTTCAAAGGGTCTTCATTTGCTCACCGAACCTCTCCAATCCTATCACTGCTGCGTTTATGCCCCTGTACACACACTTGATTCTCTTTCAGACACATAGCAATCCATAGGTTTTAAGATACTTCCTAGTCAGGTACACTCTTAGGCATTTAATATGGGGTGTTGAGTCCATTTCGTTGAGCAAGGAGTAGCTCTTGTCTATTCCATATTTGGCTTAAGGAACTTTATCTGTGCTCATTTCAATCTCTGGTTTTATGCAGCACCCCAACTCACCTTTCCCCTTAAGCAAGCATAAGTTGGGTTTCTAAATTTGAGACCCTGTTCTGTTTTGTAATTCAGTTCCTGTGTAGCCAAGGTTACATTCCGTGTATTAGTGATATCTTATGATGTTTCTTTTCCTGTGTGACTTATTTCAGTTAGAATCATCATACCTGAATCCACTCATTATGCTGCTACGGGCCTGATGACATAGATTTCATTGCTGAGTGATACTGCATTGTACGTAAGTACCACAACTTCTTTATCCATTTTTCACTTTCTGCGATATTGAACTTGTACCGTAAACCAGGTTCTTGTAAACAGAGCCGTCCCAACATTTGGGGTGGCTGTGTCTTTTTGATTTTAATTTCCCTAAGCTATAGGACCATAAGTGGAAGTGCCCTAGGCTCTGTTGCTTTGTTTTTTAGATGTTTCAGGAAACACCATACACTTCTCCTGAGTGGCTGTTGGCAATTTACATCCCGCCCATCAGCATAACAAGGCTCCCAGTTCTCCATGGCCTGTCCTGCCTTTCTGGATTTTACACTTTTTTCAGATGGCCCTTTTGACCGGGGGGAAGTGAGACTTCATTGTAGTGCAGATTTCCTTTGCAAGCTTGCTTGGTTGGCCAAAAAGGGCGTATGCGTTTTTTCCTGAATATATTCAGGAAAAAACGCATACGCCCTTTTTGGCCAAGTGCATCATTGTGGACGTTCTGCCTCTTTTCCTATGCTTTAAATGCAATTCCAGTCTACCTCCTGAAATCGGTTTCCTGCAATTCTGCCCCGCTTTCAAGTCCTCTTGGCAGCCTTACTTCAGTATATTTTTGGACGATAGCTGTCATTTATAACTCTGCAGGTTTGTGAATTACAGTGCCCCTGAGCTCCTTTCTTCAACTCGCTTTCTCGTGAGCTGGCCGCAACCCCGCAGGATGGCTTCAGGCCCTAATCTGGTTCCGGCACGGCACGCTGAGCCTTTGGTTAATTCCTCTTCCTGGTGGGAAATGAGAGTTAAATTTGCCCGTCCAGACACCTCCAGCTAGTCTGTCATTGGTTCTCCCTATTCCTGTTCATCTTCTGCAGAAATTGCAAACTGGGCCAAACAGGAGGTTAAAGGCACTGACTCTCCAAGTCGGGAGAGTGTTAGTAAAGCGTCTGGAATGTTGCACCCGAGTACCAGGGGACGAAAACTGACACATATTGGAACACGTCTCCCGATCACACGGTTGATCATACTCTGGGTTCCACATGCATGTTTTAGCTGAAGGAAGAATACCTTAAACCTGGAGAGTTGAGACTCGTGGAATGGGTACCATGCAATATGACTTCAAAGGGTCTTCATTTGCTCACCGAACCTCTCCAATCCTATCACTGCTGCGTTTATGCCCCTGTACACACACTTGATTCTCTTTCAGAGACATAGCAATCCATAGGTTTTAAGATACTTCCTAGTCAGGTACACTCTTAGGCATTTAATATGGGGTGTTGAGTCCATTTCGTTGAGCAAGGAGTAGCTCTTGTCTATTCCATATTTGGCTTAAGGAACTTTATCTGTGCTCATTTCAATCTCTGGTTTTATGCAGCACCCCAACTCACCTTTCCCCTTAAGCAAGCATAAGTTGGGTTTCTAAATTTGAGACCCTGTTCTGTTTTGTAATTCAGTTCCTGTGTAGCCAAGGTTACATTCCGTGTATTAGTGATATCTTATGATGTTTCTTTTCCTGTGTGACTTATTTCAGTTAGAATCATCATACCTGAATCCACTCATTATGCTGCTACGGGCCTGATGACATAGATTTCATTGCTGAGTGATACTGCATTGTACGTAAGTACCACAACTTCTTTATCCATTTTTCACTTTCTGCGATATTGAACTTGTACCGTAAACCAGGTTCTTGTAAACAGAGCCGTCCCAACCTTTGGGGTGGCTGTGTCTTTTTGATTTTAATTTCCTTAAGCTATAGGACCATAAGTGGAAGTGCCCTAGGCTCTGTTGCTTTGTTTTTTAGATGTTTCAGGAAACACCATACACTTCTCCCGAGTGGCTGTTGGCAATTGACATCCCGCCCATCAGCATAACAAGGCTCCCAGTTCTCCATGGCCTGTCCTGCCTTTCTGGATTTTACACTTTTTTCAGATGGCCCTTTTGACCGGGGGGAAGTGAGACTTCACTGTAGTGCAGATTTCCTTTGCAAGCTTGCTTGGTTGGCCAAAAAGGGCGTATGCGTTTTTTCCTGAATATATTCAGGAAAAAACGCATACGCCCTTTTTGGCCAAGTGCATCATTGTGGACGTTCTGCCTCTTTTCCTATGCTTTAAATGCAATTCCAGTCTACCTCCTGAAATCGGTTTCCTGCAATTCTGCCCCGCTTTCAAGTCCTCTTGGCAGCCTTACTTCAGTATATTTTTGGACGATAGCTGTCATTTATAACTCTGCAGGTTTGTGAATTACAGTGCCCCTGAGCTCCTTTCTTCAACTCGCTTTCTCGAGAGCTGGCCGCAACACCGCAGGATGGCTTCAGGCCCTAATCTGGTTCCGGCACGGCACGCTGAGCCTTTGGTTAATTCCTCTTCCTGGTGGGAAATGAGAGTTAAATTTGCCCGTCCAGACACCTCCAGCTAGTCTGTCATTGGTTCTGCCTATTCCTGTTCATCTTCCGCAGAAATTGCAAACTGGGCCAAACAGGAGGTTAAAGGCACTGACTCTCCAAGTTGGGAGAGTGTTAGTAAAGCGTCTGGAATGTTGCACCCGAGTACCAGGGGACGAAAACTGACACATATTGGAACACGTCTCCCGATCACACGGTTGATCATACTCTGGGTTCCACATGCATGTTTTAGCTGAAGGAAGAATACCTTAAACCTGGAGAGTTGAGACCCGTGGAATGGGTACCATGCAATATGACTTCAAAGGGTCTTCATTTGCTCACCGAACCTCTCCAATCCTATCAATGCTGCGTTTATGCCCCTGCACACACACTTGATTCTCTTTTGGAGACATAGCAATCCATAGGTTTTAAGATACTTCCTAGTCAGGTACATTCTTAGGTGTTTAATATGGGGTGTTGAATACATTTCGTTGAGCAAGGAGTAGCTCTTGTCTATTCCATATTTGGCTTAAGGAACTTTATCTGTGCTCATTTCAATCTCTGGTTTTATGCAGCACCCCAACTCACCTTTCCCCTTAAGCAAGCATAAGTTGGGTTTCTAAATTTGAGACCCTGTTCTGTTTTGTAATTCAGTTCCTGTGTAGCCAAGTTTACATTCCGTGTATTAGTGTTATCTTATGATGTTTCTTTTTCTGTGTGACTTATTTCAGTTAGAATCATCGTACCTGAATCCACTCATTATGCTGCTACGGGCCTGATGACATAGATTTCATTGCTGAGTGATACTGCATTGTACGTAAGTACCACAACTTCTTTATCCATTTTTCACTTTCTGCGATATTGAACTTGTACCGTAAACCAGGTTCTTGTAAACAGAGCCGTCCCAACCTTTGGGGTGGCTGTGTCTTTTGATTTTAATTTCCCTAAGCTATAGGACCATAAGTGGAAGTGCCCTAGGCTCTGTTGCTTTGTTTTTTAGATGTTTCAGGAACCACCATACACTTCTCCCGAGTGGCTGTTGGCAATTGACATCCCGCCCATCAGCATAACAAGGCTCCCAGTTCTCCATGGCCTGTCCTGCCTTTCTGGATTTTACACTTTTTTCAGATGGCCCTTTTGACCGGGGGGAAGTGAGACTTCACTGTAGTGCAGATTTCCTTTGCAACCTTGCTTGGTTGGCTAAAAAGGGCGTATGCGTTTTTTCCTGAATATATTCAGGAAAAAACGCATACGCCCGTTTTGGCCAGGTGCATCATTGTGGACGTTCTGCCTCTTTTCCTATGCTTTCAATGCAATTCCAGTCTACCTCCTGAAATTGGTTTCCTGCAATTCTGCCCCGCTTTCAAGTCCTCTTGGCAGCCTTACTTCAGTATATTTTTGGACGATAGCTGTCATTTATAACTCTGCAGGTTTGTGAATTACAGTGCCCCTGAGCTCCTTTCTTCAACTCGCTTTCTCGTGAGCTGGCTGCAACACCGCAGGATGGCTTCAGGCCCTAATCTGGTTCCGGCACGGCACGCTGAGCCTTTGGTTAATTCCTCTTCCTGGTGGGAAATGAGAGTTAAATTTGCCCGTCCAGACACCTCCAGCTAGTCTGACATTGGTTCTCCCTATTCCTGTTCATCTTCCGCAGAAATTGCAAACTGGGCCAAACAGGAGGTTAAAGGCACTGACTCTCCAAGTCGGGAGAGTGTTAGTAAAGCGTCTGGAATGTTGCACCCGAGTACCAGGGGACGAAAACTGAGACATATTGGAACACGTCTCCCGATCACACGGTTGATCATACTCTGGGTTCCACATGCATGTTTTAGCTGAAGGAAGAATACCTTAAACCTGGAGAGTTGAGACCCGTGGAATGGGTACCATGCAATATGACTTCAAAGGGTCTTCATTTGCTCACCGAACCTCTCCAATCCTATCACTGCTGCGTTTATGCCCCTGCACACACACTTGATTCTCTTTTGGAGACATAGCAATCCATAGGTTTTAAGATACTTCCTAGTCAGGTACATTCTTAGGTGTTTAATATGGGGTGTTGAATACATTTCGTTGAGCAAGGAGTAGCTCTTGTCTATTCCATATTTGGCTTAAGGAACTTTATCTGTGCTCATTTCAATCTCTGGTTTTATGCAGCACCCCAACTCACCTTTCCCCTTAAGCAAGCATAAGTTGGGTTTCTAAATTTGAGACCCTGTTCTGTTTTGTAATTCAGTTCCTGTGTAGCCAAGGTTACATTCCGTGTATTAGTGATATCTTATGATGTTTCTTTTCCTGTGTGACTTATTTCAGTTAGAATCATCGTACCTGAATCCACTCATTATGCTGCTACGGGCCTGATGACATAGATTTCATTGCTGAGTGATATTGCATTGTACGTAAGTACCACAACTTCTTTATCCATTTTTCACTTTCTGCGATATTGAACTTGTACCGTAAACCAGGTTCTTGTAAACAGAGCCGTCCCAAACTTTGGGGTGGCTGTGTCTTTTGATTTTAATTTCCCTAAGCTATAGGACCATAAGTGGAAGTGCCCTAGGCTCTGTTGCTTTGTTTTTTAGATGTTTCAGGAACCACCATACACTTCTCCCGAGTGGCTGTTGGCAATTTACATCCCGCCCATCAGCATAACAAGGCTCCCAGTTCTCCATGGCCTGTCCTGCCTTTCTGCATTTTACACTTTTTTCAGATGGCCCTTTTGACCGGGGGGAAGTGAGACTTCATTGTAGTGCAGATTTCCTTTGCAAGCTTGCTTGGTTGGCCAAAAAGGGCATATGCGTTTTTTCCTGAATATATTCAGGAAAAAATGCATACGCCCTTTTTGGCCAAGTGCATCATTGTGGACGTTCTGCCTCTTTTCCTATGCTTTAAATGCAATTCCAGTCTACCTCCTGAAATCGGTTTCCTGCAATTCTGCCCCGCTTTCAAGTCCTCTTGGCAGCCTTACTTCAGTATATTTTTGGACGATAGCTGTCATTTATAACTCTGCAGGTTTGTGAATTACAGTGCCCCTGAGCTCCTTTCTTCAACTCGCTTTCTCGTGAGCTGGCCGCAACACCGCAGGATGGCTTCAGGCCCTAATCTGGTTCCGGCACGGCACACTGAGCCTTTGGTTAATTCCTCTTCCTGGTGGGAAATGAGAGTTAAATTTGCCCGTCCAGACACCTCCAGCTACTCTGTCATTGGTTCTCCCTATTCCTGTTCATCTTCCGCAGAAATTGCAAACTGGGCCAAACAGGAGGTTAAAGGCACTGACTCTCCAAGTCGGGAGAGTGTTAGTAAAGCGTCTGGAATGTTGCACCCGAGTACCAGGGGACGAAAACTGAGACATATTGGAACACGTCTCCCGATCACACGGTTGATCATACTCTGGGTTCCACATGCATGTTTTAGCTGAAGGAAGAATACCTTAAACCTGGAGAGTTGAGACCCGTGGAATGGGTACCATGCAATATGACTTCAAAGGGTCTTCATTTGCTCACCGAACCTCTCCAATCCTATCACTGCTGCGTTTATGCCCTTGCACACAAGCTTGATTCTCTTTTGGAGACATAGCAATCCATAGGTTTTAAGATACTTCCTAGTCAGGTACATTCTTAGGTGTTTAATATGGGGTGTTGAGTCCATTTCGTTGAGCAAGGAGTAGCTCTTGTCTATTCCATATTTGGCTTAAGGAACTTTATCTGTGCTCATTTCAATCTCTGGTTTTATGCAGCACCCCAACTCACCTTTCCCCTTAAGCAAGCATAAGTTGGTTTTCTAAATTTGAGACCCTGTTCTGTTTTGTAATTCAGTTCCTGTGTAGCCAAGGTTACATTCCGTGTATTAGTGATATCTTATGATGTTTCGTTTCCTGTGTGACTTATTTCAGTTAGAATCATCATACCTGAATCCACTCATTATGCTGCTACAGGCCTGATGACATAGATTTCATTGCTGAGTGATACTGCATTGTACGTAAGTACCACAACTTCTTTATCCATTTTTCACTTTCTGCGATATTGAACTTGTACCGTAAACCAGGTTCTTGTAAACAGAGCCGTCCCAACCTTTGGGGTGGCTGTGTCTTTTGATTTTAATTTCCCTAAGCTATAGGACCATAAGTGGAAGTGCCCTAGGCTCTGTTGCTTTGTTTTTTAGATGTTTCAGGAAACACCATACACTTCTCCCGAGTGGCTGTTGGCAATTGACATCCCGCCCATCAGCATAACAAGGCTCCCAGTTCTCCATGGCCTGTCCTGCCTTTCTGGATTTTACACTTTTTTCAGATGGCCCTTTTGACCGGGGGGAAGTGAGACTTCATTTTAGTGCAGATTTCCTTTGCAAGCTTGCTTGGTTGGCCAAAAAGGGCGTATGCGTTTTTTCCTGAATATATTCAGGAAAAAACGCATACGCCCTTTTTGGCCAAGTGCATCATTGTGGACGTTCTGCCTCTTTTCCTATGCTTTAAATGCAATTCCAGTCTACCTCCTGAAATCGGTTTCCTGCAATTCTGCCCCGCTTTCAAGTCCTCTTGGCAGCCTTACTTCAGTATATTTTTGGACGATAGCTGTCATTTATAACTCTGCAGGTTTGTGAATTACAGTGCCCCTGAGCTCCTTTCTTCAACTCGCTTTCTCGTGAGCTGGCCGCAACACCGCAGGATGGCTTCAGGCCCTAATCTGGTTCCGGCACGGCACGCTGAGCCTTTGGTTAATTCCTCTTCCTGGTGGGAAATGAGAGTTAAATTTGCCCGTCCAGACACCTCCAGCTAGTCTGTCATTGGTTCTCCCTATTCCTGTTCATCTTCCGCAGAAATTGCAAACTGGGCCAAACAGGAGGTTAAAGGCACTGACTCTCCAAGTCGGGAGAGTGTTAGTAAAGCGTCTGGAATGTTGCACCCGAGTACCAGGGGACGAAAACTGAGACATATTGGAACACGTCTCCCGATCACACGGTTGATCATACTCTGGGTTCCACATGCATGTTTTAGCTGAAGGAAGAATACCTTAAACCTGGAGAGTTGAGACCCGTGGAATGGGTACCATGCAATATGACTTCATAGGGTCTTCATTTGCTCACCGAACCTCTCCAATCCTATCACTGCTGCGTTTATGCCCCTGTACACACACTTGATTCTCTTTCAGACACATAGCAATCCATAGGTTTTAAGATACTTCCTAGTCAGGTACACTCTTAGGCATTTAATATGGGGTGTTGAGTCCATTTCGTTGAGCAAGGAGTAGCTCTTGTCTATTCCATATTTGGCTTAAGGAACTTTATCTGTGCTCATTTCAATCTCTGGTTTTATGCAGCACCCCAACTCACCTTTCCCCTTAAGCAAGCATAAGTTGGTTTTCTAAATTTGAGACCCTGTTCTGTTTTGTAATTCAGTTCCTGTGTAGCCAAGTTTACATTCCGTGTATTAGTGATATCTTATGATGTTTCTTTTCCTGTGTGACTTATTTCAGTTAGAATCATCATACCTGAATCCACTCATTATGCTGCTACAGGCCTGATGACATAGATTTCATTGCTGAGTGATACTGCATTGTACGTAAGTACCACAACTTCTTTATCCATTTTTCACTTTCTGCGATATTGAACTTGTACCGTAAACCAGGTTCTTGTAAACAGAGCCGTCCCAACCTTTGGGGTGGCTGTGTCTTTTGATTTTAATTTCCCTAAGCTATAGGACCATAAGTGGAAGTGCCCTAGGCTCTGTTGCTTTGTTTTTTAGATGTTTCAGGAAACACCATACACTTCTCCCGAGTGGCTGTTGGCAATTGACATCCCGCCCATCAGCATAACAAGGCTCCCAGTTCTCCATGGCCTGTCCTGCCTTTCTGGATTTTACACTTTTTTCAGATGGCCCTTTTGACCGGGGGGAAGTGAGACTTCATTGTAGTGCAGATTTCCTTTGCAAGCTTGCTTGGTTGGCCAAAAAGGGCGTATGCGTTTTTTCCTGAATATATTCAGGAAAAAACGCATACGCCCTTTTTGGCCAAGTGCATCATTGTGGACGTTCTGCCTCTTTTCCTATGCTTTAAATGCAATTCCAGTCTACCTCCTGAAATCGGTTTCCTGCAATTCTGCCCCGCTTTCAAGTCCTCTTGGCAGCCTTACTTCAGTATATTTTTGGACGATAGCTGTCATTTATAACTCTGCAGGTTTGTGAATTACAGTGCCCCTGAGCTCCTTTCTTCAACTCGCTTTCTCGTGAGCTGGCCGCAACACCGCAGGATGGCTTCAGGCCCTAATCTGGTTCCGGCACGGCACGCTGAGCCTTTGGTTAATTCCTCTTCCTGGTGGGAAATGAGAGTTAAATTTGCCCGTCCAGACACCTCCAGCTAGTCTGTCATTGGTTCTCCCTATTCCTGTTCATCTTCCGCAGAAATTGCAAACTGGGCCAAACAGGAGGTTAAAGGCACTGACTCTCCAAGTCGGGAGAGTGTTAGTAAAGCGTCTGGAATGTTGCACCCGAGTACCAGGGGACGAAAACTGACACATATTGGAACACGTCTCCCGATCACACGGTTGATCATACTCTGGGTTCCACATACATGTTTTAGCTGAAGGAAGAATACCTTAAACGTGGAGAGTTGAGACTCGTGGAATGGGTACCATGCAATATGACTTCAAAGGGTCTTCATTTGCTCACCGAACCTCTCCAATCCTATCACTGCTGCGTTTATGCCCCTGTACACACGCTTGATTCTCTTTCGGAGACATAGCAATCCATAGGTTTTAAGATACTTCCTAGTCAGGTACACTCTTAGGCATTTAATATGGGGTGTTGAGTCCATTTCGTTGAGCAAGGAGTAGCTCTTGTCTATTCCATATTTGGCTTAAGGAACTTTATCTGTGCTCATTTCAATCTCTGGTTTTATGCAGCACCCCAACTCACCTTTCCCCTTAAGCAAGCATAAGTTGGGTTTCTAAATTTGAGACCCTGTTCTGTTTTGTAATTCAGTTCCTGTGTAGCCAAGTTTACATTCCGTGTATTAGTGATATCTTATGATGTTTCTTTTCCTGTGTGACTTATTTCAGTTAGAATCATCGTACCTGAATCCACTCATTATGGTGCTACGGGCCTGATGACATAGATTTCATTGCTGAGTGATACTGCATTGTACGTAAGTACCACAACTTCTTTATCCATTTTTCACTTTCTGCGATATTGAACTTGTACCGTAAACCAGGTTCTTGTAAACAGAGCCGTCCCAACCTTTGGGGTGGCTGTGTCTTTTGATTTTAATTTCCCTAAGCTATAGGACCATAAGTGGAAGTGCCCTAGGCTCTGTTGCTTTGTTTTTTAGATGTTTCAGGAAACACCATACACTTCTCCCGAGTGGCTGTTGGCAATTTACATCCCGCCCATCAGCATAACAAGGCTCCCAGTTCTCCATGGCCTGTCCTGCCTTTCTGGATTTTACACTTTTTTCAGATGGCCCTTTTGACCGGGGGGAAGTGAGACTTCACTGTAGAGCAGATTTCCTTTGCAAGCTTGCTTGGTTGGCCAAAAAGGGCGTATGCGTTTTTTCCTGAATATATTCAGGAAAAAACGCATACGCCCTTTTTGGCCAAGTGCATCATTGTGGACGTTCTGCCTCTTTTCCTATGCTTTAAATGCAATTCCAGTCTACCTCCTGAAATCGGTTTCCTGCAATTCTGCCCCGCTTTCAAGTCCTCTTGGCAGCCTTACTTCAGTATATTTTTGGACGATAGCTGTCATTTATAACTCTGCAGGTTTGTGAATTACTGTGCCCCTGAGCTCCTTTCTTCAACTCGCTTTCTCGTGAGCTGGCCGCAACCCCGCAGGATGGCTTCAGGCCCTAATCTGGTTCCGGCACGGCACGCTGAGCCTTTGGTTAATTCCTCTTCCTGGTGGGAAATGAGAGTTAAATTTGCCCGTCCAGACACCTCCAGCTAGTCTGTCATTGGTTCTCCCTATTCCTGTTCATCTTCCGCAGAAATTGCAAACTGGGCCAAACAGGAGGTTAAAGGCACTGACTCTCCAAGTCGGGAGAGTGTTAGTAAAGCGTCTGGAATGTTGCACCCGAGTACCAGGGGACGAAAACTGAGACATATTGGAACACGTCTCCCGATCACACGGTTGATCATACTCTGGGTTCCACATGTATGTTTTAGCTGAAGGAAGAATACCTTAAACCTGGAGAGTTGAGACCCGTGGAATGGGTACCATGCAATATGACTTCATAGGGTCTTCATTTGCTCACCGAACCTCTCCAATCCTATCACTGCTGCGTTTATGCCCCTGTACACACACTTGATTCTCTTTCAGAGACATAGCAATCCATAGGTTTTAAGATACTTCCTAGTCAGGTACACTCTTAGGCATTTAATATGGGGTGTTGAGTCCATTTCGTTGAGCAAGGAGTAGCTCTTGTCTATTCCATATTTGGCTTAAGGAACTTTATCTGTGCTCATTTCAATCTCTGGTTTTATGCAGCACCCCAACTCACCTTTCCCCTTAAGCAAGCATAAGTTGGGTTTCTAAATTTGAGACCCTGTTCTGTTTTGTAATTCAGTTCCTGTGTAGCCAAGTTTACATTCCGTGTATTAGTGATATCTTATGATGTTTCTTTTCCTGTGTGACTTATTTCAGTTAGAATCATCGTACCTGAATCCACTCATTATGCTGCTACGGGCCTGATGACATAGATTTCATTGCTGAGTGATACTGCATTGTACGTAAGTACCACAACTTCTTTATCCATTTTTCACTTTCTGCGATACTGAACTTGTACCGTAAACCAGGTTCTTGTAAACAGAGCCGTCCCAACCTTTGGGGTGGCTGTGTCTTTTGATTTTAATTTCCCTAAGCTATAGGACCATAAGTGGAAGTGCCCTAGGCTCTGTTGCTTTGTTTTTTAGATGTTTCAGGAAACACCATACACTTCTCCCGAGTGGCTGTTGGCAATTTACATCCCGCCCATCAGCATAACAAGGCTCCCAGTTCTCCATGGCCTGTCCTGCCTTTCTGGATTTTACACTTTTTTCAGATGGCCCTTTTGACCGGGGGGAAGTGAGACTTCATTGTAGTGCAGATTTCCTTTGCAAGCTTGCTTGGTTGGCCAAAAAGGGCGTATGCGTTTTTTCCTGAATATATTCAGGAAAAAACGCATACGCCCTTTTTGGCCAAGTGCATCATTGTGGACGTTCTGCCTCTTTTCCTATGCTTTAAATGCAATTGCAGTCTACCTCCTGAAATCGGTTTCCTGCAATTCTGCCCCGCTTTCAAGTCCTCTTGGCAGCCTTACTTCAGTATATTTTTGGACGATAGCTGTCATTTATAACTCTGCAGGTTTGTGAATTACAGTGCCCCTGAGCTCCTTTCTTCAACTCGCTTTCTCGTGAGCTGGCCGCAACCCCGCAGGATGGCTTCAGGCCCTAATCTGGTTCCGGCACGGCACGCTGAGCCTTTGGTTAATTCCTCTTCCTGGTGGGAAATGAGAGTTAAATTTGCCCGTCCAGACACCTCCAGCTAGTCTGTCATTGGTTCTGCCTATTCCTGTTCATCTTCCGCAGAAATTGCAAACTGGGCCAAACAGGAGGTTAAAGGCACTGACTCTCCAAGTCGGGAGAGTGTTAGTAAAGCGTCTGGAATGTTGCACCCGAGTACCAGGGGACGAAAACTGAGACATATTGGAACACGTCTCCCGATCACACGGTTGATCATACTCTGGGTTCCACATGCATGTTTTAGCTGAAGGAAGAATACCTTAAACCTGGAGAGTTGAGACCCGTGGAATGGGTACCATGCAATATGACTTCAAAGGGACTTCATTTGCTCACCGAACCTCTCCAATCCTATCACTGCTGCGTTTATGCCCCTGTACACACACTTGATTCTCTTTCAGAGACATAGCAATCCATAGGTTTTAAGATACTTCCTAGTCAGGTACACTCTTAGGCATTTAATATGGGGTGTTGAGTCCATTTCGTTGAGCAAGGAGTAGCTCTTGTCTATTCCATATTTGGCTTAAGGAACTTTATCTGTGCTCATTTCAATCTCTGGTTTTATGCAGCACCCCAACTCACCTTTCCCCTTAAGCAAGCATAAGTTGGTTTTCTAAATTTGAGACCCTGTTCTGTTTTGTAATTCAGTTCCTGTGTAGCCAAGTTTACATTCCGTGTATTAGTGATATCTTATGATGTTTCTTTTCCTGTGTGACTTATTTCAGTTAGAATCATCGTACCTGAATCCACTCATTATGCTGCTACGGGCCTGATGACATAGATTTCATTGCTGAGTGATACTGCATTGTACGTAAGTACCACAACTTCTTTATCCATTTTTCACTTTCTGCGATACTGAACTTGTACCGTAAACCAGGTTCTTGTAAACAGAGCCGTCCCAACCTTTGGGGTGGCTGTGTCTTTTGATTTTAATTTCCCTAAGCTATAGGACCATAAGTGGAAGTGCCCTAGGCTCTGTTGCTTTGTTTTTTAGATGTTTCAGGAAACACCATACACTTCTCCCGAGTGGCTGTTGGCAATTGACATCCCGCCCATCAGCATAACAAGGCTCCCAGTTCTCCATGGCCTGTCCTGCCTTTCTGGATTTTACACTTTTTTCAGATGGCCCTTTTGACCGTGGGGAAGTGAGACTTCATTGTAGTGCAGATTTCCTTTGCAAGCTTGCTTGGTTGGCCAAAAAGGGCGTATGCGTTTTTTCCTGAATATATTCAGGAAAAAACGCATACGCCCTTTTTGGCCAAGTGCATCATTGTGGACGTTCTGCCTCTTTTCCTATGCTTTAAATGCAATTCCAGTCTACCTCCTGAAATCGGTTTCCTGCAATTCTGCCCCGCTTTCAAGTCCTCTTGGCAGCCTTACTTCAGTATATTTTTGGACGATAGCTGTCATTTATAACTCTGCAGGTTTGTGAATTACAGTGCCCCTGAGCTCCTTTCTTCAACTCGCTTTCTCGTGAGCTGGCCGCAACCCCGCAGGATGGCTTCAGGCCCTAATCTGGTTCCGGCACGGCACGCTGAGCCTTTGGTTAATTCCTCTTCCTGGTGGGAAATGAGAGTTAAATTTGCCCGTCCAGACACCTCCAGCTAGTCTGTCATTGGTTCTCCCTATTCCTGTTCATCTTCCGCAGAAATTGCAAACTGGGCCAAACAGGAGGTTAAAGGCACTGACTCTCCAAGTCGGGAGAGTGTTAGTAAAGCGTCTGGAATGTTGCACCCGAGTACCAGGGGACGAAAACTGAGACATATTGGAACACGTCTCCCGATCACACGGTTGATCATACTCTGGGTTCCACATGCATGTTTTAGCTGAAGGAAGAATACCTTAAACCTGGAGAGTTGAGACCCGTGGAATGGGTACCATGCAATATGACTTCAAAGGGTCTTCATTTGCTCACCGAACCTCTCCAATCCTATCACTGCTGCGTTTATGCCCCTGTACACACACTTGATTCTCTTTCAGAGACATAGCAATCCATAGGTTTTAAGATACTTCCTAGTCAGGTACACTCTTAGGCATTTAATATGGGGTGTTGAGTCCATTTCGTTGAGCAAGGAGTAGCTCTTGTCTATTCCATATTTGGCTTAAGGAACTTTATCTGTGCTCATTTCAATCTCTGGTTTTATGCAGCACCCCAACTCACCTTTCCCCTTAAGCAAGCATAAGTTGGGTTTCTAAATTTGAGACCCTGTTCTGTTTTGTAATTCAGTTCCTGTGTAGCCAAGTTTACATTCCGTGTATTAGTGATATCTTATGATGTTTCTTTTCCTGTGTGACTTATTTCAGTTAGAATCATCGTACCTGAATCCACTCATTATGCTGCTACGGGCCTGATGACATAGATTTCATTGCTGAGTGATACTGCATTGTACGTAAGTACCACAACTTCTTTATCCATTTTTCACTTTCTGCGATACTGAACTTGTACCGTAAACCAGGTTCTTGTAAACAGAGCCGTCCCAACCTTTGGGGTGGCTGTGTCTTTTGATTTTAATTTCCCTAAGCTATAGGACCATAAGTGGAAGTGCCCTAGGCTCTGTTGCTTTGTTTTTTAGATGTTTCAGGAAACACCATACACTTCTCCCGAGTGGCTGTTGGCAATTGACATCCCGCCCATCAGCATAACAAGGCTCCCAGTTCTCCATGGCCTGTCCTGCCTTTCTGGATTTTACACTTTTTTCAGATGGCCCTTTTGACCGGGGGGAAGTGAGACTTCATTGTAGTGCAGATTTCCTTTGCAAGCTTGCTTGGTTGGCCAAAAAGGGCGTATGCGTTTTTTCCTGAATATATTCAGGAAAAAACGCATACGCACTTTTTGGCCAAGTGCATCATTGTGGACGTTCTGCCTCTTTTCCTATGCTTTAAATGCAATTCCAGTCTACCTCCTGAAATTGGTTTCCTGCAATTCTGCCCCGCTTTCAAGTCCTCTTGGCAGCCTTACTTCAGTATATTTTTGGACGATAGCTGTCATTTATAACTCTGCAGGTTTGTGAATTACAGTGCCCCTGAGCTCCTTTCTTCAACTCGCTTTCTCGTGAGCTGGCCGCAACCCCGCAGGATGGCTTCAGGCCCTAATCTGGTTCCGGCACGGCACGCTGAGCCTTTGGTTAATTCCTCTTCCTGGTGGGAAATGAGAGTTAAATTTGCCCGTCCAGACACCTCCAGCTAGTCTGTCATTGGTTCTCCCTATTCCTGTTCATCTTCCGCAGAAATTGCAAACTGGGCCAAACAGGAGGTTAAAGGCACTGACTCTCCAAGTCGGGAGAGTGTTAGTAAAGCGTCTGGAATGTTGCACCCGAGTACCAGGGGACGAAAACTGAGACATATTGGAACACGTCTCCCGATCACACGGTTGATCATACTCTGGGTTCCACATGTATGTTTTAGCTGAAGGAAGAATACCTTAAACCTGGAGAGTTGAGACCCGTGGAATGGGTACCATGCAATATGACTTCATAGGGTCTTCATTTGCTCACCGAACCTCTACAATCCTATCACTGCTGCGTTTATGCCCCTGTACACACACTTGATTCTCTTTCAGAGACATAGCAATCCATACGTTTTAAGATACTTCCTAGTCAGGTACACTCTTAGGCATTTAATATGGGGTGTTGAGTCCATTTCGTTGAGCAAGGAGTAGCTCTTGTCTATTCCATATTTGGCTTAAGGAACTTTATCTGTGCTCATTTCAATCTCTGGTTTTATGCAGCACCCCAACTCACCTTTCCCCTTAAGCAAGCATAAGTTGGGTTTCTAAATTTGAGACCCTGTTCTGTTTTGTAATTCAGTTCCTGTGTAGCCAAGTTTACATTCCGTCTATTAGTGATATCTTATGATGTTTCTTTTCCTGTGTGACTTATTTCAGTTAGAATCATCGTACCTGAATCCACTCATTATGCTGCTACGGGCCTGATGACATAGATTTCATTGCTGAGTGATACTGCATTGTACGTAAGTACCACAACTTCTTTATCCATTTTTCACTTTCTGCGATACTGAACTTGTACCGTAAACCAGGTTCTTGTAAACAGAGCCGTCCCAACCTTTGGGGTGGCTGTGTCTTTTGATTTTAATTTCCCTAAGCTATAGGACCATAAGTGGAAGTGCCCTAGGCTCTGTTGCTTTGTTTTTTAGATGTTTCAGGAAACACCATACACTTCTCCCGAGTGGCTGTTGGCAATTGACATCCCGCCCATCAGCATAACAAGGCTCCCAGTTCTCCATGGCCTGTCCTGCCTTTCTGGATTTTACACTTTTTTCAGATGGCCCTTTTGACCGGGGGGAAGTGAGACTTCATTGTAGTGCAGATTTCCTTTGCAAGCTTGCTTGGTTGGCCAAAAAGGGCGTATGCGTTTTTTTCCTGAATATATTCAGGAAAAAACGCATACGCCCTTTTTGGCCAAGTGCATCATTGTGGACGTTCTGCCTCTTTTCCTATGCTTTAAATGCAATTCCAGTCTACCTCCTGAAATCGGTTTCCTGCAATTCTGCCCCGCTTTCAAGTCCTCTTGGCAGCCTTACTTCAGTATATTTTTGGACGATAGCTGTCATTTATAACTCTGCAGGTTTGTGAATTACAGTGCCCCTGAGCTCCTTTCTTCAACTCGCTTTCTCGTGAGCTGGCCGCAACCCCGCAGGATGGCTTCAGGCCCTAATCTGGTTCCGGCACGGCACGCTGAGCCTTTGGTTAATTCCTCTTCCTGGTGGGAAATGAGAGTTAAATTTGCCCGTCCAGACACCTCCAGCTAGTCTCTCATTGGTTCTCCCTATTCCTGTACATCTTCCACAGAAATTGCAAACTGGGCCAAACAGGAGGTTAAAGGCGCTGACTCTCCAAGTCGGGAGAGTGTTAGTAAAGCGTCTGGAATGTTGCACCCGAGTACCAGGGGACGAAAACTGAGACATATTGGAACACGTCTCCCGATCACACGGTTGATCATACTCTGGGTTCCACATGTATGTTTTAGCTGAAGGAAGAATACCTTAAACCTGGAGAGTTGAGACCCGTGGAATGGGTACCATGCAATATGACTTCATAGGGTCTTCATTTGCTCACCGAACCTCTACAATCCTATCACTGCTGCGTTTATGCCCCTGTACACACACTTGATTCTCTTTCAGAGACATAGCAATCCATACGTTTTAAGATACTTCCTAGTCAGGTACACTCTTAGGCATTTAATATGGGGTGTTGAGTCCATTTCGTTGAGCAAGGAGTAGCTCTTGTCTATTCCATATTTGGCTTAAGGAACTTTATCTGTGCTCATTTCAATCTCTGGTTTTATGCAGCACCCCAACTCACCTTTCCCCTTAAGCAAGCATAAGTTGGGTTTCTAAATTTGAGACCCTGTTCTGTTTTGTAATTCAGTTCCTGTGTAGCCAAGTTTACATTCCGTGTATTAGTGATATCTTATGATGTTTCTTTTCCTGTGTGACTTATTTCAGTTAGAATCATCGTACCTGAATCCACTCATTATGCTGCTACGGGCCTGATGACATAGATTTCATTGCTGAGTGATACTGCATTGTACGTAAGTACCACAACTTCTTTATCCATTTTTCACTTTCTGCGATACTGAACTTGTACCGTAAACCAGGTTCTTGTAAACAGAGCCGTCCCAACCTTTGGGGTGGCTGTGTCTTTTGATTTTAATTTCCCTAAGCTATAGGACCATAAGTGGAAGTGCCCTAGGCTCTGTTGCTTTGTTTTTTAGATGTTTCAGGAAACACCATACACTTCTCCCGAGTGGCTGTTGGCAATTGACATCCCGCCCATCAGCATAACAAGGCTCCCAGTTCTCCATGGCCTGTCCTGCCTTTCTGGATTTTACACTTTTTTCAGATGGCCCTTTTGACCGGGGGGAAGTGAGACTTCATTGTAGTGCAGATTTCCTTTGCAAGCTTGCTTGGTTGGCCAAAAAGGGCGTATGCGTTTTTTTCCTGAATATATTCAGGAAAAAACGCATACGCCCTTTTTGGCCAAGTGCATCATTGTGGACGTTCTGCCTCTTTTCCTATGCTTTAAATGCAATTCCAGTCTACCTCCTGAAATCGGTTTCCTGCAATTCTGCCCCGCTTTCAAGTCCTCTTGGCAGCCTTACTTCAGTATATTTTTGGACGATAGCTGTCATTTATAACTCTGCAGGTTTGTGAATTACAGTGCCCCTGAGCTCCTTTCTTCAACTCGCTTTCTCGTGAGCTGGCCGCAACCCCGCAGGATGGCTTCAGGCCCTAATCTGGTTCCGGCACGGCACGCTGAGCCTTTGGTTAATTCCTCTTCCTGGTGGGAAATGAGAGTTAAATTTGCCCGTCCAGACACCTCCAGCTAGTCTGTCATTGGTTCTCCCTATTCCTGTTCATCTTCCGCAGAAATTGCAAACTGGGCCAAACAGGAGGTTAAAGGCACTGACTCTCCAAGTCGGGAGAGTGTTAGTAAAGCGTCTGGAATGTTGCACCCGAGTACCAGGGGACGAAAACTGAGACATATTGGAACACGTCTCCCGATCACACGGTTGATCATACTCTGGGTTCCACATGCATGTTTTAGCTGAAGGAAGAATACCTTAAACCTGGAGAGTTGAGACCCGTGGAATGGGTACCATGCAATATGACTTCAAAGGGTCTTCATTTGCTCACCGAACCTCTCCAATCCTATCACTGCTGCGTTTATGCCCCTGTACACACACTTGATTCTCTTTCAGAGACATAGCAATCCATAGGTTTTAAGATACTTCCTAGTCAGGTACACTCTTAGGCATTTAATATGGGGTGTTGAGTCCATTTCGTTGAGCAAGGAGTAGCTCTTGTCTATTCCATATTTGGCTTAAGGAACTTTATCTGTGCTCATTTCAATCTCTGGTTTTATGCAGCACCCCAACTCACCTTTCCCCTTAAGCAAGCATAAGTTGGGTTTCTAAATTTGAGACCCTGTTCTGTTTTGTAATTCAGTTCCTGTGTAGCCAAGTTTACATTCCGTGTATTAGTGATATCTTATGATGTTTCTTTTCCTGTGTGACTTATTTCAGTTAGAATCATCGTACCTGAATCCACTCATTATGCTGCTACGGGCCTGATGACATAGATTTCATTGCTGAGTGATACTGCATTGTACGTAAGTACCACAACTTCTTTATCCATTTTTCACTTTCTGCGATACTGAACTTGTACCGTAAACCAGGTTCTTGTAAACAGAGCCGTCCCAACCTTTGGGGTGGCTGTGTCTTTTGATTTTAATTTCCCTAAGCTATAGGACCATAAGTGGAAGTTCCCTAGGCTCTGTTGCTTTGTTTTTTAGATGTTTCAGGAAACACCATACACTTCTCCCGAGTGGCTGTTGGCAATTGACATCCCGCCCATCAGCATAACAAGGCTCCCAGTTCTCCATGGCCTGTCCTGCCTTTCTGGATTTTACACTTTTTTCAGATGGCCCTTTTGACCGGGGGGAAGTGAGACTTCATTGTAGTGCAGATTTCCTTTGCAAGCTTGCTTGGTTGGCCAAAAAGGGCGTATCCGTTTTTTCCTGAATATATTCAGGAAAAAACGCTTACGCCCTTTATGGCCAAGTGCATCATTGTGGACGTTCTGCCTCTTTTCCTATGCTTTCAATGCAATTCCAGTCTACCTCCTGAAATCGGTTTCCTGCAATTCTGCCCCGCTTTCAAGTCCTCTTGGCAGCCTTACTTCAGTATATTTTTGGACGATAGCTGTCATTTATAACTCTGCAGGTTTGTGAATTACAGTGCCCCTGAGCTCCTTTCTTCAACTCGCTTTCTCGTGAGCTGGCCGCAACCCCGCAGGATGGCTTCAGGCCCTAATCTGGTTCCGGCACGGCACGCTGAGCCTTTGGTTAATTCCTCTTCCTGGTGGGAAATGAGAGTTAAATTTGCCCGTCCAGACACCTCCAGCTAGTCTGTCATTGGTTCTCCCTATTCCTGTTCATCTTCCGCAGAAATTGCAAACTGGGCCAAACAGGAGGTTAAAGGCACTGACTCTCCAAGTCGGGAGAGTGTTAGTAAAGCGTCTGGAATGTTGCACCCGAGTACCAGGGGACGAAAACTGAGACATATTGGAACACGTCTCCCGATCACACGGTTGATCATACTCTGGGTTCCACATGCATGTTTTAGCTGAAGGAAGAATACCTTAAACCTGGAGAGTTGAGACCCGTGGAATGGGTACCATGCAATATGACTTCAAAGGGTCTTCATTTGCTCACCGAACCTCTCCAATCCTATCACTGCTGCGTTTATGCCCCTGTACACACACTTGATTCTCTTTCAGAGACATAGCAATCCATAGGTTTTAAGATACTTCCTAGTCAGGTACACTCTTAGGCATTTAATATGGGGTGTTGAGTCCATTTCGTTGAGCAAGGAGTAGCTCTTGTCTATTCCATATTTGGCTTAAGGAACTTTATCTGTGCTCATTTCAATCTCTGGTTTTATGCAGCACCCCAACTCACCTTTCCCCTTAAGCAAGCATAAGTTGGGTTTCTAAATTTGAGACCCTGTTCTGTTTTGTAATTCAGTTCCTGTGTAGCCAAGTTTACATTCCGTGTATTAGTGATATCTTATGATGTTTCTTTTCCTGTGTGACTTATTTCAGTTAGAATCATCGTACCTGAATCCACTCATTATGCTGCTACGGGCCTGATGACATAGATTTCATTGCTGAGTGATACTGCATTGTACGTAAGTACCACAACTTCTTTATCCATTTTTCACTTTCTGCGATACTGAACTTGTACCGTAAACCAGGTTCTTGTAAACAGAGCCGTCCCAACCTTTGGGGTGGCTGTGTCTTTTGATTTTAATTTCCCTAAGCTATAGGACCATAAGTGGAAGTGCCCTAGGCTCTGTTGCTTTGTTTTTTAGATGTTTCAGGAAACACCATACACTTCTCCCGAGTGGCTGTTGGCAATTGACATCCCGCCCATCAGCATAACAAGGCTCCCAGTTCTCCATGGCCTGTCCTGCCTTTCTGGATTTTACACTTTTTTCAGATGGCCCTTTTGACCGGGGGGAAGTGAGACTTCATTGTAGTGCAGATTTCCTTTGCAAGCTTGCTTGGTTGGCCAAAAAGGGCGTATGCGTTTTTTCCTGAATATATTCAGGAAAAAACGCATACGCCCTTTTTGGCCAAGTGCATCATTGTGGACGTTCTGCCTCTTTTCCTATGCTTTAAATGCAATTCCAGTCTACCTCCTGAAATCGGTTTCCTGCAATTCTGCCCCGCTTTCAAGTCCTCTTGGCAGCCTTACTTCAGTATATTTTTGGACGATAGCTGTCATTTATAACTCTGCAGGTTTGTGAATTACAGTGCCCCTGAGCTCCTTTCTTCAACTCGCTTTCTCGTGAGCTGGCCGCAACCCCGCAGGATGGCTTCAGGCCCTAATCTGGTTCCGGCACGGCACGCTGAGCCTTTGGTTAATTCCTCTTCCTGGTGGGAAATGAGAGTTAAATTTGCCCGTCCAGACACCTCCAGCTAGTCTGTCATTGGTTCTCCCTATTCCTGTTCATCTTCCGCAGAAATTGCAAACTGGGCCAAACAGGAGGTTAAAGGCACTGACTCTCCAAGTCGGGAGAGTGTTAGTAAAGCGTCTGGAATGTTGCACCCGAGTACCAGGGGACGAAAACTGAGACATATTGGAACACGTCTCCCGATCACACGGTTGATCATACTCTGGGTTCCACATGTATGTTTTAGCTGAAGGAAGAATACCTTAAACCTGGATAGTTGAGACCCGTGGAATGGGTACCATGCAATATGACTTCATAGGGTCTTCATTTGCTCACCGAACCTCTACAATCCTATCACTGCTGCGTTTATGCCCCTGTACACACACTTGATTCTCTTTCAGAGACATAGCAATCCATAGGTTTTAAGATACTTCCTAGTCAGGTACACTCTTAGGCATTTAATATGGGGTGTTGAGTCCATTTCGTTGAGCAAGGAGTAGCTCTTGTCTATTCCATATTTGGCTTAAGGAACTTTATCTGTGCTCATTTCAATCTCTGGTTTTATGCAGCACCCCAACTCACCTTTCCCCTTAAGCAAGCATAAGTTGGGTTTCTAAATTTGAGACCCTGTTCTGTTTTGTAATTCAGTTCCTGTGTAGCCAAGTTTACATTCCGTGTATTAGTGATATCTTATGATGTTTCTTTTCCTGTGTGACTTATTTCAGTTAGAATCATCGTACCTGAATCCACTCATTATGCTGCTACGGGCCTGATGACATAGATTTCATTGCTGAGTGATACTGCATTGTACGTAAGTACCACAACTTCTTTATCCATTTTTCACTTTCTGCGATACTGAACTTGTACCGTAAACCAGGTTCTTGTAAACAGAGCCGTCCCAACCTTTGGGGTGGCTGTGTCTTTTGATTTTAATTTCCCTAAGCTATAGGACCATAAGTGGAAGTGCCCTAGGCTCTGTTGCTTTGTTTTTTAGATGTTTCAGGAAACACCATACACTTCTCCCGAGTGGCTGTTGGCAATTGACATCCCGCCCATCAGCATAACAAGGCTCCCAGTTCTCCATGGCCTGTCCTGCCTTTCTGGATTTTACACTTTTTTCAGATGGCCCTTTTGACCGGGGGGAAGTGAGACTTCATTGTAGTGCAGATTTCCTTTGCAAGCTTGCTTGGTTGGCCAAAAAGGGCGTATGCGTTTTTTCCTGAATATATTCAGGAAAAAACGCATACGCCCTTTTTGGCCAAGTGCATCATTGTGGACGTTCTGCCTCTTTTCCTATGCTTTAAATGCAATTCCAGTCTACCTCCTGAAATCGGTTTCCTGCAATTCTGCCCCGCTTTCAAGTCCTCTTGGCAGCCTTACTTCAGTATATTTTAGGACGATAGCTGTCATTTATAACTCTGCAGGTTTGTGAATTACAGTGCCCCTGAGCTCCTTTCTTCAACTCGCTTTCTCGTGAGCTGGCCGCAACCCCGCAGGATGGCTTCAGGCCCTAATCTGGTTCCGGCACGGCACGCTGAGCCTTTGGTTAATTCCTCTTCCTGGTGGGAAATGAGAGTTAAATTTGCCCGTCCAGACACCTCCAGCTAGTCTGTCATTGGTTCTCCCTATTCCTGTTCATCTTCCGCAGAAATTGCAAACTGGGCCAAACAGGAGGTTAAAGGCACTGACTCTCCAAGTCGGGAGAGTGTTAGTAAAGCGTCTGGAATGTTGCACCCGAGTACCAGGGGACGAAAACTGAGACATATTGGAACACGTCTCCCGATCACACGGTTGATCATACTCTGGGTTCCACATGCATGTTTTAGCTGAAGGAAGAATACCTTAAACCTGGAGAGTTGAGACCCGTGGAATGGGTACCATGCAATATGACTTCATAGGGTCTTCATTTGCTCACCGAACCTCTCCAATCCTATCACTGCTGCGTTTATGCCCCTGTACACACACTTGATTCTCTTTCAGAGACATAGCAATCCATAGGTTTTAAGATACTTCCTAGTCAGGTACACTCTTAGGCATTTAATATGGGGTGTTGAGTCCATTTCGTTGAGCAAGGAGTAGCTCTTGTCTATTCCATATTTGGCTTAAGGAACTTTATCTGTGCTCATTTCAATCTCTGGTTTTATGCAGCACCCCAACTCACCTTTCCCCTTAAGCAAGCATAAGTTGGGTTTCTAAATTTGAGACCCTGTTCTGTTTTGTAATTCAGTTCCTGTGTAGCCAAGTTTACATTCCGTGTATTAGTGATATCTTATGATGTTTCTTTTCCTGTGTGACTTATTTCAGTTAGAATCATCGTACCTGAATCCACTCATTATGCTGCTACGGGCCTGATGACATAGATTTCATTGCTGAGTGATACTGCATTGTACGTAAGTACCACAACTTCTTTATCCATTTTTCACTTTCTGCGATACTGAACTTGTACCGTAAACCAGGTTCTTGTAAACAGAGCCGTCCCAACCTTTGGGGTGGCTGTGTCTTTTGATTTTAATTTCCCTAAGCTATAGGACCATAAGTGGAAGTGCCCTAGGCTCTGTTGCTTTGTTTTTTAGATGTTTCAGGAAACACCATACACTTCTCCCGAGTGGCTGTTGGCAATTGACATCCCGCCCATCAGCATAACAAGGCTCCCAGTTCTCCATGGCCTGTCCTGCCTTTCTGGATTTTACACTTTTTTCAGATGGCCCTTTTGACCGGGGGGAAGTGAGACTTCATTGTAGTGCAGATTTCCTTTGCAAGCTTGCTTGGTTGGCCAAAAAGGGCGTATCCGTTTTTTCCTGAATATATTCAGGAAAAAACGCATACGCCCTTTTTGGCCAAGTGCATCATTGTGGACGTTCTGCCTCTTTTCCTATGCTTTAAATGCAATTCCAGTCTACCTCCTGAAATCGGTTTCCTGCAATTCTGCCCCGCTTTCAAGTCCTCTTGGCAGCCTTACTTCAGTATATTTTTGGACGATAGCTGTCATTTATAACTCTGCAGGTTTGTGAATTACAGTGCCCCTGAGCTCCTTTCTTCAACTCGCTTTCTCGTGAGCTGGCCGCAACCCCGCAGGATGGCTTCAGGCCCTAATCTGGTTCCGGCACGGCACGCTGAGCCTTTGGTTATTTTCTCTTCCTGGTGGGAAATGAGAGTTAAATTTGCCCGTCCAGACACCTCCAGCTAGTCTGTCATTGGTTCTCCCTATTCCTGTTCATCTTCCGCAGAAATTGCAAACTGGGCCAAACAGGAGGTTAAAGGCACTGACTCTCCAAGTCGGGAGAGTGTTAGTAAAGCGTCTGGAATGTTGCACCCGAGTACCAGGGGACGAAAACTGAGACATATTGGAACACGTCTCCCGATCACACGGTTGATCATACTCTGGGTTCCACATGCATGTTTTAGCTGAAGGAAGAATACCTTAAACCTGGAGAGTTGAGACCCGTGGAATGGGTACCATGCAATATGACTTCAAAGGGTCTTCATTTGCTCACCGAACCTCTCCAATCCTATCACTGCTGCGTTTATGCCCCTGTACACACACTTGATTCTCTTTCAGAGACATAGCAATCCATAGGTTTTAAGATACTTCCTAGTCAGGTACACTCTTAGGCATTTAATATGGGGTGTTGAGTCCATTTCGTTGAGCAAGGAGTAGCTCTTGTCTATTCCATATTTGGCTTAAGGAACTTTATCTGTGCTCATTTCAATCTCTGGTTTTATGCAGCACCCCAACTCACCTTTCCCCTTAAGCAAGCATAAGTTGGGTTTCTAAATTTGAGACCCTGTTCTGTTTTGTAATTCAGTTCCTGTGTAGCCAAGTTTACATTCCGTGTATTAGTGATATCTTATGATGTTTCTTTTTCTGTGTGACTTATTTCAGTTAGAATCATCGTACCTGAATCCACTCATTATGCTGCTACGGGCCTGATGACATAGATTTCATTGCTGAGTGATACTGCATTGTACGTAAGTACCACAACTTCTTTATCCATTTTTCACTTTCTGCGATACTGAACTTGTACCGTAAACCAGGTTCTTGTAAACAGAGCCGTCCCAACCTTTGGGGTGGCTGTGTCTTTTGATTTTAATTTCCCTAAGCTATAGGACCATAAGTGGAAGTGCCCTAGGCTCTGTTGCTTTGTTTTTTAGATGTTTCAGGAAACACCATACACTTCTCCCGAGTGGCTGTTGGCAATTGACATCCCGCCCATCAGCATAACAAGGCTCCCAGTTCTCCATGGCCTGTCCTGCCTTTCTGGATTTTACACTTTTTTCAGATGGCCCTTTTGACCGGGGGGAAGTGAGACTTCATTGTAGTGCAGATTTCCTTTGCAAGCTTGCTTGGTTGGCCAAAAAGGGCGTATGCGTTTTTTCCTGAATATATTCAGGAAAAAACGCATACGCCCTTTTTGGCCAAGTGCATCATTGTGGACGTTCTGCCTCTTTTCCTATGCTTTAAATGCAATTCCAGTCTACCTCCTGAAATCGGTTTCCTGCAATTCTGCCCCGCTTTCAAGTCCTCTTGGCAGCCTTACTTCAGTATATTTTTGGACGATAGCTGTCATTTATAACTCTGCAGGTTTGTGAATTACAGTGCCCCTGAGCTCCTTTCTTCAACTCGCTTTCTCGTGAGCTGGCCGCAACCCCGCAGGATGGCTTCAGGCCCTAATCTGGTTCCGGCACGGCACGCTGAGCCTTTGGTTAATTCCTCTTCCTGGTGGGAAATGAGAGTTAAATTTGCCCGTCCAGACACCTCCAGCTAGTCTGTCATTGGTTCTCCCTATTCCTGTTCATCTTCCGCAGAAATTGCAAACTGGGCCAAACAGGAGGTTAAAGGCACTGACTCTCCAAGTCGGGAGAGTGTTAGTAAAGCGTCTGGAATGTTGCACCCGAGTACCAGGGGACGAAAACTGAGACATATTGGAACACGTCTCCCGATCACACGGTTGATCATACTCTGGGTTCCACATGCATGTTTTAGCTGAAGGAAGAATACCTTAAACCTGGAGAGTTGAGACCCGTGGAATGGGTACCATGCAATATGACTTCAAAGGGTCTTCATTTGCTCACCGAACCTCTCCAATCCTATCACTGCTGCGTTTATGCCCCTGTACACACACTTGATTCTCTTTCAGACACATAGCAATCCATAGGTTTTAAGATACTTCCTAGTCAGGTACACTCTTAGGCATTTAATATGGGGTGTTGAGTCCATTTCGTTGAGCAAGGAGTAGCTCTTGTCTATTCCATATTTGGCTTAAGGAACTTTATCTGTGCTGATTTCAATCTCTGGTTTTATGCAGCACCCCAACTCACCTTTCCCCTTAAGCAAGCATAAGTTGGTTTTCTAAATTTGAGACCCTGTTCTGTTTTGTAATTCAGTTCCTGTGTAGCCAAGTTTACATTCCGTCTATTAGTGATATCTTATGATGTTTCTTTTCCTGTGTGACTTATTTCAGTTAGAATCATCGTACCTGAATCCACTCATTATGCTGCTACGGGCCTGATGACATAGATTTCATTGCTGAGTGATACTGCATTGTACGTAAGTACCACAACTTCTTTATCCATTTTTCACTTTCTGCGATATTGAACTTGTACCGTAAACCAGGTTCTTGTAAAGAGAGCCATCCCAACCGTTGGGGTGGCTGTGTCTTTTTGATTTTAATTTCCCTAAGCTATAGGACCATAAGTGGAAGTGCCCTAGGCTCTGTTGCTTTGTTTTTTAGCTGTTTCAGGAAACACCATACACTTCTCCCGAGTGGCTGTTGGCAATTTACATCCCGCCCATCAGCATAACAAGGCTCCCAGTTCTCCACGGCCTGTCCTCCCTTTCTGGATTTTACACTTTTTTCAGATGGCCCTTTTGACCGGGGGGAAGTGAGACTTCATTGTAGTGCAGATTTCCTTTGCAAGCTTGCTTGGTTGGCCAAAAAGGGCGTATGCGTTTTTTCCTGAATATATTCAGGAAAAAACGCATACGCCCTTTTTGGCCAAGTGCATCATTGTGGACGTTCTGCCTCTTTTCCTATGCTTTAAATGCAATTCCAGTCTACCTCCTGAAATCGGTTTCCTGCAATTCTGCCCCGCTTTCAAGTCCTCTTGGCAGCCTTACTTCAGTATATTTTTGGACGATAGCTGTCATTTATAACTCTGCAGGTTTGTGAATTACAGTGCCCCTGAGCTCCTTTCTTCAAGTCGCTTTCTCGTGAGCTGGCCGCAACACCGCAGGATGGCTTCAGGCCCTATCTGGTTCCGGCACGGCACGCTGAGCCTTCGGTTAATTCCTCTTCCTGGTGGGAAATGAGAGTTAAATTTGCCCGTCCACACACCTCCAGCTAGTCTGTCATTGGTTCTCCCTATTCCTGTTCATCTTCCGCAGAAATTGCAAACTGGGCCAAACAGGAGGTTAAAGGCACTGACTCTCCAAGTCGGGAGAGTGTTAGTAAAGCGTCTGGAATGTTGCACCCGAGTACCAGGGGACGAAAACTGAGACATATTGGAACACGTCTCCCGATCACACGGTTGATCATACTCTGGGTTCCACATGCATGTTTTAGCTGAAGGAAGAATACCTTAAACCTGGAGAGTTGAGACCCGTGGAATGGGTACCATGCAATATGACTTCAAAGGGTCTTCATTTGCTCACCGAACCTCTCCAATCCTATCACTGCTGCGTTTATGCCCCTGTACACACACTTGATTCTCTTTCAGAGACATAGCAATCCATAGGTTTTAAGATACTTCCTAGTCAGGTACACTCTTAGGCATTTAATATGGGGTGTTGAGTCCATTTCGTTGAGCAAGGAGTAGCTCTTGTCTATTCCATATTTGGCTTAAGGAACTTTATCTGTGCTCATTTCAATCTCTGGTTTTATGCAGCACCCCAACTCACCTTTCCCCTTAAACAAGCATAAGTTGGGTTTCTAAATTTGAGACCCTGTTCTGTTTTGGAATTCAGTTCCTGTGTAGCCAAGTTTACATTCCGTGTATTAGTGATATCTTATGATGTTTCTTTTCCTGTGTGACTTATTTCAGTTAGAATCATCGTACCTGAATCCACTCATTATGCTGCTACGGGCCTGATGACATAGATTTCATTGCTGAGTGATACTGCATTGTACGTAAGTACCACAACTTCTTTATCCATTTTTCACTTTCTGCGATATTGAACTTGTACCGTAAACCAGGTTCTTGTAAACAGAGCCGTCCCAACCTTTGGGGTGGCTGTGTCTTTTGATTTTAATTTCCCTAAGCTATAGGACCATAAGTGGAAGTGCCCTAGGCTCTGTTGCTTTGTTTTTTAGATGTTTCAGGAAACACCATACACTTCTCCCGAGTGGCTGTTGGCAATTTACATCCCGCCCATCAGCATAACAAGGCTCCCAGTTCTCCACGGCCTGTCCTGCCTTTCTGGATTTTACACTTTTTTCAGATGGCCCTTTTGACCGGGGGGAAGTGAGACTTCACTGTAGTGCAGATTTCCTTTGCAACCTTGCTTGGTTGGCCAAAAAGGGCGTATGCGTTTTTTCCTGAATATATTCAGGAAAAAACGCATACGCCCTTTTTGGCCAAGTGCATCATTGTGGACGTTCTGCCTCTTTTCCTATGCTTTAAATGCAATTCCAGTCTACCTCCTGAAATCGGTTTCCTGCAATTCTGCCCCGCTTTCAAGTCCTCTTGGCAGCCTTACTTCAGTATATTTTTGGACGATAGCTGTCATTTATAACTCTGCAGGTTTCTGAATTACAGTGCCCCTGAGCTCCTTTCTTCAACTCGCTTTCTCGTGAGCTGGCCGCAACCCCGCAGGATGGCTTCAGGCCCTAATCTGGTTCCGGCACGGCACGCTGAGCCTTTGGTTAATTCCTCTTCCTGGTGGGAAATGAGAGTTAAATTTGCCCGTCCAGACACCTCCAGCTAGTCTGTCATTGGTTCTCCCTATTCCTGTTCATCTTCCGCAGAAATTGCAAACTGGGCCAAACAGGAGGTTAAAGGCACTGACTCTCCAAGTCGGGAGAGTGTTAGTAAAGCGTCTGGAATGTTGCACCCGAGTACCAGGGGACGAAAACTGAGACATATTGGAACACGTCTCCCGATCACACGGTTGATCATACTCTGGGTTCCACATGCATGTTTTAGCTGAAGGAAGAATACCTTAAACCTGGAGAGTTGAGACCCGTGGAATGGGTACCATGCAATATGACTTCAAAGGGTCTTCATTTGCTCACCGAACCTCTCCAATCCTATCACTGCTGCGTTTATGCCCCTGTACACACACTTGATTCTCTTCCAGAGACATAGCAATCCATAGGTTTTAAGATACTTCCTAGTCAGGTACACTCTTAGGCATTTAATATGGGGTGTTGAGTCCATTTCGTTGAGCAAGGAGTAGCTCTTGTCTATTCCATATTTGGCTTAAGGAACTTTATCTGTGCTCATTTCAATCTCTGGTTTTATGCAGCACCCCAACTCACCTTTCCCCTTAAGCAAGCATAAGTTGGTTTTCTAAATTTGAGACCCTGTTCTGTTTTGTAATTCAGTTCCTGTGTAGCCAAGTTTACATTCCGTCTATTAGTGATATCTTATGATGTTTCATTTTCTGTGTGACTTATTTCAGTTAGAATCATCGTACCTGAATCCACTCATTATGCTGCTACGGGCCTGATGACATAGATTTCATTGCTGAGTGATATTGCATTGTACGTAAGTACCACAACTTCTTTATCCATTTTTCACTTTCTGCGATATTGAACTTGTACCGTAAACCAGGTTCTTGTAAACAGAGCCGTCCCAACCTTTGGGGTGGCTGTGTCTTTTGATTTTAATTTCCCTAAGCTATAGGACCATAAGTGGAAGTGCCCTAGGCTCTGTTGCTTTGTTTTTTAGATGTTTCAGGAAACACCATACACTTCTCCCGAGTGGCTGTTGGCAATTTACATCCCGCCCATCAGCATAACAAGGCTCCCAGTTCTCCATGGCCTGTCCTGCCTTTCTGGATTTTACACTTTTTTCAGATGGCCCTTTTGACCGGGGGGAAGTGAGACTTCATTGTAGTGCAGATTTCCTTTGCAAGCTTGCTTGGTTGGCCAAAAAGGGCGTATGCGTTTTTTCCTGAATATATTCAGGAAAAAACGCATACGCCCTTTTTGGCCAAGTGCATCATTGTGGACGTTCTGCCTCTTTTCCTATGCTTTAAATGCAATTCCAGTCTACCTCCTGAAATCGGTTTCCTGCAATTCTGCCCCGCTTTCAAGTCCTCTTGGCAGCCTTACTTCAGTATATTTTTGGACGATAGCTGTCATTTATAACTCTGCAGGTTTGTGAATTACAGTGCCCCTGAGCTCCTTTCTTCAACTCGCTTTCTCGTGAGCTGGCCGCAACCCCGCAGGATGGCTTCAGGCCCTAATCTGGTTCCGGCACGGCACGCTGAGCCTTTGGTTAATTCCTCTTCCTGGTGGGAAATGAGAGTTAAATTTGCCCGTCCAGACACCTCCAGCTAGTCTGTCATTGGTTCTCCCTATTCCTGTTCATCTTCCGCAGAAATTGCAAACTGGGCCAAACAGGAGGTTAAAGGCACTGACTCTCCAAGTCGGGAGAGTGTTAGTAAAGCGTCTGGAATGTTGCACCCGAGTACCAGGGGACGAAAACTGAGACATATTGGAACACGTCTCCCGATCACACGGTTGATCATACTCTGGGTTCCACATGCATGTTTTAGCTGAAGGAAGAATACCTTAAACCTGGAGAGTTGAGACCCGTGGAATGGGTACCATGCAATATGACTTCAAAGGGTCTTCATTTGCTCACCGAACCTCTCCAATCCTATCACTGCTGCGTTTATGCCCCTGTACACACACTTGATTCTCTTTCAGAGACATAGCAATCCATAGGTTTTAAGATACTTCCTAGTCAGGTACACTCTTAGGCATTTAATATGGGGTGTTGAGTCCATTTCGTTGAGCAAGGAGTAGCTCTTGTCTATTCCATATTTGGCTTAAGGAACTTTATCTGTGCTCATTTCAATCTCTGGTTTTATGCAGCACCCCAACTCACCTTTCCCCTTAAGCAAGCATAAGTTGGTTTTCTAAATTTGAGACCCTGTTCTGTTTTGTAATTCAGTTCCTGTGTAGCCAAGTTTACATTCCGTCTATTAGTGATATCTTATGATGTTTCATTTTCTGTGTGACTTATTTCAGTTAGAATCATCGTACCTGAATCCACTCATTATGCTGCTACGGGCCTGATGACATAGATTTCATTGCTGAGTGATATTGCATTGTACGTAAGTACCACAACTTCTTTATCCATTTTTCACTTTCTGCGATATTGAACTTGTACCGTAAACCAGGTTCTTGTAAACAGAGCCGTCCCAACTTTTGGGGTGGCTGTGTCTTTTGATTTTAATTTCCCTAAGCTATAGGACCATAAGTGGAAGTGCCCTAGGCTCTGTTGCTTTGTTTTTTAGATGTTTCAGGAAACACCATACACTTCTCCCGAGTGGCTGTTGGCAATTTACATCCCGCCCATCAGCATAACAAGGCTCCCAGTTCTCCATGGCCTGTCCTGCCTTTCTGGATTTTACACTTTTTTCAGATGGCCCTTTTGACCGGGGGGAAGTGAGACTTCATTGTAGTGCAGATTTCCTTTGCAAGCTTGCTTGGTTGGCCAAAAAGGGCGTATGCGTTTTTTCCTGAATATATTCAGGAAAAAACGCATACGCCCTTTTTGGCCAAGTGCATCATTGTGGACGTTCTGCCTCTTTTCCTATGCTTTAAATGCAATTCCAGTCTACCTCCTGAAATCGGTTTCCTGCAATTCTGCCCCGCTTTCAAGTCCTCTTGGCAGCCTTACTTCAGTATATTTTTGGACGATAGCTGTCATTTATAACTCTGCAGGTTTGTGAATTACAGTGCCCCTGAGCTCCTTTCTTCAACTCGCTTTCTCGTGAGCTGGCCGCAACACCGCAGGATGGCTTCAGGCCCTAATCTGGTTCCGGCACGGCACGCTGAGCCTTTGGTTAATTCCTCTTCCTGGTGGGAAATGAGAGTTAAATTTGCCCGTCCAGACACCTCCAGCTAGTCTGTCATTGGTTCTCCCTATTCCTGTTCATCTTCCGCAGAAATTGCAAACTGGGCCAAACAGGAGGTTAAAGGCACTGACTCTCCAAGTCGGGAGAGTGTTAGTAAAGCGTCTGGAATGTTGCACCCGAGTACCAGGGGACGAAAACTGAGACATATTGGAACACGTCTCCCGATCACACGGTTGATCATACTCTGGGTTCCACATGCATGTTTTAGCTGAAGGAAGAATACCTTAAACCTGGAGAGTTGAGACCCGTGGAATGGGTACCATGCAATATGACTTCAAAGGGTCTTCATTTGCTCACCGAACCTCTCCAATCCTATCACTGCTGCGTTTATGCCCCTGTACACACACTTGATTCTCTTTCAGAGACATAGCAATCCATAGGTTTTAAGATACTTCCTAGTCAGGTACACTCTTAGGCATTTAATATGGGGTGTTGAGTCCATTTCGTTGAGCAAGGAGTAGCTCTTGTCTATTCCATATTTGGCTTAAGGAACTTTATCTGTGCTCATTTCAATCTCTGGTTTTATGCAGCACCCCAACTCACCTTTCCCCTTAAGCAAGCATAAGTTGGTTTTCTAAATTTGAGACCCTGTTCTGTTTTGTAATTCAGTTCCTGTGTAGCCAAGTTTACATTCCGTGTATTAGTGATATCTTATGATGTTTCTTTTCCTGTGTGACTTATTTCAGTTAGAATCATCGTACCTGAATCCACTCATTATGCTGCTACGGGCCTGATGACATAGATTTCATTGCTGAGTGATACTGCATTGTACGTAAGTACCACAACTTCTTTATCCATTTTTCACTTTCTGCGATATTGAACTTGTACCGTAAACCAGGTTCTTGTAAAGAGAGCCGTCCCAACCGTTGGGGTGGCTGTGTCTTTTTGATTTTAATTTCCCTAAGCTATAGGACCATAAGTGGAAGTGCCCTAGGCTCTGTTGCTTTGTTTTTTAGCTGTTTCAGGAAACACCATACACATCTCCCGAGTGGCTGTTGGCAATTTACATCCCGCCCATCAGCATAACAAGGCTCCCAGTTCTCCACGGCCTGTCCTCCCTTTCTGGATTTTACACTTTTTTCAGATGGCCCTTTTGACCGGGGGGAAGTGAGACTTCATTGTAGTGCAGATTTCCTTTGCAAGCTTGCTTGGTTGGCCAAAAAGGGCGTATGCGTTTTTTCCTGAATTTATTCAGGAAAAAACGCATACGCCCTTTTTGGCCAAGTGCATCATTGTGGACGTTCTGCCTCTTTTCCTATGCTTTAAATGCAATTCCAGTCTACCTCCTGAAATCGGTTTCCTGCAATTCTGCCCCGCTTTCAAGTCCTCTTGGCAGCCTTACTTCAGTATATTTTTGGACGATAGCTGTCATTTATAACTCTGCAGGTTTGTGAATTACAGTGCCCCTGAGCTCCTTTCTTCAACTCGCTTTCTCGTGAGCTGGCCGCAACACCGCAGGATGGCTTCAGGCCCTAATCTGGTTCCGGCACGGCACGCTGAGCCTTTGGTTAATTCCTCTTCCTGGTGGGAAATGAGAGTTAAATTTGCCCGTCCAGACACCTCCAGCTAGTCTCTCATTGGTTCTCCCTATTCCTGTTCATCTTCCGCAGAAATTGCAAACTGGGCCAAACAGGAGGTTAAAGGCACTGACTCTCCAAGTCGGGAGAGTGTTAGTAAAGCGTCTGGAATGTTGCACCCGAGTACCAGGGGATGAAAACTGAGACATATTGGAACACGTCTCCCGATCACACGGTTGATCATACTCTGGGTTCCACATGCATGTTTTAGCTGAAGGAAGAATACCTTAAACCTGGAGAGTTGAGACCCGTGGAATGGGTACCATGCAATATGACTTCAAAGGGTCTTCATTTGCTCACCGAACCTCTCCAGTCCTATCACTGCTGCGTTTATGCCCCTGTACACACACTTGATTCTCTTTCAGAGACATAGCAATCCATAGGTTTTAAGATACTTCCTAGTCAGGTACACTCTTAGGCATTTAATATGGGGTGTTGAGTCCATTTCGTTGAGCAAGGAGTAGCTCTTGTCTATTCCATATTTGGCTTAAGGAACTTTATCTGTGCTCATTTCAATCTCTGGTTTTATGCAGCACCCCAACTCACCTTTCCCCTTAAGCAAGCATAAGTTGGGTTTCTAAATTTGAGACCCTGTTCTGTTTTGTAATTCAGTTCCTGTGTAGCCAAGTTTACATTCCGTCTATTAGTGATATCTTATGATGTTTCTTTTCCTGTGTGACTTATTTCAGTTAGAATCATCGTACCTGAATCCACTCATTATGCTGCTACGGGCCTGATGACATAGATTTCATTGCTGAGTGATACTGCATTGTACGTAAGTACCACAACTTCTTTATCCATTTTTCACTTTCTGCGATATTGAACTTGTACCGTAAACCAGGTTCTTGTAAACAGAGCCGTCCCAACCTTTGGGGTGGCTGTGTCTTTTGATTTTAATTTCCCTAAGCTATAGGACCATAAGTGGAAGTGCCCTAGGCTCTGTTGCTTTGTTTTTTAGATGTTTCAGGAAACACCATACACTTCTCCCGAGTGGCTGTTGGCAATTGACATCCCGCCCATCAGCATAACAAGGCTCCCAGTTCTCCATGGCCTGTCCTGCCTTTCTGGATTTTACACTTTTTTCAGATGGCCCTTTTGACCGGGGGGAAGTGAGACTTCACTGTAGTGCAGATTTCCTTTGCAAGCTTGCTTGGTTGGCCAAAAAGGGCGTATGCGTTTTTTCCTGAATATATTCAGGAAAAAACGCATACGCCCTTTTTGGCCAAGTGCATCATTGTGGACGTTCTGCCTCTTTTCCTATGCTTTAAATGCAATTCCAGTCTACCTCCTGAAATCGGTTTCCTGCAATTCTGCCCCGCTTTCAAGTCCTCTTGGCAGCCTTACTTCAGTATATTTTTGGACGATAGCTGTCATTTATAACTCTGCAGGTTTGTGAATTACAGTGCCCCTGAGCTCCTTTCTTCAACTCGCTTTCTCGTGAGCTGGCCGCAACCCCGCAGGATGGCTTCAGGCCCTAATCTGGTTCCGGCACGGCACGCTGAGCCTTTGGTTAATTCCTCTTCCTGGTGGGAAATGAGAGTTAAATTTGCCCGTCCAGACACCTCCAGCTAGTCTGTCATTGGTTCTCCCTATTCCTGTTCATCTTCCGCAGAAATTGCAAACTGGGCCAAACAGGAGGTTAAAGGCACTGACTCTCCAAGTCGGGAGAGTGTTAGTAAAGCGTCTGGAATGTTGCACCCGAGTACCAGGGGACGAAAACTGAGACATATTGGAACACGTCTCCCGATCACACGGTTGATCATACTCTGGGTTCCACATGCATGTTTTAGCTGAAGGAAGAATACCTTAAACCTGGAGAGTTGAGACCCGTGGAATGGGTACCATGCAATATGACTTCAAAGGGTCTTCATTTGCTCACCGAACCTCTCCAATCCTATCACTGCTGCGTTTATGCCCCTGTACACACACTTGATTCTCTTTCAGAGACATAGCAATCCATAGGTTTTAAGATACTTCCTAGTCAGGTACACACTTAGGCATTTAATATGGGGTGTTGAGTCCATTTCGTTGAGCAAGGAGTAGCTCTTGTCTATTCCATATTTGGCTTAAGGAACTTTATCTGTGCTCATTTCAATCTCTGGTTTTATGCAGCACCCCAACTCACCTTTCCCCTTAAGCAAGCATAAGTTGGTTTTCTAAATTTGAGACCCTGTTCTGTTTTGTAATTCAGTTCCTGTGTAGCCAAGTTTACATTCCGTGTATTAGTGATATCTTATGATGTTTCTTTTCCTGTGTGACTTATTTCAGTTAGAATCATCATACCTGAATCCACTCATTATGCTGCTACGGGCTTGATGACATAGATTTCATTGCTGAGTGATACTGCATTGTACGTAAGTACCACAACTTCTTTATCGATTTTTCACTTTCTGCGATATTGAACTTGTACCGTAAACCAGGTTCTTGTAAAGAGAGCCGTCCCAACTTTTGGGGTGGCTGTGTCTTTTTGATTTTAATTTCCCAAAGCTATAGGACCATAAGTGGAAGTGCCCTAGGCTCTATTGCTTTGTTTTTTAGCTGTTTCAGGAAACACCATACACTTCTCCAGAGTGGCTGTTGGCAATTTACATCCCGGCCATCAGCATAACAAGGCTCCCAGTTCTCCATGGCCTGTCCTCCCTTTCTGGATTTTACACTTTTTTCAGATGGCCCTTTTGACCGGGGGGAAGTGAGACTTCATTGTAGTGCAGATTTCCTTTGCAAGCTTGCTTGGTTGGCCAAAAAGGGCGTATGCGTTTTTTCCTGAATATATTCAGGAAAAAACGCATACGCCCTTTTTGGCCAAGTGCATCATTGTGGACGTTCTGCCTCTTTTCCTATGCTTTAAATGCAATTCCAGTCTACCTCCTGAAATCGGTTTCCTGCAATTCTGCCCCGCTTTCAAGTCCTCTTGGCAGCCTTACTTCAGTATATTTTTGGACGATAGCTGTCATTTATAACTCTGCAGGTTTGTGAATTACAGTGCCCCTGAGCTCCTTTCTTCAACTCGCTTTCTCGTGAGCTGGCCGCAACCCCGCAGGATGGCTTCAGGCCCTAATCTGGTTCCGGCACGGCACGCTGAGCCTTTGGTTAATTCCTCTTCCTGGTGGGAAATGAGAGTTAAATTTGCCCGTCCAGACACCTCCAGCTAGTCTGTCATTGGTTCTCCCTATTCCTGTTCATCTTCCGCAGAAATTGCAAACTGGGCCAAACAGGAGGTTAAAGGCACTGACTCTCCAAGTCGGGAGAGTGTTAGTAAAGCGTCTGGAATGTTGCACTCGAGTACCAGGGGATGAAAACTGAGACATATTGGAACACGTCTCCCGATCACACGGTTGATCATACTCTGGGTTCCACATGCATGTTTTAGCTGAAGGAAGAATACCTTAAACCTGGAGAGTTGAGACCCGTGGAATGGGTACCATGCAATATGACTTCAAAGGGTCTTCATTTGCTCACCGAACCTCTCCAGTCCTATCACTGCTGCGTTTATGCCCCTGTACACACACTTGATTCTCTTTCAGAGACATAGCAATCCATAGGTTTTAAGATACTTCCTAGTCAGGTACACTCTTAGGCATTTAATATGGGGTGTTGAGTCCATTTCGTTGAGCAAGGAGTAGCTCTTGTCTATTCCATATTTGGCTTAAGGAACTTTATCTGTGCTCATTTCAATCTCTGGTTTTATGCAGCACCCCAACTCACCTTTCCCCTTAAGCAAGCATAAGTTGGTTTTCTAAATTTGAGACCCTGTTCTGTTTTGTAATTCAGTTCCTGTGTAGCCAAGGTTACATTCCGTGTATTAGTGATATCTTATGATGTTTCTTTTCCTGTGTGACTTATTTCAGTTAGAATCATCATACCTGAATCCACTCATTATGCTGCTACGGGCCTGATGACATAGATTTCATTGCTGAGTGATACTGCATTGTACGTAAGTACCACAACTTCTTTATCCATTTTTCACTTTCTGCGATATTGAACTTGTACCGTAAACCAGGTTCTTGTAAACAGAGCCGTCCCAACTTTTGGGGTGGCTGTGTCTTTTTGATTTTAATTTCCCTAAGCTATAGGACCATAAGTGGAAGTGCCCTAGGCTCTGTTGCTTTGTTTTTTAGCTGTTTCAGGAAACACCATACACTTCTCCGGAGTGGCTGTTGGCAATTTACATCCCGCCCATCAGCATAACAAGGCTCCCAGTTCTCCATGGCCTGTCCTGCCTTTCTGGATTTTACACTTTTTTCAGATGGCCCTTTTGACCGGGGGGAAGTGAGACTTCATTGTAGTGCAGATTTCCTTTGCAAGCTTGCTTGGTTGGCCAAAAAGGGCGTATGCGTTTTTTTCCTGAATATATTCAGGAAAAAACGCATACGCCCTTTTTGGCCAAGTGCATCATTGTGGACGTTCTGCCTCTTTTCCTATGCTTTAAATGCAATTCCAGTCTACCTCCTGAAATCGGTTTCCTGCAATTCTGCCCCGCTTTCAAGTCCTCTTGGCAGCCTTACTTCAGTATATTTTTGGACGATAGCTGTCATTTATAACTCTGCAGGTTTGTGAATTACAGTGCCCCTGAGCTCCTTTCTTCAACTCGCTTTCTCGTGAGCTGGCCGCAACCCCGCAGGATGGCTTCAGGCCCTAATCTGGTTCCGGCACGGCACGCTGAGCCTTTGGTTAATTCCTCTTCCTGGTGGGAAATGAGAGTTAAATTTGCCTGTCCAGACACCTCCAGCTAGTCTGTCATTGGTTCTTCCTATTCCTGTTCATCTTCCGCAGAAATTGCAAACTGGGCCAAACAGGAGGTTAAAGGCACTGACTCTCCAAGTCGGGAGAGTGTTAGTAAAGCGTCTGGAATGTTGCACCCGAGTACCAGGGGACGAAAACTGAGACATATTGGAACACGTCTCCCGATCACACGGTTGATCATACTCTGGGTTCCACATGCATGTTTTAGCTGAAGGAAGAATACCTTAAACCTGGAGAGTTGAGACCCGCGGAATGGGTACCATGCAATATGACTTCAAAGGGTCTTCATTTGCTCACCGAACCTCTCCAATCCTATCACTGCTGCGTTTATGCCCCTGTACACACACTTGATTCTCTTTCAGAGACATAGCAATCCATAGGTTTTAAGATACTTCCTAGTCAGGTACACTCTTAGGCATTTAATATGGGGTGTTGAGTCCATTTCGTTGAGCAAGGAGTAGCTCTTGTCTATTCCATATTTGGCTTAAGGAACTTTATCTGTGCTCATTTCAATCTCTGGTTTTATGCAGCACCCCAACTCACCTTTCCCCTTAAGCAAGCATAAGTTGGGTTTCTAAATTTGAGACCCTGTTCTGTTTTGTAATTCAGTTCCTGTGTAGCCAAGTTTACATTCCGTGTATTAGTGATATCTTATGATGTTTCTTTTCCTGTGTGACTTATTTCAGTTAGAATCATCGTACCTGAATCCACTCATTATGCTGCTACGGGCCTGATGACATAGATTTCATTGCTGAGTGATACTGCATTGTACGTAAGTACCGCAACTTCTTTATCCATTTTTCACTTTCTGCGATACTGAACTTGTACCGTACACCAGGTTCTTGTAAACAGAGCCGTCCCAACCTTTGGGGTGGCTGTGTCTTTTGATTTTAATTTCCCTAAGCTATAGGACCATAAGTGGAAGTGCCCTAGGCTCTGTTGCTTTGTTTTTTAGATGTTTCAGGAAACACCATACACTTCTCCCGAGTGGCTGTTGGCAATTGACATCCTGCCCATCAGCATAACAAGGCTCCCAGTTCTCCATGGCCTGTCCTGCCTTTCTGGATTTTACACTTTTTTCAGATGGCCCTTTTGACCGGGGGGAAGTGAGACTTCACTGTAGTGCAGATTTCCTTTGCAAGCTTGCTTGGTTGGCCAAAAAGGGCGTATGCGTTTTTTCCTGAATATATTCAGGAAAAAACGCATACGCCCTTTTTGGCCAAGTGCATCATTGTGGACGTTCTGCCTCTTTTCCTATGCTTTAAATGCAATTCCAGTCTACCTCCTGAAATCGGTTTCCTGCAATTCTGCCCCGCTTTCAAGTCCTCTTGGCAGCCTTACTTCAGTATATTTTTGGACGATAGCTGTCATTTATAACTCTGCAGGTTTGTGAATTACAGTGCCCCTGAGCTCCTTTCTTCAACTCGCTTTCTCGTGAGCTGGCCGCAACCCCGCAGGATGGCTTCAGGCCCTAATCTGGTTCCGGCACGGCACGCTGAGCCTTTGGTTAATTCCTCTTCCTGGTGGGAAATGAGAGTTAAATTTGCCCGTCCAGACACCTCCAGCTAGTCTGTCATTGGTTCTCCCTATTCCTGTTCATCTTCCGCAGAAATTGCAAACTGGGCCAAACAGGAGGTTAAAGGCACTGACTCTCCAAGTCGGGAGAGTGTTAGTAAAGCGTCTGGAATGTTGCACCCGAGTACCAGGGGACGAAAACTGAGACATATTGGAACACGTCTCCCGATCACACGGTTGATCATACTCTGGGTTCCACATGCATGTTTTAGCTGAAGGAAGAATACCTTAAACCTGGAGAGTTGAGACCCGTGGAATGGGTACCATGCAATATGACTTCAAAGGGTCTTCATTTGCTCACCGAACCTCTCCAATCCTATCACTGCTGCGTTTATGCCCCTGTACACACACTTGATTCTCTTTCAGAGACATAGCAATCCATAGGTTTTAAGATACTTCCTAGTCAGGTACACACTTAGGCATTTAATATGGGGTGTTGAGTCCATTTCGTTGAGCAAGGAGTAGCTCTTGTCTATTCCATATTTGGCTTAAGGAACTTTATCTGTGCTCATTTCAATCTCTGGTTTTATGCAGCACCCCAACTCACCTTTCCCCTTAAGCAAGCATAAGTTGGTTTTCTAAATTTGAGACCCTGTTCTGTTTTGTAATTCAGTTCCTGTGTAGCCAAGTTTACATTCCGTGTATTAGTGATATCTTATGATGTTTCTTTTCCTGTGTGACTTATTTCAGTTAGAATCATCATACCTGAATCCACTCATTATGCTGCTACGGGCTTGATGACATAGATTTCATTGCTGAGTGATACTGCATTGTACGTAAGTACCACAACTTCTTTATCGATTTTTCACTTTCTGCGATATTGAACTTGTACCGTAAACCAGGTTCTTGTAAAGAGAGCCGTCCCAACTTTTGGGGTGGCTGTGTCTTTTTGATTTTAATTTCCCAAAGCTATAGGACCATAAGTGGAAGTGCCCTAGGCTCTATTGCTTTGTTTTTTAGCTGTTTCAGGAAACACCATACACTTCTCCAGAGTGGCTGTTGGCAATTTACATCCCGGCCATCAGCATAACAAGGCTCCCAGTTCTCCATGGCCTGTCCTCCCTTTCTGGATTTTACACTTTTATCAGATGGCCCTTTTGACCGGGGGGAAGTGAGACTTCATTGTAGTGCAGATTTCCTTTGCAAGCTTGCTTGGTTGGCCAAAAAGGGCGTATGCGTTTTTTCCTGAATATATTCAGGAAAAAACGCATACGCCCTTTTTGGCCAAGTGCATCATTGTGGACGTTCTGCCTCTTTTCCTATGCTTTAAATGCAATTCCAGTCTACCTCCTGAAATCGGTTTCCTGCAATTCTGCCCCGCTTTCAAGTCCTCTTGGCAGCCTTACTTCAGTATATTTTTGGACGATAGCTGTCATTTATAACTCTGCAGGTTTGTGAATTACAGTGCCCCTGAGCTCCTTTCTTCAACTCGCTTTCTCGTGAGCTGGCCGCAACCCCGCAGGATGGCTTCAGGCCCTAATCTGGTTCCGGCACGGCACGCTGAGCCTTTGGTTAATTCCTCTTCCTGGTGGGAAATGAGAGTTAAATTTGCCCGTCCAGACACCTCCAGCTAGTCTGTCATTGGTTCTCCCTATTCCTGTTCATCTTCCGCAGAAATTGCAAACTGGGCCAAACAGGAGGTTAAAGGCACTGACTCTCCAAGTCGGGAGAGTGTTAGTAAAGCGTCTGGAATGTTGCACTCGAGTACCAGGGGATGAAAACTGAGACATATTGGAACACGTCTCCCGATCACACGGTTGATCATACTCTGGGTTCCACATGCATGTTTTAGCTGAAGGAAGAATACCTTAAACCTGGAGAGTTGAGACCCGTGGAATGGGTACCATGCAATATGACTTCAAAGGGTCTTCATTTGCTCACCGAACCTCTCCAGTCCTATCACTGCTGCGTTTATGCCCCTGTACACACACTTGATTCTCTTTCAGAGACATAGCAATCCATAGGTTTTAAGATACTTCCTAGTCAGGTACACTCTTAGGCATTTAATATGGGGTGTTGAGTCCATTTCGTTGAGCAAGGAGTAGCTCTTGTCTATTCCATATTTGGCTTAAGGAACTTTATCTGTGCTCATTTCAATCTCTGGTTTTATGCAGCACCCCAACTCACCTTTCCCCTTAAGCAAGCATAAGTTGGTTTTCTAAATTTGAGACCCTGTTCTGTTTTGTAATTCAGTTCCTGTGTAGCCAAGGTTACATTCCGTGTATTAGTGATATCTTATGATGTTTCTTTTCCTGTGTGACTTATTTCAGTTAGAATCATCATACCTGAATCCACTCATTATGCTGCTACGGGCCTGATGACATAGATTTCATTGCTGAGTGATACTGCATTGTACGTAAGTACCACAACTTCTTTATCCATTTTTCACTTTCTGCGATATTGAACTTGTACCGTAAACCAGGTTCTTGTAAACAGAGCCGTCCCAACTTTTGGGGTGGCTGTGTCTTTTTGATTTTAATTTCCCTAAGCTATAGGACCATAAGTGGAAGTGCCCTAGGCTCTGTTGCTTTGTTTTTTAGCTGTTTCAGGAAACACCATACACTTCTCCGGAGTGGCTGTTGGCAATTTACATCCCGCCCATCAGCATAACAAGGCTCCCAGTTCTCCATGGCCTGTCCTGCCTTTCTGGATTTTACACTTTTTTCAGATGGCCCTTTTGACCGGGGGGAAGTGAGACTTCATTGTAGTGCAGATTTCCTTTGCAAGCTTGCTTGGTTGGCCAAAAAGGGCGTATGCGTTTTTTTCCTGAATATATTCAGGAAAAAACGCATACGCCCTTTTTGGCCAAGTGCATCATTGTGGACGTTCTGCCTCTTTTCCTATGCTTTAAATGCAATTCCAGTCTACCTCCTGAAATCGGTTTCCTGCAATTCTGCCCCGCTTTCAAGTCCTCTTGGCAGCCTTACTTCAGTATATTTTTGGACGATAGCTGTCATTTATAACTCTGCAGGTTTGTGAATTACAGTGCCCCTGAGCTCCTTTCTTCAACTCGCTTTCTCGTGAGCTGGCCGCAACCCCGCAGGATGGCTTCAGGCCCTAATCTGGTTCCGGCACGGCACGCTGAGCCTTTGGTTAATTCCTCTTCCTGGTGGGAAATGAGAGTTAAATTTGCCCGTCCAGACACCTCCAGCTAGTCTGTCATTGGTTCTCCCTATTCCTGTTCATCTTCCGCAGAAATTGCAAACTGGGCCAAACAGGAGGTTAAAGGCACTGACTCTCCAAGTCGGGAGAGTGTTAGTAAAGCGTCTGGAATGTTGCACTCGAGTACCAGGGGATGAAAACTGAGACATATTGGAACACGTCTCCCGATCACACGGTTGATCATACTCTGGGTTCCACATGCATGTTTTAGCTGAAGGAAGAATACCTTAAACCTGGAGAGTTGAGACCCGTGGAATGGGTACCATGCAATATGACTTCAAAGGGTCTTCATTTGCTCACCGAACCTCTCCAGTCCTATCACTGCTGCGTTTATGCCCCTGTACACACACTTGATTCTCTTTCAGAGACATAGCAATCCATAGGTTTTAAGATACTTCCTAGTCAGGTACACTCTTAGGCATTTAATATGGGGTGTTGAGTCCATTTCGTTGAGCAAGGAGTAGCTCTTGTCTATTCCATATTTGGCTTAAGGAACTTTATCTGTGCTCATTTCAATCTCTGGTTTTATGCAGCACCCCAACTCACCTTTCCCCTTAAGCAAGCATAAGTTGGTTTTCTAAATTTGAGACCCTGTTCTGTTTTGTAATTCAGTTCCTGTGTAGCCAAGGTTACATTCCGTGTATTAGTGATATCTTATGATGTTTCTTTTCCTGTGTGACTTATTTCAGTTAGAATCATCATACCTGAATCCACTCATTATGCTGCTACGGGCCTGATGACATAGATTTCATTGCTGAGTGATACTGCATTGTACGTAAGTACCACAACTTCTTTATCCATTTTTCACTTTCTGCGATATTGAACTTGTACCATAAACCAGGTTCTTGTAAACAGAGCCGTCCCAACTTTTGGGGTGGCTGTGTCTTTTTGATTTTAATTTCCCTAAGCTATAGGACCATAAGTGGAAGTGCCCTAGGCTCTGTTGCTTTGTTTTTTAGCTGTTTCAGGAAACACCATACACTTCTCCGGAGTGGCTGTTGGCAATTTACATCCCGCCCATCAGCATAACAAGGCTCCCAGTTCTCCATGGCCTGTCCTGCCTTTCTGGATTTTACACTTTTTTCAGATGGCCCTTTTGACCGGGGGGAAGTGAGACTTCATTGTAGTGCAGATTTCCTTTGCAAGCTTGCTTGGTTGGCCAAAAAGGGCGTATGCGTTTTTTTCCTGAATATATTCAGGAAAAAACGCATACGCCCTTTTTGGCCAAGTGCATCATTGTGGACGTTCTGCCTCTTTTCCTATGCTTTAAATGCAATTCCAGTCTACCTCCTGAAATCGGTTTCCTGCAATTCTGCCCCGCTTTCAAGTCCTCTTGGCAGCCTTACTTCAGTATATTTTTGGACGATAGCTGTCATTTATAACTCTGCAGGTTTGTGAATTACAGTGCCCCTGAGCTCCTTTCTTCAACTCGCTTTCTCGTGAGCTGGCCGCAACCCCGCAGGATGGCTTCAGGCCCTAATCTGGTTCCGGCACGGCACGCTGAGCCTTTGGTTAATTCCTCTTCCTGGTGGGAAATGAGAGTTAAATTTGCCTGTCCAGACACCTCCAGCTAGTCTGTCATTGGTTCTTCCTATTCCTGTTCATCTTCCGCAGAAATTGCAAACTGGGCCAAACAGGAGGTTAAAGGCACTGACTCTCCAAGTCGGGAGAGTGTTAGTAAAGCGTCTGGAATGTTGCACCCGAGTACCAGGGGACGAAAACTGAGACATATTGGAACACGTCTCCCGATCACACGGTTGATCATACTCTGGGTTCCACATGCATGTTTTAGCTGAAGGAAGAATACCTTAAACCTGGAGAGTTGAGACCCGCGGAATGGGTACCATGCAATATGACTTCAAAGGGTCTTCATTTGCTCACCGAACCTCTCCAATCCTATCACTGCTGCGTTTATGCCCCTGTACACACACTTGATTCTCTTTCAGAGACATAGCAATCCATAGGTTTTAAGATACTTCCTAGTCAGGTACACTCTTAGGCATTTAATATGGGGTGTTGAGTCCATTTCGTTGAGCAAGGAGTAGCTCTTGTCTATTCCATATTTGGCTTAAGGAACTTTATCTGTGCTCATTTCAATCTCTGGTTTTATGCAGCACCCCAACTCACCTTTCCCCTTAAGCAAGCATAAGTTGGGTTTCTAAATTTGAGACCCTGTTCTGTTTTGTAATTCAGTTCCTGTGTAGCCAAGTTTACATTCCGTGTATTAGTGATATCTTATGATGTTTCTTTTCCTGTGTGACTTATTTCAGTTAGAATCATCGTACCTGAATCCACTCATTATGCTGCTACGGGCCTGATGACATAGATTTCATTGCTGAGTGATACTGCATTGTACGTAAGTACCGCAACTTCTTTATCCATTTTTCACTTTCTGCGATACTGAACTTGTACCGTACACCAGGTTCTTGTAAACAGAGCCGTCCCAACCTTTGGGGTGGCTGTGTCTTTTGATTTTAATTTCCCTAAGCTATAGGACCATAAGTGGAAGTGCCCTAGGCTCTGTTGCTTTGTTTTTTAGATGTTTCAGGAAACACCATACACTTCTCCCGAGTGGCTGCTGGCAATTTACATCCCGCCCATCAGCATAACAAGGCTCCCAGTTCTCCATGGCCTGTCCTGCCTTTCTGGATTTTACACTTTTTTCAGATGGCCCTTTTGACCGCGGGGAAGTGAGACTTCATTGTAGTGCAGATTTCCTTTGCAAGCTTGCTTGGTTGGCCAAAAAGGGCGTATGCGTTTTTTCCTGAATATATTCAGGAAAAAACGCATACGCCCTTTTTGGCCAAGTGCATCATTGTGGACGTTCTGCCTCTTTTCCTATGCTTTAAATGCAATTCCAGTCTACCTCCTGAAATCGGTTTCCTGCAATTCTGCCCCGCTTTCAAGTCCTCTTGGCAGCCTTACTTCAGTATATTTTTGGACGATAGCTGTCATTTATAACTCTGCAGGTTTGTGAATTACAGTGCCCCTGAGCTCCTTTCTTCAACTCGCTTTCTCGTGAGCTGGCCGCAACACCGCAGGATGGCTTCAGGCCCTAATCTGGTTCCGGCACGGCACGCTGAGCCTTTGGTTAATTCCTCTTCCTGGTGGGAAATGAGAGTTAAATTTGCCCGTCCAGACACCTCCAGCTAGTCTGTCATTGGTTCTCCCTATTCCTGTTCATCTTCCGCAGAAATTGCAAACTGGGCCAAACAGGAGGTTAAAGGCACTGACTCTCCAAGTCGGGAGAGTGTTAGTAAAGCGTCTGGAATGTTGCACCCGAGTACCAGGGGACGAAAACTGAGACATATTGGAACACGTCTCCCGATCACACGGTTGATCATACTCTGGGTTCCACATGCATGTTTTAGCTGAAGGAAGAATACCTTAAACCTGGAGAGTTGAGACCCGTGGAATGGGTACCATGCAATATGACTTCAAAGGGTCTTCATTTGCTCACCGAACCTCTCCAATCCTATCACTGCTGCGTTTATGCCCCTGTACACACACTTGATTCTCTTTCAGAGACATAGCAATCCATAGGTTTTAAGATACTTCCTAGTCAGGTACACTCTTAGGCATTTAATATGGGGTGTTGAGTCCATTTCGTTGAGCAAGGAGTAGCTCTTGTCTATTCCATATTTGGCTTAAGGAACTTTATCTGTGCTCATTTCAATCTCTGGTTTTATGTAGCACCCCAACTCACCTTTCCCCTTAAGCAAGCATAAGTTGGTTTTCTAAATTTGAGACCCTGTTCTGTTTTGTAATTCAGTTCCTGTGTAGCCAAGTTTACATTCCGTGTATTAGTGATATCTTATGATGTTTCTTTTCCTGTGTGACTTATTTCAGTTAGAATCATCGTACCTGAATCCACTCATTATGCTGCTACGGGCCTGATGACATAGATTTCATTGCTGAGTGATACTGCATTGTACGTAAGTACCACAACTTCTTTATCCATTTTTCACTTTCTGCGATATTGAACTTGTACCGTAAACCAGGTTCTTGTAAACAGAGCCGTCCCAACATTTGGGGTGGCTGTGTCTTTTGATTTTAATTTCCCTAAGCTATAGGACCATAAGTGGAAGTGCCCTAGGCTCTGTTGCTTTGTTTTTTAGATGTTTCAGGAAACACCATACACTTCTCCCGAGTGGCTGTTGGCAATTTACATCCCGCCCATCAGCATAACAAGGCTCCCAGTTCTCCATGGCCTGTCCTGCCTTTCTGGATTTTACACTTTTTTCAGATGGCCCTTTTGACCGGGGGGAAGTGAGACTTCACTGTAGTGCAGATTTCCTTTGCAAGCTTGCTTGGTTGGCCAAAAAGGGCGTATGCGTTTTTTCCTGAATATATTCAGGAAAAAACGCATACGCCCTTTTTGGCCAAGTGCATCATTGTGGACGTTCTGCCTCTTTTCCTATGCTTTAAATGCAATTCCAGTCTACCTCCTGAAATCGGTTTCCTGCAATTCTGCCCCGCTTTCAAGTCCTCTTGGCAGCCTTACTTCAGTATATTTTTGGACGATAGCTGTCATTTATAACTCTGCAGGTTTGTGAATTACAGTGCCCCTGAGCTCCTTTCTTCAACTCGCTTTCTCGTGAGCTGGCCGCAACCCCGCAGGATGGCTTCAGGCCCTAATCTGGTTCCGGCACGGCACGCTGAGCCTTTGGTTAATTCCTCTTCCTGATGGGAAATGAGAGTTAAATTTGCCCGTCCAGACACCTCCAGCTAGTCTGTCATTGGTTCTCCCTATTCCTGTTCATCTTCCGCAGAAATTGCAAACTGGGCCAAACAGGAGGTTAAAGGCACTGACTCTCCAAGTCGGGAGAGTGTTAGTAAAGCGTCTGGAATGTTGCACCCGAGTACCAGGGGACGAAAACTGAGACATATTGGAACACGTCTCCCGATCACACGGTTGATCATACTCTGGGTTCCACATGCATGTTTTAGCTGAAGGAAGAATACCTTAAACCTGGAGAGTTGAGACCCGTGGAATGGGTACCATGCAATATGACTTCAAAGGGTCTTCATTTGCTCACCGAACCTCTCCAATCCTATCACTGCTGCGTTTATGCCCCTGTACACACACTTGATTCTCTTTCAGAGACATAGCAATCCATAGGTTTTAAGATACTTCCTAGTCAGGTACACTCTTAGGCATTTAATATGGGGTGTTGAGTCCATTTCGTTGAGCAAGGAGTAGCTCTTGTCTATTCCATATTTGGCTTAAGGAACTTTATCTGTGCTCATTTCAATCTCTGGTTTTATGCAGCACCCCAACTCACCTTTCCCCTTAAGCAAGCATAAGTTGGGTTTCTAAATTTGAGACCCTGTTCTGTTTTGTAATTCAGTTCCTGTGTAGCCAAGTTTACATTCCGTGTATTAGTGATATCTTATGATGTTTCTTTTCCTGTGTGACTTATTTCAGTTAGAATCATCGTACCTGAATCCACTCATTATGCTGCTACGGGCCTGATGACATAGATTTCATTGCTGAGTGATACTGCATTGTACGTAAGTACCACAACTTCTTTATCCATTTTTCACTTTCTGCGATATTGAACTTGTACCGTAAACCAGGTTCTTGTAAACAGAGCCGTCCCAACCTTTGGGGTGGCTGTGTCTTTTGATTTTAATTTCCCTAAGCTATAGGACCATAAGTGGAAGTGCCCTAGGCTCTGTTGCTTTGTTTTTTAGATGTTTCAGGAAACACCATACACTTCTCCCGAGTGGCTGTTGGCAATTGACATCCCGCCCATCAGCATAACAAGGCTCCCAGTTCTCCATGGCCTGTCCTGCCTTTCTGGATTTTACACTTTTTTCAGATGGCCCTTTTGACCGGGGGGAAGTGAGACTTCACTGTAGTGCAGATTTCCTTTGCAAGCTTGCTTGGTTGGCCAAAAAGGGCGTATGCGTTTTTTCCTGAATATATTCAGGAAAAAACGCATACGCCCTTTTTGGCCAAGTGCATCATTGTGGACGTTCTGCCTCTTTTCCTATGCTTTAAATGCAATTCCAGTCTACCTCCTGAAATCGGTTTCCTGCAATTCTGCCCCGCTTTCAAGTCCTCTTGGCAGCCTTACTTCAGTATATTTTTGGACGATAGCTGTCATTTATAACTCTGCAGGTTTGTGAATTACAGTGCCCCTGAGCTCCTTTCTTCAACTCGCTTTCTCGTGAGCTGGCCGCAACACCGCAAGATGGCTTCAGGCCCTAATCTGGTTGCGGCACGGCACGCTGAGCCTTTGGTTAATTCCTCTTCCTGGTGGGAAATGAGAGTTAAATTTGCCCGTCCAGACACCTCCAGCTAGTCTGTCATTGGTTCTCCCTATTCCTGTTCATCTTCCGCAGAAATTGCAAACTGGGCCAAACAGGAGGTTAAAGGCACTGACTCTCCAAGTCGGGAGAGTGTTAGTAAAGCGTCTGGAATGTTGCACCCGAGTACCAGGGGACGAAAACTGAGACATATTGGAACACGTCTCCCGATCACACGGTTGATCATACTCTGGGTTCCACATGCATGTTTTAGCTGAAGGAAGAATACCTTAAACCTGGAGAGTTGAGACCCGTGGAATGGGTACCATGCAATATGACTTCAAAGGGTCTTCATTTGCTCACCGAACCTCTCCAATCCTATCACTGCTGCGTTTATGCCCCTGTACACACACTTGATTCTCTTTCAGAGACATAGCAATCCATAGGTTTTAAGATACTTCCTAGTCAGGTACACTCTTAGGCATTTAATATGGGGTGTTGAGTCCATTTCGTTGAGCAAGGAGTAGCTCTTGTCTATTCCATATTTGGCTTAAGGAACTTTATCTGTGCTCATTTCAATCTCTGGTTTTATGTAGCACCCCAACTCACCTTTCCCCTTAAGCAAGCATAAGTTGGTTTTCTAAATTTGAGACCCTGTTCTGTTTTGTAATTCAGTTCCTGTGTAGCCAAGTTTACATTCCGTGTATTAGTGATATCTTATGATGTTTCTTTTCCTGTGTGACTTATTTCAGTTAGAATCATCGTACCTGAATCCACTCATTATGCTGCTACGGGCCTGATGACATAGATTTCATTGCTGAGTGATACTGCATTGTACGTAAGTACCACAACTTCTTTATCCATTTTTCACTTTCTGCGATATTGAACTTGTACCGTAAACCAGGTTCTTGTAAACAGAGCCGTCCCAACCTTTGGGGTGGCTGTGTCTTTTGATTTTAATTTCCCTAAGCTATAGGACCATAAGTGGAAGTGCCCTAGGCTCTGTTGCTTTGTTTTTTAGATGTTTCAGGAAACACCATACACTTCTCCCGAGTGGCTGTTGGCAATTTACATCCCGCCCATCAGCATAACAAGGCTCCCAGTTCTCCATGGCCTGTCCTGCCTTTCTGGATTTTACACTTTTTTCAGATGGCCCTTTTGACCGGGGGGAAGTGAGACTTCACTGTAGTGCAGATTTCCTTTGCAAGCTTGCTTGGTTGGCCAAAAAGGGCGTATGCGTTTTTTCCTGAATATATTCAGGAAAAAACGCATACGCCCTTTTTGGCCAAGTGCATCATTGTGGACGTTCTGCCTCTTTTCCTATGCTTTAAATGCAATTCCAGTCTACCTCCTGAAATCGGTTTCCTGCAATTCTGCCCCGCTTTCAAGTCCTCTTGGCAGCCTTACTTCAGTATATTTTTGGACGATAGCTGTCATTTATAACTCTGCAGGTTTGTGAATTACAGTGCCCCTGAGCTCCTTTCTTCAACTCGCTTTCTCGTGAGCTGGCCGCAACCCCGCAGGATGGCTTCAGGCCCTAATCTGGTTCCGGCACGGCACGCTGAGCCTTTGGTTAATTCCTCTTCCTGGTGGGAAATGAGAGTTAAATTTGCCCGTCCAGACACCTCCAGCTAGTCTGTCATTGGTTCTCCCTATTCCTGTTCATCTTCCGCAGAAATTGCAAACTGGGCCAAACAGGAGGTTAAAGGCACTGACTCTCCAAGTCGGGAGAGTGTTAGTAAAGCGTCTGGAATGTTGCACCCGAGTACCAGGGGACGAAAACTGAGACATATTGGAACACGTCTCCCGATCACACGGTTGATCATACTCTGGGTTCCACATGCATGTTTTAGCTGAAGGAAGAATACCTTAAACCTGGAGAGTTGAGACCCGTGGAATGGGTACCATGCAATATGACTTCAAAGGGTCTTCATTTGCTCACCGAACCTCTCCAATCCTATCACTGCTGCGTTTATGCCCCTGTACACACACTTGATTCTCTTTCAGAGACATAGCAATCCATAGGTTTTAAGATACTTCCTAGTCAGGTACACTCTTAGGCATTTAATATGGGGTGTTGAGTCCATTTCGTTGAGCAAGGAGTAGCTCTTGTCTATTCCATATTTGGCTTAAGGAACTTTATCTGTGCTCATTTCAAACTCTGGTTTTATGCAGCACCCCAACTCACCTTTCCCCTTAAGCAAGCATAAGTTGGGTTTCTAAATTTGAGACCCTGTTCTGTTTTGTAATTCAGTTCCTGTGTAGCCAAGTTTACATTCCGTGTATTAGTGATATCTTATGATGTTTCTTTTCCTGTGTGACTTATTTCAGTTAGAATCATCGTACCTGAATCCACTCATTATGCTGCTACGGGCCTGATGACATAGATTTCATTGCTGAGTGATACTGCATTGTACGTAAGTACCACAACTTCTTTATCCATTTTTCACTTTCTGCGATATTGAACTTGTACCGTAAACCAGGTTCTTGTAAACAGAGCCATCCCAACTTTTGGGGTGGCTGTGTCTTTTTGATTTTAATTTCCCTAAGCTATAGGACCATAAGTGGAAGTGCCCTAGGCTCTGTTGCTTTGTTTTTTAGCTGTTTCAGGAAACACCATACACTTCTCCCGAGTGGCTGTTGGCAATTTACATCCCGCCCATCAGCATAACAAGGCTCCCAGTTCTCCATGGCCTGTCCTGCCTTTCTGGATTTTACACTTTTTTCAGATGGCCCTTTTGACCGGGGGGAAGTGAGACTTCACTGTAGTGCAGATTTCCTTTGCAAGCTTGCTTGGTTGGCCAAAAAGTGCGTATGCGTTTTTTCCTGAATATATTCAGGAAAAAACGCATACGCCCTTTTTGGCCAAGTGCATCATTGTGGACGTTCTGCCTCTTTTCCTATGCTTTAAATGCAATTCCAGTCTACCTCCTGAAATCGGTTTCCTGCAATTCTGCCCCGCTTTCAAGTCCTCTTGGCAGCCTTACTTCAGTATATTTTTGGACGATAGCTGTCATTTATAACTCTGCAGGTTTGTGAATTACAGTGCCCCTGAGCTCTTTCTTCAACTCGCTTTCTCGTGAGCTGGCCGCAACACCGCAGGATGGCTTCAGGCCCTAATCTGGTTCCGGCACGGCACGCTGAGCCTTTGGTTAATTCCTCTTCCTGGTGGGAAATGAGAGTTAAATTTGCCCGTCCAGACACCTCCAGCTGGTCTGTCATTGGTTCTCCCTATTCCTGTTCATCTTCCGCAGAAATTGCAAACTGGGCCAAACAGGAGGTTAAAGGCACTGACTCTCCAAGTCGGGAGAGTGTTAGTAAAGCGTCTGGAATGTTGCACCCGAGTACCAGGGGACGAAAACTGAGACATATTGGAACACGTCTCCCGATCACACGGTTGATCATACTCTGGGTTCCACATGCATGTTTTAGCTGAAGGAAGAATACCTTAAACCTGGAGAGTTGAGACCCGTGGAATGGGTACCATGCAATATGACTTCAAAGGGTCTTCATTTGCTCACCGAACCTCTCCAATCCTATCACTGCTGCGTTTATGCCCCTGTACACACACTTGATTCTCTTCCAGAGACATAGCAATCCATAGGTTTTAAGATACTTCCTAGTCAGGTACACTCTTAGGCATTTAATATGGGGTGTTGAGTCCATTTCGTTGAGCAAGGAGTAGCTCTTGTCTATTCCATATTTGGCTTAAGGAACTTTATCTGTGCTCATTTCAATCTCTGGTTTTATGCAGCACCCCAACTCACCTTTCCCCTTAAGCAAGCATAAGTTGGTTTTCTAAATTTGAGACCCTGTTCTGTTTTGGAATTCAGTTCCTGTGTAGCCAAGTTTACATTCCGTGTATTAGTGATATCTTATGATGTTTCTTTTCCTGTGTGACTTATTTCAGTTAGAATCATCGTACCTGAATCCACTCATTATGCTGCTACGGGCCTGATGACATAGATTTCATTGCTGAGTGATATTGCATTGTACGTAAGTACCACAACTTCTTTATCCATTTTTCACTTTCTGCGATATTGAACTTGTACCGTAAACCAGGTTCTTGTAAACAGAGCCGTCCCAACCTTTGGGGTGGCTGTGTCTTTTTGATTTTAATTTCCCTAAGCTATAGGACCATAAGTGGAAGTGCCCTAGGCTCTGTTGCTTTGTTTTTTAGCTGTTTCAGGAAACACCATACACTTCTCCGGAGTGGCTGTTGGCAATTTACATCCCACCCATCATCATAACATGGCTCCCAGTTCTCCATGGCCTGTCCTGCCTTTCTGGATTTTACACTTTTTTCAGATGGCCCTTTTGACCGGGGGGAAGTGAGACTTCATTGTAGTGCAGATTTCCTTTGCAAGCTTGCTTGGTTGGCCAAAAAGGGCGTATGCGTTTTTTCCTGAATATATTCAGGAAAAAACGCATACGCCCTTTTTGGCCAAGTGCATCATTGTGGACGTTCTGCCTCTTTTCCTATGCTTTAAATGCAATTCCAGTCTACCTCCTGAAATCGGTTTCCTGCAATTCTGCCCCGCTTTCAAGTCCTCTTGGCAGCCTTACTTCAGTATATTTTTGGACGATAGCTGTCATTTATAACTCTGCAGGTTTGTGAATTACAGTGCCCCTGAGCTCCTTTCTTCAACTCGCTTTCTCGTGAGCTGGCCGCAACACCGCAGGATGGCTTCAGGCCCTAATCTGGTTGCGGCACGGCACGCTGAGCCTTTGGTTAATTCCTCTTCCTGGTGGGAAATGAGAGTTAAATTTGCCCGTCCAGACACCTCCAGCTAGTCTCTCATTGGTTCTCCCTATCCCTGTTCATCTTCCGCAGAAATTGCAAACTGGGCCAAACAGGAGGTTAAAGGCACTGACTCTCCAAGTCGGGAGAGTGTTAGTAAAGCGTCTGGAATGTTGCACCCGAGTACCAGGGGACGAAAACTGAGACATATTGGAACACGTCTCCCGATCACACGGTTGATCATACTCTGGGTTCCACATGCATGTTTTAGCTGAAGGAAGAATACCTTAAACCTGGAGAGTTGAGACCCGTGGAATGGGTACCATGCAATATGACTTCAAAGGGTCTTCATTTGCTCACCGAACCTCTCCAATCCTATCACTGCTGCGTTTATGCCCCTGTACACACACTTGATTCTCTTTCAGAGACATAGCAATCCATAGGTTTTAAGATACTTCCTAGTCAGGTACACTCTTAGGCATTTAATATGGGGTGTTGAGTCCATTTCGTTGAGCAAGGAGTAGCTCTTGTCTATTCCATATTTGGCTTAAGGAACTTTATCTGTGCTCATTTCAATCTCTGGTTTTATGCAGCACCCCAACTCACCTTTCCCCTTAAGCAAGCATAAGTTGGTTTTCTAAATTTGAGACCCTGTTCTGTTTTGTAATTCAGTTCCTGTGTAGCCAAGTTTACATTCCGTGTATTAGTGATATCTTATGATGTTTCTTTTCCTGTGTGACTTATTTCAGTTAGAATCATCATACCTGAATCCACTCATTATGCTGCTACGGGCCTGATGACATAGATTTCATTGCTGAGTGATACAGCATTGTACGTAAGTACCACAACTTCTTTATCCATTTTTCACTTTCTGCGATATTGAACTTGTACCGTAAACCAGGTTCTTGTAAACAGAGCCGTCCCAACATTTGGGGTGGCTGTGTCTTTCGATTTTAATTTCTCTAAGCTATAGGACCATAAGTGGAAGTGCCCTAGGCTCTGTTGCTTTGTTTTTTAGATGTTTCAGGAAACACCATACACTTCTCCCGAGTGGCTGTTGGCAATTTACATCCCGCCCATCAGCATAACAAGGCTCCCAGTTCTCCATGGCCTGTCCTGCCTTTCTGGATTTTACACTTTTTTCAGATGGCCCTTTTGACCGGGGGGAAGTGAGACTTCATTGTAGTGCAGATTTCCTTTGCAAGCTTGCTTGGTTGGCCAAAAAGGGCGTATGCGTTTTTTCCTGAATATATTCAGGAAAAAACGCATACGCCCTTTTTGGCCAAGTGCATCATTGTGGACGTTCTGCCTCTTTTCCTATGCTTTAAATGCAATTCCAGTCTACCTCCTGAAATCGGTTTCCTGCAATTCTGCCCCGCTTTCAAGTCCTCTTGGCAGCCTTACTTCAGTATATTTTTGGACGATAGCTGTCATTTATAACTCTGCAGGTTTGTGAATTACAGTGCCCCTGAGCTCCTTTCTTCAACTCGCTTTCTCGTGAGCTGGCCGCAACACCGCAGGATGGCTTCAGGCCCTAATCTGGTTCCGGCACGGCACGCTGAGCCTTTGGTTAATTCCTCTTCCTGGTGGGAAATGAGAGTTAAATTTGCCCGTCCAGACACCTCCAGCTAGTCTGTCATTGGTTCTCCCTATTCCTGTTCATCTTCCGCAGAAATTGCAAACTGGGCCAAACAGGAGGTTAAAGGCACTGACTCTCCAAGTCGGGAGAGTGTTAGTAAAGCGTCTGGAATGTTGCACCCGAGTACCAGGGGACGAAAACTGAGACATATTGGAACATGTCTCCCGATCACACGGTTGATCATACTCTCGGTTCCACATGCATGTTTTAGCTGAAGGAAGAATACCTTAAACCTGGAGAGTTGAGACCCGTGGAATGGGTACCATGCAATATGACTTCAAAGGGTCTTCATTTGCTCACCGAACCTCTCCAATCCTATCACTGCTGCGTTTATGCCCCTGTACACACACTTGATTCTCTTTCAGAGACATAGCAATCCATAGGTTTTAAGATACTTCCTAGTCAGGTACACTCTTAGGCATTTAATATGGGGTGTTGAGTCCATTTCGTTGAGCAAGGAGTAGCTCTTGTCTATTCCATATTTGGCTTAAGGAACTTTATCTGTGCTCATTTCAATCTCTGGTTTTATGCAGCACCCCAACTCACCTTTCCCCTTAAGCAAGCATAAGTTGGTTTTCTAAATTTGAGACCCTGTTCTGTTTTGGAATTCAGTTCCTGTGTAGCCAAGTTTACATTCCGTGTATTAGTGATATCTTATGATGTTTCTTTTCCTGTGTGACTTATTTCAGTTAGAATCATCATACCTGAATCCACTCATTATGCTGCTACGGGCCTGATGACATAGATTTCATTGCTGAGTGATACTGCATTGTACGTAAGTACCACAACTTCTTTATCCATTTTTCACTTTCTGCGATATTGAACTTGTACCGTAAACCAGGTTCTTGTAAACAGAGCCGTCCCAACCTTTGGGGTGGCTGTGTCTTTTGATTTTAATTTCCCTAAGCTATAGGACCATAAGTGGAAGTGCCCTAGGCTCTGTTGCTTTGTTTTTTAGATGTTTCAGGAAACACCATACACTTCTCCCGAGTGGCTGTTGGCAATTGACATCCCGCCCATCAGCATAACAAGGCTCCCAGTTCTCCATGGCCTGTCCTGCCTTTCTGGATTTTACACTTTTTTCAGATGGCCCTTTTGACCGGGGGGAAGTGAGACTTCATTGTAGTGCAGATTTCCTTTGCAAGCTTGCTTGGTTGGCCAAAAAGGGCGTATGCGTTTTTTCCTGAATATATTCAGGAAAAAACGCATACGCCCTTTTTGGCCAAGTGCATCATTGTGGACGTTCTGCCTCTTTTCCTATGCTTTAAATGCAATTCCAGTCTACCTCCTGAAATCGGTTTCCTGCAATTCTGCCCCGCTTTCAAGTCCTCTTGGCAGCCTTACTTCAGTATATTTTTGGACGATAGCTGTCATTTATAACTCTGCAGGTTTGTGAATTACAGTGCCCCTGAGCTCCTTTCTTCAACTCGCTTTCTCGTGAGCTGGCCGCAACCCCGCAGGATGGCTTCAGGCCCTAATCTGGTTCCGGCACGGCACGCTGAGCCTTTGGTTAATTCCTCTTCCTGGTTGGAAATGAGAGTTAAATTTGCCCGTCCAGACACCTCCAGCTAGTCTGTCATTGGTTCTCCCTATCCCTGTTCATCTTCCGCAGAAATTGCAAACTGGGCCAAACAGGAGGTTAAAGGCACTGACTCTCCAAGTCGGGAGAGTGTTAGTAAAGCGTCTGGAATGTTGCACCCGAGTACCAGGGGACGAAAACTGAGACATATTGGAACACGTCTCCCGATCACATGGTTGATCATACTCTGGGTTCCACATGCATGTTTTAGCTGAAGGAAGAATACCTTAAACCTGGAGAGTTGAGACCCGTGGAATGGGTACCATGCAATATGACTTCAAAGGGTCTTCATTTGCTCACCGAACCTCTCCAGTCCTATCACTGCTGCGTTTATGCCCCTGCACACACGCTTGATTCTCTTTTGGAGACATAGCAATCCATAGGTTTTAAGATACTTCCTAGTCAGGTACACTCTTAGGCATTTAATATGGGGTGTTGAGTCCATTTCGTTGAGCAAGGAGTAGCTCTTGTCTATTCCATATTTGGCTTAAGGAACTTTATCTGTGCTCATTTCAATCTCTGGTTTTATGCAGCACCCCAACTCACCTTTCCCCTTAAGCAAGCATAAGTTGGTTTTCTAAATTTGAGACCCTGTTCTCTTTTGTAATTCAGTTCCTGTGTAGCCAAGTTTACATTCCGTGTATTAGTGATATCTTATGATGTTTCTTTTCCTGTGTGACTTATTTCAGTTAGAATCATCGTACCTGAATCCACTCATTATGCTGCTACGGGCCTGATGACATAGATTTCATTGCTGAGTGATACTGCATTGTACGTAAGTACCACAACTTCTTTATCCATTTTTCACTTTCTGCGATATTGAACTTGTACCGTAAACCAGGTTCTTGTAAACAGAGCCGTCCCAACCTTTGGGGTGGCTGTGTCTTTTGATTTTAATTTCCCTAAGCTATAGGACCATAAGTGGAAGTGCCCTAGGCTCTGTTGCTTTGTTTTTTAGATGTTTCAGGAAACACCATACACTTCTCCCGAGTGGCTGTTGGCAATTTACATCCCGCCCATCAGCATAACAAGGCTCCCAGTTCTCCATGGCCTGTCCTGCCTTTCTGGATTTTACACTTTTTTCAGATGGCCCTTTTGACCGGGGGGAAGTGAGACTTCACTGTAGTGCAGATTTCCTTTGCAAGCTTGCTTGGTTGGCCAAAAAGGGCGTATGCATTTTTTCCTGAATATATTCAGGAAAAAACGCATACGCCCTTTTTGGCCAAGTGCATCATTGTGGACGTTCTGCCTCTTTTCCTATGCTTTAAATGCAATTCCAGTCTACCTCCTGAAATCGGTTTCCTGCAATTCTGCCCCGCTTTCAAGTCCTCTTGGCAGCCTTACTTCAGTATATTTTTGGACGATAGCTGTCATTTATAACTCTGCAGGTTTGTGAATTACAGTGCCCCTGAGCTCCTTTCTTCAACTCGCTTTCTCGTGAGCTGGCCGCAACCCCGCAGGATGGCTTCAGGCCCTAATCTGGTTCCGGCACGGCACGCTGAGCCTTTGGTTAATTCCTCTTCCTGGTGGGAAATGAGAGTTAAATTTGCCCGTCCAGACACCTCCAGCTAGTCTGTCATTGGTTCTCCCTATTCCTGTTCATCTTCCGCAGAAATTGCAAACTGGGCCAAACAGGAGGTTAAAGGCACTGACTCTCCAAGTCGGGAGAGTGTTAGTAAAGCGTCTGGAATGTTGCACCCGAGTACCAGGGGACGAAAACTGAGACATATTGGAACACGTCTCCCGATCACACGGTTGATCATACTCTGGGTTCCACATGCATGTTTTAGCTGAAGGAAGAATACCTTAAACCTGGAGAGTTGAGACCCGTGGAATGGGTACCATGCAATATGACTTCAAAGGGTCTTCATTTGCTCACCGAACCTCTCCAATCCTATCACTGCTGCGTTTATGCCCCTGTACACACACTTGATTCTCTTTCAGAGACATAGCAATCCATAGGTTTTAAGATACTTCCTAGTCAGGTACACTCTTAGGCATTTAATATGGGGTGTTGAGTCCATTTCGTTGAGCAAGGAGTAGCTCTTGTCTATTCCATATTTGGCTTAAGGAACTTTATCTGTGCTCATTTCAATCTCTGGTTTTATGCAGCACCCCAACTCACCTTTCCCCTTAAGCAAGCATAAGTTGGGTTTCTAAATTTGAGACCCTGTTCTGTTTTGTAATTCAGTTCCTGTGTAGCCAAGTTTACATTCCGTGTATTAGTGATATCTTATGATGTTTCTTTTCCTGTGTGACTTATTTCAGTTAGAATCATCGTACCTGAATCCACTCATTATGCTGCTACGGGCCTGATGACATAGATTTCATTGCTGAGTGATACTGCATTGTACGTAAGTACCACAACTTCTTTATCCATTTTTCACTTTCTGCGATACTGAACTTGTACCGTAAACCAGGTTCTTGTAAACAGAGCCGTCCCAACCTTTGGGGTGGCTGTGTCTTTTGATTTTAATTTCCCTAAGCTATAGGACCATAAGTGGAAGTGCCCTAGGCTCTGTTGCTTTGTTTTTTAGATGTTTCAGGAAACACCATACACTTCTCCCGAGTGGCTGTTGGCAATTTACATCCCGCCCATCAGCATAACAAGGCTCCCAGTTCTCCATGGCCTGTCCTGCCTTTCTGGATTTTACACTTTTTTCAGATGGCCCTTTTGACCGGGGGGAAGTGAGACTTCATTGTAGTGCAGATTTCCTTTGCAAGCTTGCTTGGTTGGCCAAAAAGGGCGTATGCGTTTTTTCCTGAATATATTCAGGAAAAAACGCATACGCCCTTTTTGGCCAAGTGCATCATTGTGGACGTTCTGCCTCTTTTCCTATGCTTTAAATGCAATTCCAGTCTACCTCCTGAAATCGGTTTCCTGCAATTCTGCCCCGCTTTCAAGTCCTCTTGGCAGCCTTACTTCAGTATATTTTTGGACGATAGCTGTCATTTATAACTCTGCAGGTTTGTGAATTACAGTGCCCCTGAGCTCCTTTCTTCAACTCGCTTTCTCGTGAGCTGGCCGCAACACCGCAGGATGGCTTCAGGCCCTAATCTGGTTCCGGCACGGCACGCTGAGCCTTTGGTTAATTCCTCTTCCTGGTGGGAAATGAGAGTTAAATTTGCCCGTCCAGACACCTCCAGCTAGTCTGTCATTGGTTCTCCCTATTCCTGTTCATCTTCCGCAGAAATTGCAAACTGGGCCAAACAGGAGGTTAAAGGCACTGACTCTCCAAGTCGGGAGAGTGTTAGTAAAGCGTCTGGAATGTTGCACCCGAGTACCAGGGGACGAAAACTGAGACATATTGGAACACGTCTCCCGATCACACGGTTGATCATACTCTGGGTTCCACATGCATGTTTTAGCTGAAGGAAGAATACCTTAAACCTGGAGAGTTGAGACCCGTGGAATGGGTACCATGCAATATGACTTCAAAGGGTCTTCATTTGCTCACCGAACCTCTCCAATCCTATCACTGCTGCGTTTATGCCCCTGTACACACACTTGATTCTCTTTCAGAGACATAGCAATCCATAGGTTTTAAGATACTTCCTAGTCAGGTACACTCTTAGGCATTTAATATGGGGTGTTGAGTCCATTTCGTTGAGCAAGGAGTAGCTCTTGTCTATTCCATATTTGGCTTAAGGAACTTTATCTGTGCTCATTTCAATCTCTGGTTTTATGCAGCACCCCAACTCACCTTTCCCCTTAAGCAAGCATAAGTTGGGTTTCTAAATTTGAGACCCTGTTCTGTTTTGTAATTCAGTTCCTGTGTAGCCAAGTTTACATTCCGTGTATTAGTGATATCTTATGATGTTTCTTTTCCTGTGTGACTTATTTCAGTTAGAATCATCGTACCTGAATCCACTCATTATGCTGCTACGGGCCTGATGACATAGATTTCATTGCTGAGTGATACTGCATTGTACGTAAGTACCACAACTTCTTTATCCATTTTTCACTTTCTGCGATATTGAACTTGTACCGTAAACCAGGTTCTTGTAAACAGAGCCGTCCCAACCTTTGGGGTGGCTGTGTCTTTTGATTTTAATTTCCCTAAGCTATAGGACCATAAGTGGAAGTGCCCTAGGCTCTGTTGCTTTGTTTTTTAGATGTTTCAGGAAACACCATACACTTCTCCCGAGTGGCTGTTGGCAATTTACATCCCGCCCATCAGCATAACAAGGCTCCCAGTTCTCCATGGCCTGTCCTGCCTTTCTGGATTTTACACTTTTTTCAGATGGCCCTTTTGACCGGGGGGAAGTGAGACTTCACTGTAGTGCAGATTTCCTTTGCAAGCTTGCTTGGTTGGCCAAAAAGGGAGTATGCGTTTTTTCCTGAATATATTCAGGAAAAAACGCATACGCCCTTTTTGGCCAAGTGCATCATTGTGGACGTTCTGCCTCTTTTCCTATGCTTTAAATGCAATTCCAGTCTACCTCCTGAAATCGGTTTCCTGCAATTCTGCCCCGCTTTCAAGTCCTCTTGGCAGCCTTACTTCAGTATATTTTTGGACGATAGGTGTCATTTATAACTCTGCAGGTTTGTGAATTACAGTGCCCCTGAGCTCCTTTCTTCAACTCGCTTTCTCGTGAGCTGGCCGCAACACCGCATGATGGCTTCAGGCCCTAATCTGGTTGCGGCACGGCACGCTGAGCCTTTGGTTAATTCCTCTTCCTGGTGGGAAATGAGAGTTAAATTTGCCCGTCCAGACACCTCCAGCTAGTCTGTCATTGGTTCTCCCTATTCCTGTTCATCTTCCGCAGAAATTGCAAACTGGGCCAAACAGGAGGTTAAAGGCACTGACTCTCCAAGTCGGGAGAGTGTTAGTAAAGCGTCTGGAATGTTGCACCCGAGTACCAGGGGACGAAAACTGAGACATATTGGAACACGTCTCCCGATCACACGGTTGATCATACTCTGGGTTCCACATGCATGTTTTAGCTGAAGGAAGAATACCTTAAACCTGGAGAGTTGAGACTCGTGGAATGGGTACCATGCAATATGACTTCAAAGGGTCTTCATTTGCTCACCGAACCTCTCCAATCCTATCACTGCTGCCATTATGCCCCTGTACACACACTTGATTCTCTTTCAGAGACATAGCAATCCATAGGTTTTAAGATACTTCCTAGTCAGGTACACTCTTAGGCATTTAATATGGGGTGTTGAGTCCATTTCGTTGAGCAAGGAGTAGCTCTTGTCTATTCCATATTTGGCTTAAGGAACTTTATCTGTGCTCATTTCAATCTCTGGTTTTATGCAGCACCCCAACTCACCTTTCCCCTTAAGCAAGCATAAGTTGGTTTTCTAAATTTGAGACCCTGTTCTGTTTTGTAATTCAGTTCCTGTGTAGCCAAGTTTACATTCCGTGTATTAGTGATATCTTATGATGTTTCTTTTCCTGTGTGACTTATTTCAGTTAGAATCATCGTACCTGAATCCACTCATTATGCTGCTACGGGCCTGATGACATAGATTTCATTGCTGAGTGATACTGCATTGTACGTAAGTACCACAACTTCTTTATCCATTTTTCACTTTCTGCGATATTGAACTTGTACCGTAAACCAGGTTCTTGTAAACAGAGCCGTCCCAACCTTTGGGGTGGCTGTGTCTTTTGATTTTAATTTCCCTAAGCTATAGGACCATAAGTGGAAGTGCCCTAGGCTCTGTTGCTTTGTTTTTTAGATGTTTCAGGAAACACCATACACTTCTCCCGAGTGGCTGTTGGCAATTGACATCCCGCCCATCAGCATAACAAGGCTCCCAGTTCTCCATGGCCTGTCCTGCCTTTCTGGATTTTACACCTTTTTCAGATGGCCCTTTTGACCGGGGGGAAGTGAGACTTCACTGTAGTGCAGATTTCCTTTGCAAGCTTGCTTGGTTGGCCAAAAAGGGCGTATGCGTTTTTTCCTGAATATATTCAGGAAAAAACGCATACGCCCTTTTTGGCCAAGTGCATCATTGTGGACGTTCTGCCTCTTTTCCTATGCTTTAAATGCAATTCCAGTCTACCTCCTGAAATCGGTTTCCTGCAATTCTGCCCCGCTTTCAAGTCCTCTTGGCAGCCTTACTTCAGTATATTTTTGGACGATAGCTGTCATTTATAACTCTGCAGGTTTGTGAATTACAGTGCCCCTGAGCTCCTTTCTTCAACTCGCTTTCTCGTGAGCTGGCCGCAACCCCGCAGGATGGCTTCAGGCCCTAATCTGGTTCCGGCACGACACGCTGAGCCTTTGGTTAATTCCTCTTCCTGGTGGGAAATGAGAGTTAAATTTGCCCGTCCAGACACCTCCAGCTAGTCTGTCATTGGTTCTCCCTATTCCTGTTCATCTTCCGCAGAAATTGCAAACTGGGCCAAACAGGAGGTTAAAGGCACTGACTCTCCAAGTCGGGAGAGTGTTAGTAAAGCGTCTGGAATGTTGCACCCGAGTACCAGGGGACGAAAACTGAGACATATTGGAACACGTCTCCCGATCACACGGTTGATCATACTCTGGGTTCCACATGCATGTTTTAGCTGAAGGAAGAATACCTTAAACCTGGAGAGTTGAGACCCGTGGAATGGGTACCATGCAATATGACTTCAAAGGGTCTTCATTTGCTCACCGAACCTCTCCAATCCTATCACTGCTGCGTTTATGCCCCTGTACACACACTTGATTCTCTTTCAGAGACATAGCAATCCATAGGTTTTAAGATACTTCCTAGTCAGGTACACTCTTAGGCATTTAATATGGGGTGTTGAGTCCATTTCGTTGAGCAAGGAGTAGCTCTTGTCTATTCCATATTTGGCTTAAGGAACTTTATCTGTGCTCATTTCAATCTCTGGTTTTATGCAGCACCCCAACTCACCTTTCCCCTTAAGCAAGCATAAGTTGGGTTTCTAAATTTGAGACCCTGTTCTGTTTTGTAATTCAGTTCCTGTGTAGCCAAGTTTACATTCCGTGTATTAGTGATATCTTATGATGTTTCTTTTCCTGTGTGACTTATTTCAGTTAGAATCATCGTACCTGAATCCACTCATTATGCTGCTACGGGCCTGATGACATAGATTTCATTGCTGAGTGATACTGCATTGTACGTAAGTACCACAACTTCTTTATCCATTTTTCACTTTCTGCGATACTGAACTTGTACCGTAAACCAGGTTCTTGTAAACAGAGCCGTCCCAACCTTTGGGGTGGCTGTGTCTTTTGATTTTAATTTCCCTAAGCTATAGGACCATAAGTGGAAGTGCCCTAGGCTCTGTTGCTTTGTTTTTTAGATGTTTCAGGAAACACCATACACTTCTCCCGAGTGGCTGTTGGCAATTTACATCCCGCCCATCAGCATAACAAGGCTCCCAGTTCTCCATGGCCTGTCCTGCCTTTCTGGATTTTACACTTTTTTCAGATGGCCCTTTTGACCGGGGGGAAGTGAGACTTCATTGTAGTGCAGATTTCCTTTGCAAGCTTGCTTGGTTGGCCAAAAAGGGCGTATGCGTTTTTTCCTGAATATATTCAGGAAAAAACGCATACGCACTTTTTGGCCAAGTGCATCATTGTGGACGTTCTGCCTCTTTTCCTATGCTTTAAATGCAATTCCAGTCTACCTCCTGAAATCGGTTTCCTGCAATTCTGCCCCGCTTTCAAGTCCTCTTGGCAGCCTTACTTCAGTATATTTTTGGACGATAGCTGTCATTTATAACTCTGCAGGTTTGTGAATTACAGTGCCCCTGAGCTCCTTTCTTCAACTCGCTTTCTCGTGAGCTGGCCGCAACCCCGCAGGATGGCTTCAGGCCCTAATCTGGTTCCGGCACGGCACGCTGAGCCTTTGGTTAATTCCTCTTCCTGGTGGGAAATGAGAGTTAAATTTGCCCGTCCAGACACCTCCAGCTAGTCTGTCATTGGTTCTCCCTATTCCTGTTCATCTTCCGCAGAAATTGCAAACTGGGCCAAACAGGAGGTTAAAGGCACTGACTCTCCAAGTCGGGAGAGTGTTAGTAAAGCGTCTGGAATGTTGCACCCGAGTACCAGGGGACGAAAACTGAGACATATTGGAACACGTCTCCCGATCACACGGTTGATCATACTCTGGGTTCCACATGCATGTTTTAGCTGAAGGAAGAATACCTTAAACCTGGAGAGTTGAGACTCGTGGAATGGGTACCATGCAATATGACTTCAAAGGGTCTTCATTTGCTCACCGAACCTCTCCAATCCTATCACTGCTGCGTTTATGCCCCTGTACACACACTTGATTCTCTTTCAGAGACATAGCAATCCATAGGTTTTAAGATACTTCCTAGTCAGGTACACTCTTAGGCATTTAATATGGGGTGTTGAGTCCATTTCGTTGAGCAAGGAGTAGCTCTTGTCTATTCCATATTTGGCTTAAGGAACTTTATCTGTGCTCATTTCAATCTCTGGTTTTATGCAGCACCCCAACTCACCTTTCCCCTTAAGCAAGCATAAGTTGGGTTTCTAAATTTGAGACCCTGTTCTGTTTTGTAATTCAGTTCCTGTGTAGCCAAGTTTACATTCCGTGTATTAGTGATATCTTATGATGTTTCTTTTCCTGTGTGACTTATTTCAGTTAGAATCATCGTACCTGAATCCACTCATTATGCTGCTACGGGCCTGATGACATAGATTTCATTGCTGAGTGATACTGCATTGTACGTAAGTACCACAACTTCTTTATCCATTTTTCACTTTCTGCGATATTGAACTTGTACCGTAAACCAGGTTCTTGTAAACAGAGCCGTCCCAACCTTTGGGGTGGCTGTGTCTTTTGATTTTAATTTCCCTAAGCTATAGGACCATAAGTGGAAGTGCCCTAGGCTCTGTTGCTTTGTTTTTTAGATGTTTCAGGAAACACCATACACTTCTCCCGAGTGGCTGTTGGCAATTTACATCCCGCCCATCAGCATAACAAGGCTCCCAGTTCTCCATGGCCTGTCCTGCCTTTCTGGATTTTACACTTTTTTCAGATGGCCCTTTTGACCGGGGGGAAGTGAGACTTCACTGTAATGCAGATTTCATTTGCAAGCTTGCTTGGTTGGCCAAAAAGGGAGTATGCGTTTTTTCCTGAATATATTCAGGAAAAAACGCATATGCCCTTTTTGGCCAAGTGCATCATTGTGGACGTTCTGCCTCTTTTCCTATGCTTTAAATGCAATTCCAGTCTACCTCCTGAAATCGGTTTCCTGCAATTCTGCCCCGCTTTCAAGTCCTCTTGGCAGCCTTACTTCAGTATATTTTTGGACGATAGCTGTCATTTATAACTCTGCAGGTTTGTGAATTACAGTGCCCCTGAGCTCCTTTCTTCAACTCGCTTTCTCGTGAGCTGGCCGCAACCCCGCAGGATGTCTTCAGGCCCTAATCTGGTTGCGGCACGGCACGCTGAGCCTTTGGTTAATTCCTCTTCCTGGTGGGAAATGAGAGTTAAATTTGCCCGTCCAGACACCTCCAGCTAGTCTGTCATTGGTTCTCCCTATTCCTGTTCATCTTCCGCAGAAATTGCAAACTGGGCCAAACAGGAGGTTAAAGGCACTGACTCTCCAAGTCGGGAGAGTGTTAGTAAATCGTCTGGAGTGTTGCACCCGAGTACCAGGGGACGAAAACTGAGACATATTGGAACACGTCTCCCGATCACACGGTTGATCATACTCTGGGTTCCACATGCATGTTTTAGCTGAAGGAAGAATACCTTAAACCTGGAGAGTTGAGACCCGTGGAATGGGTACCATGCAATATGACTTCAAAGGGTCTTCATTTGCTCACCGAACCTCTCCAATCCTATCACTGCTGCGTTTATGCCCCTGTACACACACTTGATTCTCTTTCAGAGACATAGCAATCCATAGGTTTTAAGATACTTCCTAGTCAGGTACACTCTTAGGCATTTAATATGGGGTGTTGAGTCCATTTCGTTGAGCAAGGAGTAGCTCTTGTCTATTCCATATTTGGCTTAAGGAACTTTATCTGTGCTCATTTCAATCTCTGGTTTTATGCAGCACCCCAACTCACCTTTCCCCTTAAGCAAGCATAAGTTGGGTTTCTAAATTTGAGACCCTGTTCTGTTTTGTAATTCAGTTCCTGTGTAGCCAAGTTTACATTCCGTGTATTAGTGATATCTTATGATGTTTCTTTTCCTGTGTGACTTATTTCAGTTAGAATCATCGTACCTGAATCCACTCATTATGCTGCTACGGGCCTGATGACATAGATTTCATTGCTGAGTGATACTGCATTGTACGTAAGTACCACAACTTCTTTATCCATTTTTCACTTTCTGCGATATTGAACTTGTACCGTAAACCAGGTTCTTGTAAACAGAGCCGTCCCAACCTTTGGGGTGGCTGTGTCTTTTGATTTTAATTTCCCTAAGCTATAGGACCATAAGTGGAAGTGCCCTAGGCTCTGTTGCTTTGTTTTTTAGATGTTTCAGGAAACACCATACACTTCTCCCGAGTGGCTGTTGGCAATTGACATCCCGCCCATCAGCATAACAAGGCTCCCAGTTCTCCATGGCCTGTCCTGCCTTTCTGGATTTTACACTTTTTTCAGATGGCCCTTTTGACCGGGGGGAAGTGAGACTTCACTGTAATGCAGATTTCATTTGCAAGCTTGCTTGGTTGGCCAAAAAGGGAGTATGCGTTTTTTCCTGAATATATTCAGGAAAAAACGCATACTCCCTTTTTGGCCAAGTGCATCATTGTGGACGTTCTGCCTCTTTTCCTATGCTTTAAATGCAATTCCAGTCTACCTCCTGAAATCGGTTTCCTGCAATTCTGCCCCGCTTTCAAGTCCTCTTGGCAGCCTTACTTCAGTATATTTTTGGACGATAGCTGTCATTTATAACTCTGCAGGTTTGTGAATTACAGTGCCCCTGAGCTCCTTTCTTCAACTCGCTTTCTCGTGAGCTGGCCGCAACCCCGCAGGATGGCTTCAGGCCCTAATCTGGTTGCGGCACGGCACGCTGAGCCTTTGGTTAATTCCTCTTCCTGGTGGGAAATGAGAGTTAAATTTGCCCGTCCAGACACCTCCAGCTAGTCTGTCATTGGTTCTCCCTATTCCTGTTCATCTTCCGCAGAAATTGCAAACTGGGCCAAACAGGAGGTTAAAGGCACTGACTCTCCAAGTCGGGAGAGTGTTAGTAAAGCGTCTGGAATGTTGCACCCGAGTACCAGGGGACGAAAACTGAGACATATTGGAACACGTCTCCCGATCACACGGTTGATCATACTCTGGGTTCCACATGCATGTTTTAGCTGAAGGAAGAATACCTTAAACCTGGAGAGTTGAGACTCGTGGAATGGGTACCATGCAATATGACTGCAAAGGGTCTTCATTTGCTCACCGAACCTCTCCAATCCTATCACTGCTGCGTTTATGCCCCTGTACACACACTTGATTCTCTTTCAGAGACATAGCAATCCATAGGTTTTAAGATACTTCCTAGTCAGGTACACTCTTAGGCATTTAATATGGGGTGTTGAGTCCATTTCGTTGAGCAAGGAGTAGCTCTTGTCTATTCCATATTTGGCTTAAGGAACTTTATCTGTGCTCATTTCAATCTCTGGTTTTATGCAGCACCCCAACTCACCTTTCCCCTTAAGCAAGCATAAGTTGGGTTTCTAAATTTGAGACCCTGTTCTGTTTTGTAATTCAGTTCCTGTGTAGCCAAGTTTACATTCCGTGTATTAGTGATATCTTATGATGTTTCTTTTTCTGTGTGACTTATTTCAGTTAGAATCATCGTACCTGAATCCACTCATTATGCTGCTACGGGCCTGATGACATAGATTTCATTGCTGAGTGATACTGCATTGTACGTAAGTACCACAACTTCTTTATCCATTTTTCACTTTCTGCGATATTGAACTTGTACCGTAAACCAGGTTCTTGTAAACAGAGCCGTCCCAACCTTTGGGGTGGCTGTGTCTTTTGATTTTAATTTCCCTAAGCTATAGGACCATAAGTGGAAGTGCCCTAGGCTCTGTTGCTTTGTTTTTTAGATGTTTCAGGAAACACCATACACTTCTCCCGAGTGGCTGTTGGCAATTTACATCCCGCCCATCAGCATAACAAGGCTCCCAGTTCTCCATGGCCTGTCCTGCCTTTCTGGATTTTACACTTTTTTCAGATGGCCCTTTTGACCGGGGGGAAGTGAGACTTCACTGTAGTGCAGATTTCCTTTGCAAGCTTGCTTGGTTGGCCAAAAAGGGCGTATGCGTTTTTTCCTGAATATATTCAGGAAAAAACGCATACGCCCTTTTTGGCCAAGTGCATCATTGTGGACGTTCTGCCTCTTTTCCTATGCTTTAAATGCAATTCCAGTCTACCTCCTGAAATCGGTTTCCTGCAATTCTGCCCCGCTTTCAAGTCCTCTTGGCAGCCTTACTTCAGTATATTTTTGGACGATAGCTGTCATTTATAACTCTGCAGGTTTGTGAATTACAGTGCCCCTGAGCTCCTTTCTTCAACTCGCTTTCTCGTGAGCTGGCCGCAACCCCGCAGGATGGCTTCAGGCCCTAATCTGGTTCCGGCACGGCACGCTGAGCCTTTGGTTAATTCCTCTTCCTGGTGGGAAATGAGAGTTAAATTTGCCCGTCCAGACACCTCCAGCTAGTCTGTCATTGGTTCTCCCTATTCCTGTTCATCTTCCGCAGAAATTGCAAACTGGGCCAAACAGGAGGTTAAAGGCACTGACTCTCCAAGTCGGGAGAGTGTTAGTAAAGCGTCTGGAATGTTGCACCCGAGTACCAGGGGACGAAAACTGAGACATATTGGAACACGTCTCCCGATCACACGGTTGATCATACTCTGGGTTCCACATGCATGTTTTAGCTGAAGGAAGAATACCTTAAACCTGGAGAGTTGAGACCCGTGGAATGGGTACCATGCAATATGACTTCAAAGGGTCTTCATTTGCTCACCGAACCTCTCCAATCCTATCACTGCTGCGTTTATGCCCCTGTACACACACTTGATTCTCTTTCAGAGACATAGCAATCCATAGGTTTTAAGATACTTCCTAGTCAGGTACACTCTTAGGCATTTAATATGGGGTGTTGAGTCCATTTCGTTGAGCAAGGAGTAGCTCTTGTCTATTCCATATTTGGCTTAAGGAACTTTATCTGTGCTCATTTCAATCTCTGGTTTTATGCAGCACCCCAACTCACCTTTCCCCTTAAGCAAGCATAAGTTGGGTTTCTAAATTTGAGACCCTGTTCTGTTTTGTAATTCAGTTCCTGTGTAGCCAAGTTTACATTCCGTGTATTAGTGATATCTTATGATGTTTCTTTTCCTGTGTGACTTATTTCAGTTAGAATCATCGTACCTGAATCCACTCATTATGCTGCTACGGGCCTGATGACATAGATTTCATTGCTGAGTGATACTGCATTGTACGTAAGTACCACAACTTCTTTATCCATTTTTCACTTTCTGCGATACTGAACTTGTACCGTAAACCAGGTTCTTGTAAACAGAGCCGTCCCAACCTTTGGGGTGGCTGTGTCTTTTGATTTTAATTTCCCTAAGCTATAGGACCATAAGTGGAAGTGCCCTAGGCTCTGTTGCTTTGTTTTTTAGATGTTTCAGGAAACACCATACACTTCTCCCGAGTGGCTGTTGGCAATTTACATCCCGCCCATCAGCATAACAAGGCTCCCAGTTCTCCATGGCCTGTCCTGCCTTTCTGGATTTTACACTTTTTTCAGATGGCCCTTTTGACCGGGGGGAAGTGAGACTTCACTGTAGTGCAGATTTCCTTTGCAAGCTTGCTTGGTTGGCCAAAAAGGGCGTATGCATTTTTTCCTGAATATATTCAGGAAAAAACGCATACGCCCTTTTTGGCCAAGTGCATCATTGTGGACGTTCTGCCTCTTTTCCTATGCTTTAAATGCAATTCCAGTCTACCTCCTGAAATCGGTTTCCTGCAATTCTGCCCCGCTTTCAAGTCCTCTTGGCAGCCTTACTTCAGTATATTTTTGGACGATAGCTGTCATTTATAACTCTGCAGGTTTGTGAATTACAGTGCCCCTGAGCTCCTTTCTTCAACTCGCTTTCTCGTGAGCTGGCCGCAACCCCGCAGGATGGCTTCAGGCCCTAATCTGGTTGCGGCACGGCACGCTGAGCCTTTGGTTAATTCCTCTTCCTGGTGGGAAATGAGAGTTAAATTTGCCCGTCCAGACACCTCCAGCTAGTCTGTCATTGGTTCTCCCTATTCCTGTTCATCTTCCGCAGAAATTGCAAACTGGGCCAAACAGGAGGTTAAAGGCACTGACTCTCCAAGTCGGGAGAGTGTTAGTAAAGCGTCTGGAATGTTGCACCCGAGTACCAGGGGACGAAAACTGAGACATATTGGAACACGTCTCCCGATCACACGGTTGATCATACTCTGGGTTCCACATGCATGTTTTAGCTGAAGGAAGAATACCTTAAACCTGGAGAGTTGAGACCCGTGGAATGGGTACCATGCAATATGACTTCAAAGGGTCTTCATTTGCTCACCGAACCTCTCCAATCCTATCACTGCTGCGTTTATGCCCCTGTACACACACTTGATTCTCTTTCAGAGACATAGCAATCCATAGGTTTTAAGATACTTCCTAGTCAGGTACACTCTTAGGCATTTAATATGGGGTGTTGAGTCCATTTCGTTGAGCAAGGAGTAGCTCTTGTCTATTCCATATTTGGCTTAAGGAACTTTATCTGTGCTCATTTCAATCTCTGGTTTTATGCAGCACCCCAACTCACCTTTCCCCTTAAGCAAGCATAAGTTGGGTTTCTAAATTTGAGACCCTGTTCTGTTTTGTAATTCAGTTCCTGTGTAGCCAAGTTTACATTCCGTGTATTAGTGATATCTTATGATGTTTCTTTTCCTGTGTGACTTATTTCAGTTAGAATCATCGTACCTGAATCCACTCATTATGCTGCTACGGGCCTGATGACATAGATTTCATTGCTGAGTGATACTGCATTGTACGTAAGTACCACAACTTCTTTATCCATTTTTCACTTTCTGCGATATTGAACTTGTACCGTAAACCAGGTTCTTGTAAACAGAGCCGTCCCAACCTTTGGGGTGGCTGTGTCTTTTGATTTTAATTTCCCTAAGCTATAGGACCATAAGTGGAAGTGCCCTAGGCTCTGTTGCTTTGTTTTTTAGATGTTTCAGGAAACACCATACACTTCTCCCGAGTGGCTGTTGGCAATTTACATCCCGCCCATCAGCATAACAAGGCTCCCAGTTCTCCATGGCCTGTCCTGCCTTTCTGGATTTTACACTTTTTTCAGATGGCCCTTTTGACCGGGGGGAAGTGAGACATCACTGTAGTGCAGATTTCCTTTGCAAGCTTGCTTGGTTGGCCAAAAAGGACGTATGCGTTTTTTCCTGAATATATTCAGGAAAAAACGCATACGCCCTTTTTGGCCAAGTGCATCATTGTGGACGTTCTGCCTCTTTTCCTATGCTTTAAATGCAATTCCAGTCTACCTCCTGAAATCGGTTTCCTGCAATTCTGCCCCGCTTTCAAGTCCTCTTGGCAGCCTTACTTCAGTATATTTTTGGACGATAGCTGTCATTTATAACTCTGCAGGTTTGTGAATTACAGTGCCCCTGAGCTCCTTTCTTCAACTCGCTTTCTCGTGAGCTGGCCGCAACACCGCAGGATGGCTTCAGGCCCTAATCTGGTTGCGGCACGGCACGCTGAGCCTTTGGTTAATTCCTCTTCCTGGTGGGAAATGAGAGTTAAATTTGCCCGTCCAGACACCTCCAGCTAGTCTCTCATTGGTTCTCCCTATTCCTGTTCATCTTCCGCAGAAATTGCAAACTGGGCCAAACAGGAGGTTAAAGGCACTGACTCTCCAAGTCGGGAGAGTGTTAGTAAAGCGTCTGGAATGTTGCACCCGAGTACCAGGGGACGAAAACTGAGACATATTGGAACACGTCTCCCGATCACACGGTTGATCATACTCTGGGTTCCACATGCATGTTTTAGCTGAAGGAAGAATACCTTAAACCTGGAGAGTTGAGACCCGTGGAATGGGTACCATGCAATATGACTTCAAAGGGTCTTCATTTGCTCACCGAACCTCTCCAATCCTATCACTGCTGCGTTTATGCCCCTGTACACACACTTGATTCTCTTTCAGAGACATAGCAATCCATAGGTTTTAAGATACTTCCTAGTCAGGTACACTCTTAGGCATTTAATATGGGGTGTTGAGTCCATTTCGTTGAGCAAGGAGTAGCTCTTGTCTATTCCATATTTGGCTTAAGGAACTTTATCTGTGCTCATTTCAATCTCTGGTTTTATGCAGCACCCCAACTCACCTTTCCCCTTAAGCAAGCATAAGTTGGGTTTCTAAATTTGAGACCCTGTTCTGTTTTGTAATTCAGTTCCTGTGTAGCCAAGTTTACATTCCGTGTATTAGTGATATCTTATGATGTTTCTTTTCCTGTGTGACTTATTTCAGTTAGAATCATCGTACCTGAATCCACTCATTATGCTGCTACGGGCCTGATGACATAGATTTCATTGCTGAGTGATACTGCATTGTACGTAAGTACCACAACTTCTTTATCCATTTTTCACTTTCTGCGATATTGAACTTGTACCGTAAACCAGGTTCTTGTAAACAGAGCCGTCCCAACCTTTGGGGTGGCTGTGTCTTTTGATTTTAATTTCCCTAAGCTATAGGACCATAAGTGGAAGTGCCCTAGGCTCTGTTGCTTTGTTTTTTAGATGTTTCAGGAAACACCATACACTTCTCCCGAGTGGCTGTTGGCAATTGACATCCCGCCCATCAGCATAACAAGGCTCCCAGTTCTCCATGGCCTGTCCTGCCTTTCTGGATTTTACACTTTTTTCAGATGGCCCTTTTGACCGGGGGGAAGTGAGACTTCACTGTAGTGCAGATTTCCTTTGCAAGCTTGCTTGGTTGGCCAAAAAGGGCGTATGCGTTTTTTCCTGAATATATTCAGGAAAAAACGCATACGCCCTTTTTGGCCAAGTGCATCATTGTGGACGTTCTGCCTCTTTTCCTATGCTTTAAATGCAATTCCAGTCTACCTCCTGAAATCGGTTTCCTGCAATTCTGCCCCGCTTTCAAGTCCTCTTGGCAGCCTTACTTCAGTATATTTTTGGACGATAGCTGTCATTTATAACTCTGCAGGTTTGTGAATTACAGTGCCCCTGAGCTCCTTTCTTCAACTCGCTTTCTCGTGAGCTGGCCGCAACCCCGCAGGATGGCTTCAGGCCCTAATCTGGTTCCGGCACGGCACGCTGAGCCTTTGGTTAATTGCTCTTCCTGGTGGGAAATGAGAGTTAAATTTGCCCGTCCAGACACCTCCAGCTAGTCTGTCATTGGTTCTCCCTATTCCTGTTCATCTTCCGCAGAAATTGCAAACTGGGCCAAACAGGAGGTTAAAGGCACTGACTCTCCAAGTCGGGAGAGTGTTAGTAAAGCGTCTGGAATGTTGCACCCGAGTACCAGGGGACGAAAACTGAGACATATTGGAACACGTCTCCCGATCACACGGTTGATCATACTCTGGGTTCCACATGCATGTTTTAGCTGAAGGAAGAATACCTTAAACCTGGAGAGTTGAGACCCGTGGAATGGGTACCATGCAATATGACTTCAAAGGGTCTTCATTTGCTCACCGAACCTCTCCAATCCTATCACTGCTGCGTTTATGCCCCTGTACACACACTTGATTCTCTTTCAGAGACATAGCAATCCATAGGTTTTAAGATACTTCCTAGTCAGGTACACTCTTAGGCATTTAATATGGGGTGTTGAGTCCATTTCGTTGAGCAAGGAGTAGCTCTTGTCTATTCCATATTTGGCTTAAGGAACTTTATCTGTGCTCATTTCAATCTCTGGTTTTATGCAGCACCCCAACTCACCTTTCCCCTTAAGCAAGCATAAGTTGGGTTTCTAAATTTGAGACCCTGTTCTGTTTTGTAATTCAGTTCCTGTGTAGCCAAGTTTACATTCCGTGTATTAGTGATATCTTATGATGTTTCTTTTCCTGTGTGACTTATTTCAGTTAGAATCATCGTACCTGAATCCACTCATTATGCTGCTACGGGCCTGATGACATAGATTTCATTGCTGAGTGATACTGCATTGTACGTAAGTACCACAACTTCTTTATCCATTTTTCACTTTCTGCGATATTGAACTTGTACCGTAAACCAGGTTCTTGTAAACAGAGCCGTCCCAACCTTTGGGGTGGCTGTGTCTTTTGATTTTAATTTCCCTAAGCTATAGGACCATAAGTGGAAGTGCCCTAGGCTCTGTTGCTTTGTTTTTTAGATGTTTCAGGAAACACCATACACTTCTCCCGAGTGGCTGTTGGCAATTTACATCCCGCCCATCAGCATAACAAGGCTCCCAGTTCTCCATGGCCTGTCCTGCCTTTCTGGATTTTACACTTTTTTCAGATGGCCCTTTTGACCGGGGGGAAGTGAGACTTCACTGTAGTGCAGATTTCCTTTGCAAGCTTGCTTGGTTGGCCAAAAAGGGCGTATGCGTTTTTTCCTGAATATATTCAGGAAAAAACGCATACGCCCTTTTTGGCCAAGTGCATCATTGTGGACGTTCTGCCTCTTTTCCTATGCTTTAAATGCAATTCCAGTCTACCTCCTGAAATCGGTTTCCTGCAATTCTGCCCCGCTTTCAAGTCCTCTTGGCAGCCTTACTTCAGTATATTTTTGGACGATAGCTGTCATTTATAACTCTGCAGGTTTGTGAATTACAGTGCCCCTGAGCTCCTTTCTTCAACTCGCTTTCTCGTGAGCTGGCCGCAACACCGCATGATGGCTTCAGGCCCTAATCTGGTTGCGGCACGGCACGCTGAGCCTTTGGTTAATTCCTCTTCCTGGTGGGAAATGAGAGTTAAATTTGCCCGTCCAGACACCTCCAGCTAGTCTGTCATTGGTTCTCCCTATTCCTGTTCATCTTCCGCAGAAATTGCAAACTGGGCCAAACAGGAGGTTAAAGGCACTGACTCTCCAAGTCGGGAGAGTGTTAGTAAAGCGTCTGGAATGTTGCACCCGAGTACCAGGGGACGAAAACTGAGACATATTGGAACACGTCTCCCGATCACACGGTTGATCATACTCTGGGTTCCACATGCATGTTTTAGCTGAAGGAAGAATACCTTAAACCTGGAGAGTTGAGACTCGTGGAATGGGTACCATGCAATATGACTTCAAAGGGTCTTCATTTGCTCACCGAACCTCTCCAATCCTATCACTGCTGCGTTTATGCCCCTGTACACACACTTGATTCTCTTTCAGAGACATAGCAATCCATAGGTTTTAAGATACTTCCTAGTCAGGTACACTCTTAGGCATTTAATATGGGGTGTTGAGTCCATTTCGTTGAGCAAGGAGTAGCTCTTGTCTATTCCATATTTGGCTTAAGGAACTTTATCTGTGCTCATTTCAATCTCTGGTTTTATGCAGCACCCCAACTCACCTTTCCCCTTAAGCAAGCATAAGTTGGGTTTCTAAATTTGAGACCCTGTTCTGTTTTGTAATTCAGTTCCTGTGTAGCCAAGTTTACATTCCGTGTATTAGTGATATCTTATGATGTTTCTTTTCCTGTGTGACTTATTTCAGTTAGAATCATCGTACCTGAATCCACTCATTATGCTGCTACGGGCCTGATGACATAGATTTCATTGCTGAGTGATACTGCATTGTACGTAAGTACCACAACTTCTTTATCCATTTTTCACTTTCTGCGATATTGAACTTGTACCGTAAACCAGGTTCTTGTAAACAGAGCCGTCCCAACCTTTGGGGTGGCTGTGTCTTTTGATTTTAATTTCCCTAAGCTATAGGACCATAAGTGGAAGTGCCCTAGGCTCTGTTGCTTTGTTTTTTAGATGTTTCAGGAAACACCATACACTTCTCCCGAGTGGCTGTTGGCAATTTACATCCCGCCCATCAGCATAACAAGGCTCCCAGTTCTCCATGGCCTGTCCTGCCTTTCTGGATTTTACACCTTTTTCAGATGGCCCTTTTGACCGGGGGGGAAGTGAGACTTCACTGTAGTGCAGATTTCCTTTGCAAGCTTGCTTGGTTGGCCAAAAAGGGCGTATGCGTTTTTTCCTGAATATATTCAGGAAAAAACGCATACGCCCTTTTTGGCCAAGTGCATCATTGTGGACGTTCTGCCTCTTTTCCTATGCTTTAAATGCAATTCCAGTCTACCTCCTGAAATCGGTTTCCTGCAATTCTGCCCCGCTTTCAAGTCCTCTTGGCAGCCTTACTTCAGTATATTTTTGGACGATAGCTGTCATTTATAACTCTGCAGGTTTGTGAATTACAGTGCCCCTGAGCTCCTTTCTTCAACTCGCTTTCTCGTGAGCTGGCCGCAACCCCGCAGGATGGCTTCAGGCCCTAATCTGGTTCCGGCACGACACGCTGAGCCTTTGGTTAATTCCTCTTCCTGGTGGGAAATGAGAGTTAAATTTGCCCGTCCAGACACCTCCAGCTAGTCTGTCATTGGTTCTCCCTATTCCTGTTCATCTTCCGCAGAAATTGCAAACTGGGCCAAACAGGAGGTTAAAGGCACTGACTCTCCAAGTCGGGAGAGTGTTAGTAAAGCGTCTGGAATGTTGCACCCGAGTACCAGGGGACGAAAACTGAGACATATTGGAACACGTCTCCCGATCACACGGTTGATCATACTCTGGGTTCCACATGCATGTTTTAGCTGAAGGAAGAATACCTTAAACCTGGAGAGTTGAGACCCGTGGAATGGGTACCATGCAATATGACTTCAAAGGGTCTTCATTTGCTCACCGAACCTCTACAATCCTATCACTGCTGCGTTTATGCCCCTGTACACACACTTGATTCTCTTTCAGAGACATAGCAATCCATAGGTTTTAAGATACTTCCTAGTCAGGTACACTCTTAGGCATTTAATATGGGGTGTTGAGTCCATTTCGTTGAGCAAGGAGTAGCTCTTGTCTATTCCATATTTGGCTTAAGGAACTTTATCTGTGCTCATTTCAATCTCTGGTTTTATGCAGCACCCCAACTCACCTTTCCCCTTAAGCAAGCATAAGTTGGGTTTCTAAATTTGAGACCCTGTTCTGTTTTGTAATTCAGTTCCTGTGTAGCCAAGTTTACATTCCGTGTATTAGTGATATCTTATGATGTTTCTTTTCCTGTGTGACTTATTTCAGTTAGAATCATCGTACCTGAATCCACTCATTATGCTGCTACGGGCCTGATGACATAGATTTCATTGCTGAGTGATACTGCATTGTACGTAAGTACCACAACTTCTTTATCCATTTTTCACTTTCTGCGATACTGAACTTGTACCGTAAACCAGGTTCTTGTAAACAGAGCCGTCCCAACCTTTGGGGTGGCTGTGTCTTTTGATTTTAATTTCCCTAAGCTATAGGACCATAAGTGGAAGTGCCCTAGGCTCTGTTGCTTTGTTTTTTAGATGTTTCAGGAAACACCATACACTTCTCCCGAGTGGCTGTTGGCAATTGACATCCCGCCCATCAGCATAACAAGGCTCCCAGTTCTCCATGGCCTGTCCTGCCTTTCTGGATTTTACACTTTTTTCAGATGGCCCTTTTGACCGGGGGGAAGTGAGACTTCATTGTAGTGCAGATTTCCTTTGCAAGCTTGCTTGGTTGGCCAAAAAGGGCGTATGCGTTTTTTCCTGAATATATTCAGGAAAAAACGCATACGCCCTTTTTGGCCAAGTGCATCATTGTGGACGTTCTGCCTCTTTTCCTATGCTTTAAATGCAATTCCAGTCTACCTCCTGAAATCGGTTTCCTGCAATTCTGCCCCGCTTTCAAGTCCTCTTGGCAGCCTTACTTCAGTATATTTTTGGACGATAGCTGTCATTTATAACTCTGCAGGTTTGTGAATTACAGTGCCCCTGAGCTCCTTTCTTCAACTCGCTTTCTCGTGAGCTGGCCGCAACCCCGCAGGATGGCTTCAGGCCCTAATCTGGTTCCGGCACGGCACGCTGAGCCTTTGGTTAATTCCTCTTCCTGGTGGGAAATGAGAGTTAAATTTGCCCGTCCAGACACCTCCAGCTAGTCTGTCATTGGTTCTCCCTATTCCTGTTCATCTTCCGCAGAAATTGCAAACTGGGCCAAACAGGAGGTTAAAGGCACTGACTCTCCAAGTCGGGAGAGTGTTAGTAAAGCGTCTGGAATGTTGCACCCGAGTACCAGGGGACGAAAACTGAGACATATTGGAACACGTCTCCCGATCACACGGTTGATCATACTCTGGGTTCCACATGCATGTTTTAGCTGAAGGAAGAATACCTTAAACCTGGAGAGTTGAGACTCGTGGAATGGGTACCATGCAATATGACTTCAAAGGGTCTTCATTTGCTCACCGAACCTCTCCAATCCTATCACTGCTGCGTTTATGCCCCTGTACACACACTTGATTCTCTTTCAGAGACATAGCAATCCATAGGTTTTAAGATACTTCCTAGTCAGGTACACTCTTAGGCATTTAATATGGGGTGTTGAGTCCATTTCGTTGAGCAAGGAGTAGCTCTTGTCTATTCCATATTTGGCTTAAGGAACTTTATCTGTGCTCATTTCAATCTCTGGTTTTATGCAGCACCCCAACTCACCTTTCCCCTTAAGCAAGCATAAGTTGGTTTTCTAAATTTGAGACCCTGTTCTGTTTTGTAATTCAGTTCCTGTGTAGCCAAGTTTACATTCCGTGTATTAGTGATATCTTATGATGTTTCTTTTCCTGTGTGACTTATTTCAGTTAGAATCATCGTACCTGAATCCACTCATTATGCTGCTACGGGCCTGATGACATAGATTTCATTGCTGAGTGATACTGCATTGTACGTAAGTACCACAACTTCTTTATCCATTTTTCACTTTCTGCGATATTGAACTTGTACCGTAAACCAGGTTCTTGTAAACAGAGCCGTCCCAACCTTTGGGGTGGCTGTGTCTTTTGATTTTAATTTCCCTAAGCTATAGGACCATAAGTGGAAGTGCCCTAGGCTCTGTTGCTTTGTTTTTTAGATGTTTCAGGAAACACCATACACTTCTCCCGAGTGGCTGTTGGCAATTTACATCCCGCCCATCAGCATAACAAGGCTCCCAGTTCTCCATGGCCTGTCCTGCCTTTCTGGATTTTACACTTTTTTCAGATGGCCCTTTTGACCGGGGGGAAGTGAGACTTCACTGTAATGCAGATTTCATTTGCAAGCTTGCTTGGTTGGCCAAAAAGGGAGTATGCGTTTTTTCCTGAATATATTCAGGAAAAAACGCATACGCCCTTTTTGGCCAAGTGCATCATTGTGGACGTTCTGCCTCTTTTCCTATGCTTTAAATGCAATTCCAGTCTACCTCCTGAAATCGGTTTCCTGCAATTCTGCCCCGCTTTCAAGTCCTCTTGGCAGCCTTACTTCAGTATATTTTTGGACGATAGCTGTCATTTATAACTCTGCAGGTTTGTGAATTACAGTGCCCCTGAGCTCCTTTCTTCAACTCGCTTTCTCGTGAGCTGGCCGCAACCCCGCAGGATGGCTTCAGGCCCTAATCTGGTTGCGGCACGGCACGCTGAGCCTTTGGTTAATTCCTCTTCCTGGTGGGAAATGAGAGTTAAATTTGCCCGTCCAGACACCTCCAGCTAGTCTGTCATTGGTTCTCCCTATTCCTGTTCATCTTCCGCAGAAATTGCAAACTGGGCCAAACAGGAGGTTAAAGGCACTGACTCTCCAAGTCGGGAGAGTGTTAGTAAAGCGTCTGGAGTGTTGCACCCGAGTACCAGGGGACGAAAACTGAGACATATTGGAACACGTCTCCCGATCACACGGTTGATCATACTCTGGGTTCCACATGCATGTTTTAGCTGAAGGAAGAATACCTTAAACCTGGAGAGTTGAGACCCGTGGAATGGGTACCATGCAATATGACTTCAAAGGGTCTTCATTTGCTCACCGAACCTCTCCAATCCTATCACTGCTGCGTTTATGCCCCTGTACACACACTTGATTCTCTTTCAGAGACATAGCAATCCATAGGTTTTAAGATACTTCCTAGTCAGGTACACTCTTAGGCATTTAATATGGGGTGTTGAGTCCATTTCGTTGAGCAAGGAGTAGCTCTTGTCTATTCCATATTTGGCTTAAGGAACTTTATCTGTGCTCATTTCGATCTCTGGTTTTATGCAGCACCCCAACTCACCTTTCCCCTTAAGCAAGCATAAGTTGGGTTTCTAAATTTGAGACCCTGTTCTGTTTTGTAATTCAGTTCCTGTGTAGCCAAGTTTACATTCCGTGTATTAGTGATATCTTATGATGTTTCTTTTCCTGTGTGACTTATTTCAGTTAGAATCATCGTACCTGAATCCACTCATTATGCTGCTACGGGCCTGATGACATAGATTTCATTGCTGAGTGATACTGCATTGTACGTAAGTACCACAACTTCTTTATCCATTTTTCACTTTCTGCGATATTGAACTTGTACCGTAAACCAGGTTCTTGTAAACAGAGCCGTCCCAACCTTTGGGGTGGCTGTGTCTTTTGATTTTAATTTCCCTAAGCTATAGGACCATAAGTGGAAGTGCCCTAGGCTCTGTTGCTTTGTTTTTTAGATGTTTCAGGAAACACCATACACTTCTCCCGAGTGGCTGTTGGCAATTGACATCCCGCCCATCAGCATAACAAGGCTCCCAGTTCTCCATGGCCTGTCCTGCCTTTCTGGATTTTACACTTTTTTCAGATGGCCCTTTTGACCGGGGGGAAGTGAGACTTCACTGTAATGCAGATTTCATTTGCAAGCTTGCTTGGTTGGCCAAAAAGGGAGTATGCGTTTTTTCCTGAATATATTCAGGAAAAAACGCATACTCCCTTTTTGGCCAAGTGCATCATTGTGGACGTTCTGCCTCTTTTCCTATGCTTTAAATGCAATTCCAGTCTACCTCCTGAAATCGGTTTCCTGCAATTCTGCCCCGCTTTCAAGTCCTCTTGGCAGCCTTACTTCAGTATATTTTTGGACGATAGCTGTCATTTATAACTCTGCAGGTTTGTGAATTACAGTGCCCCTGAGCTCCTTTCTTCAACTCGCTTTCTCGTGAGCTGGCCGCAACCCCGCAGGATGGCTTCAGGCCCTAATCTGGTTGCGGCACGGCACGCTGAGCCTTTGGTTAATTCCTCTTCCTGGTGGGAAATGAGAGTTAAATTTGCCCGTCCAGACACCTCCAGCTAGTCTGTCATTGGTTCTCCCTATTCCTGTTCATCTTCCGCAGAAATTGCAAACTGGGCCAAACAGGAGGTTAAAGGCACTGACTCTCCAAGTCGGGAGAGTGTTAGTAAAGCGTCTGGAATGTTGCACCCGAGTACCAGGGGACGAAAACTGAGACATATTGGAACACGTCTCCCGATCACACGGTTGATCATACTCTGGGTTCCACATGCATGTTTTAGCTGAAGGAAGAATACCTTAAACCTGGAGAGTTGAGACTCGTGGAATGGGTACCATGCAATATGACTTCAAAGGGTCTTCATTTGCTCACCGAACCTCTCCAATCCTATCACTGCTGCGTTTATGCCCCTGTACACACACTTGATTCTCTTTCAGAGACATAGCAATCCATAGGTTTTAAGATACTTCCTAGTCAGGTACACTCTTAGGCATTTAATATGGGGTGTTGAGTCCATTTCGTTGAGCAAGGAGTAGCTCTTGTCTATTCCATATTTGGCTTAAGGAACTTTATCTGTGCTCATTTCAATCTCTGGTTTTATGCAGCACCCCAACTCACCTTTCCCCTTAAGCAAGCATAAGTTGGGTTTCTAAATTTGAGACCCTGTTCTGTTTTGTAATTCAGTTCCTGTGTAGCCAAGTTTACATTCCGTGTATTAGTGATATCTTATGATGTTTCTTTTCCTGTGTGACTTATTTCAGTTAGAATCATCGTACCTGAATCCACTCATTATGCTGCTACGGGCCTGATGACATAGATTTCATTGCTGAGTGATACTGCATTGTACGTAAGTACCACAACTTCTTTATCCATTTTTCACTTTCTGCGATATTGAACTTGTACCGTAAACCAGGTTCTTGTAAACAGAGCCGTCCCAACCTTTGGGGTGGCTGTGTCTTTTGATTTTAATTTCCCTAAGCTATAGGACCATAAGTGGAAGTGCCCTAGGCTCTGTTGCTTTGTTTTTTAGATGTTTCAGGAAACACCATACACTTCTCCCGAGTGGCTGTTGGCAATTTACATCCCGCCCATCAGCATAACAAGGCTCCCAGTTCTCCATGGCCTGTCCTGCCTTTCTGGATTTTACACTTTTTTCAGATGGCCCTTTTGACCGGGGGGAAGTGAGACTTCACTGTAGTGCAGATTTCCTTTGCAAGCTTGCTTGGTTGGCCAAAAAGGGCGTATGCGTTTTTTCCTGAATATATTCAGGAAAAAACGCATACGCCCTTTTTGGCCAAGTGCATCATTGTGGACGTTCTGCCTCTTTTCCTATGCTTTAAATGCAATTCCAGTCTACCTCCTGAAATCGGTTTCCTGCAATTCTGCCCCGCTTTCAAGTCCTCTTGGCAGCCTTACTTCAGTATATTTTTGGACGATAGCTGTCATTTATAACTCTGCAGGTTTGTGAATTACAGTGCCCCTGAGCTCCTTTCTTCAACTCGCTTTCTCGTGAGCTGGCCGCAACCCCGCAGGATGGCTTCAGGCCCTAATCTGGTTGCGGCACGGCACGCTGAGCCTTTGGTTAATTGCTCTTCCTGGTGGGAAATGAGAGTTAAATTTGCCCGTCCAGACACCTCCAGCTAGTCTGTCATTGGTTCTCCCTATTCCTGTTCATCTTCCGCAGAAATTGCAAACTGGGCCAAACAGGAGGTTAAAGGCACTGACTCTCCAAGTCGGGAGAGTGTTAGTAAAGCGTCTGGAATGTTGCACCCGAGTACCAGGGGACGAAAACTGAGACATATTGGAACACGTCTCCCGATCACACGGTTGATCATACTCTGGGTTCCACATGCATGTTTTAGCTGAAGGAAGAATACCTTAAACCTGGAGAGTTGAGACCCGTGGAATGGGTACCATGCAATATGACTTCAAAGGGTCTTCATTTGCTCACCGAACCTCTCCAATCCTATCACTGCTGCGTTTATGCCCCTGTACACACACTTGATTCTCTTTCAGAGATATAGCAATCCATAGGTTTTAAGATACTTCCTAGTCAGGTACACTCTTAGGCATTTAATATGGGGTGTTGAGTCCATTTCGTTGAGCAAGGAGTAGCTCTTGTCTATTCCATATTTGGCTTAAGGAACTTTATCTGTGCTCATTTCAATCTCTGGTTTTATGCAGCACCCCAACTCACCTTTCCCCTTAAGCAAGCATAAGTTGGGTTTCTAAATTTGAGACCCTGTTCTGTTTTGTAATTCAGTTCCTGTGTAGCCAAGTTTACATTCCGTGTATTAGTGATATCTTATGATGTTTCTTTTCCTGTGTGACTTATTTCAGTTAGAATCATCGTACCTGAATCCACTCATTATGCTGCTACGGGCCTGATGACATAGATTTCATTGCTGAGTGATACTGCATTGTACGTAAGTACCACAACTTCTTTATCCATTTTTCACTTTCTGCGATACTGAACTTGTACCGTAAACCAGGTTCTTGTAAACAGAGCCGTCCCAACCTTTGGGGTGGCTGTGTCTTTTGATTTTAATTTCCCTAAGCTATAGGACCATAAGTGGAAGTGCCCTAGGCTCTGTTGCTTTGTTTTTTAGATGTTTCAGGAAACACCATACACTTCTCCCGAGTGGCTGTTGGCAATTTACATCCCGCCCATCAGCATAACAAGGCTCCCAGTTCTCCATGGCCTGTCCTGCCTTTCTGGATTTTACACTTTTTTCAGATGGCCCTTTTGACCGGGGGGAAGTGAGACTTCACTGTAGTGCAGATTTCCTTTGCAAGCTTGCTTGGTTGGCCAAAAAGGGCGTATGCATTTTTTCCTGAATATATTCAGGAAAAAACGCATACGCCCTTTTTGGCCAAGTGCATCATTGTGGACGTTCTGCCTCTTTTCCTATGCTTTAAATGCAATTCCAGTCTACCTCCTGAAATCGGTTTCCTGCAATTCTGCCCCGCTTTCAAGTCCTCTTGGCAGCCTTACTTCAGTATATTTTTGGACGATAGCTGTCATTTATAACTCTGCAGGTTTGTGAATTACAGTGCCCCTGAGCTCCTTTCTTCAACTCGCTTTCTCGTGAGCTGGCCGCAACCCCGCAGGATGGCTTCAGGCCCTAATCTGGTTCCGGCACGGCACGCTGAGCCTTTGGTTAATTCCTCTTCCTGGTGGGAAATGAGAGTTAAATTTGCCCGTCCAGACACCTCCAGCTAGTCTGTCATTGGTTCTCCCTATTCCTGTTCATCTTCCGCAGAAATTGCAAACTGGGCCAAACAGGAGGTTAAAGGCACTGACTCTCCAAGTCGGGAGAGTGTTAGTAAAGCGTCTGGAATGTTGCACCCGAGTACCAGGGGACGAAAACTGAGACATATTGGAACACGTCTCCCGATCACACGGTTGATCATACTCTGGGTTCCACATGCATGTTTTAGCTGAAGGAAGAATACCTTAAACCTGGAGAGTTGAGACCCGTGGAATGGGTACCATGCAATATGACTTCAAAGGGTCTTCATTTGCTCACCGAACCTCTCCAATCCTATCACTGCTGCGTTTATGCCCCTGTACACACACTTGATTCTCTTTCAGAGACATAGCAATCCATAGGTTTTAAGATACTTCCTAGTCAGGTACACTCTTAGGCATTTAATATGGGGTGTTGAGTCCATTTCGTTGAGCAAGGAGTAGCTCTTGTCTATTCCATATTTGGCTTAAGGAACTTTATCTGTGCTCATTTCAATCTCTGGTTTTATGCAGCACCCCAACTCACCTTTCCCCTTAAGCAAGCATAAGTTGGGTTTCTAAATTTGAGACCCTGTTCTGTTTTGTAATTCAGTTCCTGTGTAGCCAAGTTTACATTCCGTGTATTAGTGATATCTTATGATGTTTCTTTTCCTGTGTGACTTATTTCAGTTAGAATCATCGTACCTGAATCCACTCATTATGCTGCTACGGGCCTGATGACATAGATTTCATTGCTGAGTGATACTGCATTGTACGTAAGTACCACAACTTCTTTATCCATTTTTCACTTTCTGCGATACTGAACTTGTACCGTAAACCAGGTTCTTGTAAACAGAGCCGTCCCAACCTTTGGGGTGGCTGTGTCTTTTGATTTTAATTTCCCTAAGCTATAGGACCATAAGTGGAAGTGCCCTAGGCTCTGTTGCTTTGTTTTTTAGATGTTTCAGGAAACACCATACACTTCTCCCGAGTGGCTGTTGGCAATTTACATCCCGCCCATCAGCATAACAAGGCTCCCAGTTCTCCATGGCCTGTCCTGCCTTTCTGGATTTTACACTTTTTTCAGATGGCCCTTTTGACCGGGGGGAAGTGAGACTTCATTGTAGTGCAGATTTCCTTTGCAAGCTTGCTTGGTTGGCCAAAAAGGGCGTATGCGTTTTTTCCTGAATATATTCAGGAAAAAACGCATACGCCCTTTTTGGCCAAGTGCATCATTGTGGACGTTCTGCCTCTTTTCCTATGCTTTAAATGCAATTCCAGTCTACCTCCTGAAATCGGTTTCCTGCAATTCTGCCCCGCTTTCAAGTCCTCTTGGCAGCCTTACTTCAGTATATTTTTGGACGATAGCTGTCATTTATAACTCTGCAGGTTTGTGAATTACAGTGCCCCTGAGCTCCTTTCTTCAACTCGCTTTCTCGTGAGCTGGCCGCAACACCGCAGGATGGCTTCAGGCCCTAATCTGGTTGCGGCACGGCACGCTGAGCCTTTGGTTAATTCCTCTTCCTGGTGGGAAATGAGAGTTAAATTTGCCCGTCCAGACACCTCCAGCTAGTCTCTCATTGGTTCTCCCTATTCCTGTTCATCTTCCGCAGAAATTGCAAACTGGGCCAAACAGGAGGTTAAAGGCACTGACTCTCCAAGTCGGGAGAGTGTTAGTAAAGCGTCTGGAATGTTGCACCCGAGTACCAGGGGACGAAAACTGAGACATATTGGAACACGTCTCCCGATCACACGGTTGATCATACTCTGGGTTCCACATGCATGTTTTAGCTGAAGGAAGAATACCTTAAACCTGGAGAGTTGAGACCCGTGGAATGGGTACCATGCAATATGACTTCAAAGGGTCTTCATTTGCTCACCGAACCTCTCCAATCCTATCACTGCTGCGTTTATGCCCCTGTACACACACTTGATTCTCTTTCAGAGACATAGCAATCCATAGGTTTTAAGATACTTCCTAGTCAGGTACACTCTTAGGCATTTAATATGGGGTGTTGAGTCCATTTCGTTGAGCAAGGAGTAGCTCTTGTCTATTCCATATTTGGCTTAAGGAACTTTATCTGTGCTCATTTCAATCTCTGGTTTTATGCAGCACCCCAACTCACCTTTCCCCTTAAGCAAGCATAAGTTGGGTTTCTAAATTTGAGACCCTGTTCTGTTTTGTAATTCAGTTCCTGTGTAGCCAAGTTTACATTCCGTGTATTAGTGATATCTTATGATGTTTCTTTTCCTGTGTGACTTATTTCAGTTAGAATCATCGTACCTGAATCCACTCATTATGCTGCTACGGGCCTGATGACATAGATTTCATTGCTGAGTGATACTGCATTGTACGTAAGTACCACAACTTCTTTATCCATTTTTCACTTTCTGCGATATTGAACTTGTACCGTAAACCAGGTTCTTGTAAACAGAGCCGTCCCAACCTTTGGGGTGGCTGTGTCTTTTGATTTTAATTTCCCTAAGCTATAGGACCATAAGTGGAAGTGCCCTAGGCTCTGTTGCTTTGTTTTTTAGATGTTTCAGGAAACACCATACACTTCTCCCGAGTGGCTGTTGGCAATTTACATCCCGCCCATCAGCATAACAAGGCTCCCAGTTCTCCATGGCCTGTCCTGCCTTTCTGGATTTTACACTTTTTTCAGATGGCCCTTTTGACCGGGGGGAAGTGAGACTTCACTGTAGTGCAGATTTCCTTTGCAAGCTTGCTTGGTTGGCCAAAAAGGGCGTATGCGTTTTTTCCTGAATATATTCAGGAAAAAACGCATACGCCCTTTTTGGCCAAGTGCATCATTGTGGACGTTCTGCCTCTTTTCCTATGCTTTAAATGCAATTCCAGTCTACCTCCTGAAATCGGTTTCCTGCAATTCTGCCCCGCTTTCAAGTCCTCTTGGCAGCCTTACTTCAGTATATTTTTGGACGATAGCTGTCATTTATAACTCTGCAGGTTTGTGAATTACAGTGCCCCTGAGCTCCTTTCTTCAACTCGCTTTCTCGTGAGCTGGCCGCAACCCCGCAGGATGGCTTCAGGCCCTAATCTGGTTGCGGCACGGCACGCTGAGCCTTTGGTTAATTCCTCTTCCTGGTGGGAAATGAGAGTTAAATTTGCCCGTCCAGACACCTCCAGCTAGTCTGTCATTGGTTCTCCCTATTCCTGTTCATCTTCCGCAGAAATTGCAAACTGGGCCAAACAGGAGGTTAAAGGCACTGACTCTCCAAGTCGGGAGAGTGTTAGTAAAGCGTCTGGAATGTTGCACCCGAGTACCAGGGGACGAAAACTGAGACATATTGGAACACGTCTCCCGATCACACGGTTGATCATACTCTGGGTTCCACATGCATGTTTTAGCTGAAGGAAGAATACCTTAAACCTGGAGAGTTGAGACTCGTGGAATGGGTACCATGCAATATGACTTCAAAGGGTCTTCATTTGCTCACCGAACCTCTCCAATCCTATCACTGCTGCCATTATGCCCCTGTACACACACTTGATTCTCTTTCAGAGACATAGCAATCCATAGGTTTTAAGATACTTCCTAGTCAGGTACACTCTTAGGCATTTAATATGGGGTGTTGAGTCCATTTCGTTGAGCAAGGAGTAGCTCTTGTCTATTCCATATTTGGCTTAAGGAACTTTATCTGTGCTCATTTCAATCTCTGGTTTTATGCAGCACCCCAACTCACCTTTCCCCTTAAGCAAGCATAAGTTGGTTTTCTAAATTTGAGACCCTGTTCTGTTTTGTAATTCAGTTCCTGTGTAGCCAAGTTTACATTCCGTGTATTAGTGATATCTTATGATGTTTCTTTTCCTGTGTGACTTATTTCAGTTAGAATCATCGTACCTGAATCCACTCATTATGCTGCTACGGGCCTGATGACATAGATTTCATTGCTGAGTGATACTGCATTGTACGTAAGTACCACAACTTCTTTATCCATTTTTCACTTTCTGCGATATTGAACTTGTACCGTAAACCAGGTTCTTGTAAACAGAGCCGTCCCAACCTTTGGGGTGGCTGTGTCTTTTGATTTTAATTTCCCTAAGCTATAGGACCATAAGTGGAAGTGCCCTAGGCTCTGTTGCTTTGTTTTTTAGATGTTTCAGGAAACACCATACACTTCTCCCGAGTGGCTGTTGGCAATTTACATCCCGCCCATCAGCATAACAAGGCTCCCAGTTCTCCATGGCCTGTCCTGCCTTTCTGGATTTTACACCTTTTTCAGATGGCCCTTTTGACCGGGGGGAAGTGAGACTTCACTGTAGTGCAGATTTCCTTTGCAAGCTTGCTTGGTTGGCCAAAAAGGGCGTATGCGTTTTTTCCTGAATATATTCAGGAAAAAACGCATACGCCCTTTTTGGCCAAGTGCATCATTGTGGACGTTCTGCCTCTTTTCCTATGCTTTAAATGCAATTCCAGTCTACCTCCTGAAATCGGTTTCCTGCAATTCTGCCCCGCTTTCAAGTCCTCTTGGCAGCCTTACTTCAGTATATTTTTGGACGATAGCTGTCATTTATAACTCTGCAGGTTTGTGAATTACAGTGCCCCTGAGCTCCTTTCTTCAACTCGCTTTCTCGTGAGCTGGCCGCAACCCCGCAGGATGGCTTCAGGCCCTAATCTGGTTCCGGCACGACACGCTGAGCCTTTGGTTAATTCCTCTTCCTGGTGGGAAATGAGAGTTAAATTTGCCCGTCCAGACACCTCCAGCTAGTCTGTCATTGGTTCTCCCTATTCCTGTTCATCTTCCGCAGAAATTGCAAACTGGGCCAAACAGGAGGTTAAAGGCACTGACTCTCCAAGTCGGGAGAGTGTTAGTAAAGCGTCTGGAATGTTGCACCCGAGTACCAGGGGACGAAAACTGAGACATATTGGAACACGTCTCCCGATCACACGGTTGATCATACTCTGGGTTCCACATGCATGTTTTAGCTGAAGGAAGAATACCTTAAACCTGGAGAGTTGAGACCCGTGGAATGGGTACCATGCAATATGACTTCAAAGGGTCTTCATTTGCTCACCGAACCTCTCCAATCCTATCACTGCTGCGTTTATGCCCCTGTACACACACTTGATTCTCTTTCAGAGACATAGCAATCCATAGGTTTTAAGATACTTCCTAGTCAGGTACACTCTTAGGCATTTAATATGGGGTGTTGAGTCCATTTCGTTGAGCAAGGAGTAGCTCTTGTCTATTCCATATTTGGCTTAAGGAACTTTATCTGTGCTCATTTCAATCTCTGGTTTTATGCAGCACCCCAACTCACCTTTCCCCTTAAGCAAGCATAAGTTGGGTTTCTAAATTTGAGACCCTGTTCTGTTTTGTAATTCAGTTCCTGTGTAGCCAAGTTTACATTCCGTGTATTAGTGATATCTTATGATGTTTCTTTTCCTGTGTGACTTATTTCAGTTAGAATCATCGTACCTGAATCCACTCATTATGCTGCTACGGGCCTGATGACATAGATTTCATTGCTGAGTGATACTGCATTGTACGTAAGTACCACAACTTCTTTATCCATTTTTCACTTTCTGCGATACTGAACTTGTACCGTAAACCAGGTTCTTGTAAACAGAGCCGTCCCAACCTTTGGGGTGGCTGTGTCTTTTGATTTTAATTTCCCTAAGCTATAGGACCATAAGTGGAAGTGCCCTAGGCTCTGTTGCTTTGTTTTTTAGATGTTTCAGGAAACACCATACACTTCTCCCGAGTGGCTGTTGGCAATTTACATCCCGCCCATCAGCATAACAAGGCTCCCAGTTCTCCATGGCCTGTCCTGCCTTTCTGGATTTTACACTTTTTTCAGATGGCCCTTTTGACCGGGGGGAAGTGAGACTTCATTGTAGTGCAGATTTCCTTTGCAAGCTTGCTTGGTTGGCCAAAAAGGGCGTATGCGTTTTTTCCTGAATATATTCAGGAAAAAACGCATACGCACTTTTTGGCCAAGTGCATCATTGTGGACGTTCTGCCTCTTTTCCTATGCTTTAAATGCAATTCCAGTCTACCTCCTGAAATCGGTTTCCTGCAATTCTGCCCCGCTTTCAAGTCCTCTTGGCAGCCTTACTTCAGTATATTTTTGGACGATAGCTGTCATTTATAACTCTGCAGGTTTGTGAATTACAGTGCCCCTGAGCTCCTTTCTTCAACTCGCTTTCTCGTGAGCTGGCCGCAACCCCGCAGGATGGCTTCAGGCCCTAATCTGGTTCCGGCACGGCACGCTGAGCCTTTGGTTAATTCCTCTTCCTGGTGGGAAATGAGAGTTAAATTTGCCCGTCCAGACACCTCCAGCTAGTCTGTCATTGGTTCTCCCTATTCCTGTTCATCTTCCGCAGAAATTGCAAACTGGGCCAAACAGGAGGTTAAAGGCACTGACTCTCCAAGTCGGGAGAGTGTTAGTAAAGCGTCTGGAATGTTGCACCCGAGTACCAGGGGACGAAAACTGAGACATATTGGAACACGTCTCCCGATCACACGGTTGATCATACTCTGGGTTCCACATGCATGTTTTAGCTGAAGGAAGAATACCTTAAACCTGGAGAGTTGAGACTCGTGGAATGGGTACCATGCAATATGACTTCAAAGGGTCTTCATTTGCTCACCGAACCTCTCCAATCCTATCACTGCTGCGTTTATGCCCCTGTACACACACTTGATTCTCTTTCAGAGACATAGCAATCCATAGGTTTTAAGATACTTCCTAGTCAGGTACACTCTTAGGCATTTAATATGGGGTGTTGAGTCCATTTCGTTGAGCAAGGAGTAGCTCTTGTCTATTCCATATTTGGCTTAAGGAACTTTATCTGTGCTCATTTCAATCTCTGGTTTTATGCAGCACCCCAACTCACCTTTCCCCTTAAGCAAGCATAAGTTGGGTTTCTAAATTTGAGACCCTGTTCTGTTTTGTAATTCAGTTCCTGTGTAGCCAAGTTTACATTCCGTGTATTAGTGATATCTTATGATGTTTCTTTTCCTGTGTGACTTATTTCAGTTAGAATCATCGTACCTGAATCCACTCATTATGCTGCTACGGGCCTGATGACATAGATTTCATTGCTGAGTGATACTGCATTGTACGTAAGTACCACAACTTCTTTATCCATTTTTCACTTTCTGCGATATTGAACTTGTACCGTAAACCAGGTTCTTGTAAACAGAGCCGTCCCAACCTTTGGGGTGGCTGTGTCTTTTGATTTTAATTTCCCTAAGCTATAGGACCATAAGTGGAAGTGCCCTAGGCTCTGTTGCTTTGTTTTTTAGATGTTTCAGGAAACACCATACACTTCTCCCGAGTGGCTGTTGGCAATTTACATCCCGCCCATCAGCATAACAAGGCTCCCAGTTCTCCATGGCCTGTCCTGCCTTTCTGGATTTTACACTTTTTTCAGATGGCCCTTTTGACCGGGGGGAAGTGAGACTTCACTGTAATGCAGATTTCATTTGCAAGCTTGCTTGGTTGGCCAAAAAGGGAGTATGCGTTTTTTCCTGAATATATTCAGGAAAAAACGCATACGCCCTTTTTGGCCAAGTGCATCATTGTGGACGTTCTGCCTCTTTTCCTATGCTTTAAATGCAATTCCAGTCTACCTCCTGAAATCGGTTTCCTGCAATTCTGCCCCGCTTTCAAGTCCTCTTGGCAGCCTTACTTCAGTATATTTTTGGACGATAGCTGTCATTTATAACTCTGCAGGTTTGTGAATTACAGTGCCCCTGAGCTCCTTTCTTCAACTCGCTTTCTCGTGAGCTGGCCGCAACCCCGCAGGATGGCTTCAGGCCCTAATCTGGTTGCGGCACGGCACGCTGAGCCTTTGGTTAATTCCTCTTCCTGGTGGGAAATGAGAGTTAAATTTGCCCGTCCAGACACCTCCAGCTAGTCTGTCATTGGTTCTCCCTATTCCTGTTCATCTTCCGCAGAAATTGCAAACTGGGCCAAACAGGAGGTTAAAGGCACTGACTCTCCAAGTCGGGAGAGTGTTAGTAAATCGTCTGGAGTGTTGCACCCGAGTACCAGGGGACGAAAACTGAGACATATTGGAACACGTCTCCCGATCACACGGTTGATCATACTCTGGGTTCCACATGCATGTTTTAGCTGAAGGAAGAATACCTTAAACCTGGAGAGTTGAGACCCGTGGAATGGGTACCATGCAATATGACTTCAAAGGGTCTTCATTTGCTCACCGAACCTCTCCAATCCTATCACTGCTGCGTTTATGCCCCTGTACACACACTTGATTCTCTTTCAGAGACATAGCAATCCATAGGTTTTAAGATACTTCCTAGTCAGGTACACTCTTAGGCATTTAATATGGGGTGTTGAGTCCATTTCGTTGAGCAAGGAGTAGCTCTTGTCTATTCCATATTTGGCTTAAGGAACTTTATCTGTGCTCATTTCAATCTCTGGTTTTATGCAGCACCCCAACTCACCTTTCCCCTTAAGCAAGCATAAGTTGGGTTTCTAAATTTGAGACCCTGTTCTGTTTTGTAATTCAGTTCCTGTGTAGCCAAGTTTACATTCCGTGTATTAGTGATATCTTATGATGTTTCTTTTCCTGTGTGACTTATTTCAGTTAGAATCATCGTACCTGAATCCACTCATTATGCTGCTACGGGCCTGATGACATAGATTTCATTGCTGAGTGATACTGCATTGTACGTAAGTACCACAACTTCTTTATCCATTTTTCACTTTCTGCGATATTGAACTTGTACCGTAAACCAGGTTCTTGTAAACAGAGCCGTCCCAACCTTTGGGGTGGCTGTGTCTTTTGATTTTAATTTCCCTAAGCTATAGGACCATAAGTGGAAGTGCCCTAGGCTCTGTTGCTTTGTTTTTTAGATGTTTCAGGAAACACCATACACTTCTCCCGAGTGGCTGTTGGCAATTGACATCCCGCCCATCAGCATAACAAGGCTCCCAGTTCTCCATGGCCTGTCCTGCCTTTCTGGATTTTACACTTTTTTCAGATGGCCCTTTTGACCGGGGGGAAGTGAGACTTCACTGTAATGCAGATTTCATTTGCAAGCTTGCTTGGTTGGCCAAAAAGGGAGTATGCGTTTTTTCCTGAATATATTCAGGAAAAAACGCATACTCCCTTTTTGGCCAAGTGCATCATTGTGGACGTTCTGCCTCTTTTCCTATGCTTTAAATGCAATTCCAGTCTACCTCCTGAAATCGGTTTCCTGCAATTCTGCCCCGCTTTCAAGTCCTCTTGGCAGCCTTACTTCAGTATATTTTTGGACGATAGCTGTCATTTATAACTCTGCAGGTTTGTGAATTACAGTGCCCCTGAGCTCCTTTCTTCAACTCGCTTTCTCGTGAGCTGGCCGCAACCCCGCAGGATGGCTTCAGGCCCTAATCTGGTTGCGGCACGGCACGCTGAGCCTTTGGTTAATTCCTCTTCCTGGTGGGAAATGAGAGTTAAATTTGCCCGTCCAGACACCTCCAGCTAGTCTGTCATTGGTTCTCCCTATTCCTGTTCATCTTCCGCAGAAATTGCAAACTGGGCCAAACAGGAGGTTAAAGGCACTGACTCTCCAAGTCGGGAGAGTGTTAGTAAAGCGTCTGGAATGTTGCACCCGAGTACCAGGGGACGAAAACTGAGACATATTGGAACACGTCTCCCGATCACACGGTTGATCATACTCTGGGTTCCACATGCATGTTTTAGCTGAAGGAAGAATACCTTAAACCTGGAGAGTTGAGACTCGTGGAATGGGTACCATGCAATATGACTGCAAAGGGTCTTCATTTGCTCACCGAACCTCTCCAATCCTATCACTGCTGCGTTTATGCCCCTGTACACACACTTGATTCTCTTTCAGAGACATAGCAATCCATAGGTTTTAAGATACTTCCTAGTCAGGTACACTCTTAGGCATTTAATATGGGGTGTTGAGTCCATTTCGTTGAGCAAGGAGTAGCTCTTGTCTATTCCATATTTGGCTTAAGGAACTTTATCTGTGCTCATTTCAATCTCTGGTTTTATGCAGCACCCCAACTCACCTTTCCCCTTAAGCAAGCATAAGTTGGGTTTCTAAATTTGAGACCCTGTTCTGTTTTGTAATTCAGTTCCTGTGTAGCCAAGTTTACATTCCGTGTATTAGTGATATCTTATGATGTTTCTTTTCCTGTGTGACTTATTTCAGTTAGAATCATCGTACCTGAATCCACTCATTATGCTGCTACGGGCCTGATGACATAGATTTCATTGCTGAGTGATACTGCATTGTACGTAAGTACCACAACTTCTTTATCCATTTTTCACTTTCTGCGATATTGAACTTGTACCGTAAACCAGGTTCTTGTAAACAGAGCCGTCCCAACCTTTGGGGTGGCTGTGTCTTTTGATTTTAATTTCCCTAAGCTATAGGACCATAAGTGGAAGTGCCCTAGGCTCTGTTGCTTTGTTTTTTAGATGTTTCAGGAAACACCATACACTTCTCCCGAGTGGCTGTTGGCAATTTACATCCCGCCCATCAGCATAACAAGGCTCCCAGTTCTCCATGGCCTGTCCTGCCTTTCTGGATTTTACACTTTTTTCAGATGGCCCTTTTGACCGGGGGGAAGTGAGACTTCACTGTAGTGCAGATTTCCTTTGCAAGCTTGCTTGGTTGGCCAAAAAGGGCGTATGCGTTTTTTCCTGAATATATTCAGGAAAAAACGCATACGCCCTTTTTGGCCAAGTGCATCATTGTGGACGTTCTGCCTCTTTTCCTATGCTTTAAATGCAATTCCAGTCTACCTCCTGAAATCGGTTTCCTGCAATTCTGCCCCGCTTTCAAGTCCTCTTGGCAGCCTTACTTCAGTATATTTTTGGACGATAGCTGTCATTTATAACTCTGCAGGTTTGTGAATTACAGTGCCCCTGAGCTCCTTTCTTCAACTCGCTTTCTCGTGAGCTGGCCGCAACCCCGCAGGATGGCTTCAGGCCCTAATCTGGTTCCGGCACGGCACGCTGAGCCTTTGGTTAATTGCTCTTCCTGGTGGGAAATGAGAGTTAAATTTGCCCGTCCAGACACCTCCAGCTAGTCTGTCATTGGTTCTCCCTATTCCTGTTCATCTTCCGCAGAAATTGCAAACTGGGCCAAACAGGAGGTTAAAGGCACTGACTCTCCAAGTCGGGAGAGTGTTAGTAAAGCGTCTGGAATGTTGCACCCGAGTACCAGGGGACGAAAACTGAGACATATTGGAACACGTCTCCCGATCACACGGTTGATCATACTCTGGGTTCCACATGCATGTTTTAGCTGAAGGAAGAATACCTTAAACCTGGAGAGTTGAGACCCGTGGAATGGGTACCATGCAATATGACTTCAAAGGGTCTTCATTTGCTCACCGAACCTCTCCAATCCTATCACTGCTGCGTTTATGCCCCTGTACACACACTTGATTCTCTTTCAGAGACATAGCAATCCATAGGTTTTAAGATACTTCCTAGTCAGGTACACTCTTAGGCATTTAATATGGGGTGTTGAGTCCATTTCGTTGAGCAAGGAGTAGCTCTTGTCTATTCCATATTTGGCTTAAGGAACTTTATCTGTGCTCATTTCAATCTCTGGTTTTATGCAGCACCCCAACTCACCTTTCCCCTTAAGCAAGCATAAGTTGGGTTTCTAAATTTGAGACCCTGTTCTGTTTTGTAATTCAGTTCCTGTGTAGCCAAGTTTACATTCCGTGTATTAGTGATATCTTATGATGTTTCTTTTCCTGTGTGACTTATTTCAGTTAGAATCATCGTACCTGAATCCACTCATTATGCTGCTACGGGCCTGATGACATAGATTTCATTGCTGAGTGATACTGCATTGTACGTAAGTACCACAACTTCTTTATCCATTTTTCACTTTCTGCGATACTGAACTTGTACCGTAAACCAGGTTCTTGTAAACAGAGCCGTCCCAACCTTTGGGGTGGCTGTGTCTTTTGATTTTAATTTCCCTAAGCTATAGGACCATAAGTGGAAGTGCCCTAGGCTCTGTTGCTTTGTTTTTTAGATGTTTCAGGAAACACCATACACTTCTCCCGAGTGGCTGTTGGCAATTTACATCCCGCCCATCAGCATAACAAGGCTCCCAGTTCTCCATGGCCTGTCCTGCCTTTCTGGATTTTACACTTTTTTCAGATGGCCCTTTTGACCGGGGGGAAGTGAGACATCATTGTAGTGCAGATTTCCTTTGCAAGCTTGCTTGGTTGGCCAAAAAGGACGTATGCGTTTTTTCCTGAATATATTCAGGAAAAAACGCATACGCCCTTTTTGGCCAAGTGCATCATTGTGGACGTTCTGCCTCTTTTCCTATGCTTTAAATGCAATTCCAGTCTACCTCCTGAAATCGGTTTCCTGCAATTCTGCCCCGCTTTCAAGTCCTCTTGGCAGCCTTACTTCAGTATATTTTTGGACGATAGCTGTCATTTATAACTCTGCAGGTTTGTGAATTACAGTGCCCCTGAGCTCCTTTCTTCAACTCGCTTTCTCGTGAGCTGGCCGCAACACCGCAGGATGGCTTCAGGCCCTAATCTGGTTGCGGCACGGCACGCTGAGCCTTTGGTTAATTCCTCTTCCTGGTGGGAAATGAGAGTTAAATTTGCCCGTCCAGACACCTCCAGCTAGTCTCTCATTGGTTCTCCCTATTCCTGTTCATCTTCCGCAGAAATTGCAAACTGGGCCAAACAGGAGGTTAAAGGCACTGACTCTCCAAGTCGGGAGAGTGTTAGTAAAGCGTCTGGAATGTTGCACCCGAGTACCAGGGGACGAAAACTGAGACATATTGGAACACGTCTCCCGATCACACGGTTGATCATACTCTGGGTTCCACATGCATGTTTTAGCTGAAGGAAGAATACCTTAAACCTGGAGAGTTGAGACCCGTGGAATGGGTACCATGCAATATGACTTCAAAGGGTCTTCATTTGCTCACCGAACCTCTCCAATCCTATCACTGCTGCGTTTATGCCCCTGTACACACACTTGATTCTCTTTCAGAGACATAGCAATCCATAGGTTTTAAGATACTTCCTAGTCAGGTACACTCTTAGGCATTTAATATGGGGTGTTGAGTCCATTTCGTTGAGCAAGGAGTAGCTCTTGTCTATTCCATATTTGGCTTAAGGAACTTTATCTGTGCTCATTTCAATCTCTGGTTTTATGCAGCACCCCAACTCACCTTTCCCCTTAAGCAAGCATAAGTTGGGTTTCTAAATTTGAGACCCTGTTCTGTTTTGTAATTCAGTTCCTGTGTAGCCAAGTTTACATTCCGTGTATTAGTGATATCTTATGATGTTTCTTTTCCTGTGTGACTTATTTCAGTTAGAATCATCGTACCTGAATCCACTCATTATGCTGCTACGGGCCTGATGACATAGATTTCATTGCTGAGTGATACTGCATTGTACGTAAGTACCACAACTTCTTTATCCATTTTTCACTTTCTGCGATATTGAACTTGTACCGTAAACCAGGTTCTTGTAAACAGAGCCGTCCCAACCTTTGGGGTGGCTGTGTCTTTTGATTTTAATTTCCCTAAGCTATAGGACCATAAGTGGAAGTGCCCTAGGCTCTGTTGCTTTGTTTTTTAGATGTTTCAGGAAACACCATACACTTCTCCCGAGTGGCTGTTGGCAATTGACATCCCGCCCATCAGCATAACAAGGCTCCCAGTTCTCCATGGCCTGTCCTGCCTTTCTGGATTTTACACTTTTTTCAGATGGCCCTTTTGACCGGGGGGAAGTGAGACTTCACTGTAGTGCAGATTTCCTTTGCAAGCTTGCTTGGTTGGCCAAAAAGGGCGTATGCGTTTTTTCCTGAATATATTCAGGAAAAAACGCATACGCCCTTTTTGGCCAAGTGCATCATTGTGGACGTTCTGCCTCTTTTCCTATGCTTTAAATGCAATTCCAGTCTACCTCCTGAAATCGGTTTCCTGCAATTCTGCCCCGCTTTCAAGTCCTCTTGGCAGCCTTACTTCAGTATATTTTTGGACGATAGCTGTCATTTATAACTCTGCAGGTTTGTGAATTACAGTGCCCCTGAGCTCCTTTCTTCAACTCGCTTTCTCGTGAGCTGGCCGCAACCCCGCAGGATGGCTTCAGGCCCTAATCTGGTTCCGGCACGGCACGCTGAGCCTTTGGTTAATTGCTCTTCCTGGTGGGAAATGAGAGTTAAATTTGCCCGTCCAGACACCTCCAGCTAGTCTGTCATTGGTTCTCCCTATTCCTGTTCATCTTCCGCAGAAATTGCAAACTGGGCCAAACAGGAGGTTAAAGGCACTGACTCTCCAAGTCGGGAGAGTGTTAGTAAAGCGTCTGGAATGTTGCACCCGAGTACCAGGGGACGAAAACTGAGACATATTGGAACACGTCTCCCGATCACACGGTTGATCATACTCTGGGTTCCACATGCATGTTTTAGCTGAAGGAAGAATACCTTAAACCTGGAGAGTTGAGACCCGTGGAATGGGTACCATGCAATATGACTTCAAAGGGTCTTCATTTGCTCACCGAACCTCTCCAATCCTATCACTGCTGCGTTTATGCCCCTGTACACACACTTGATTCTCTTTCAGAGACATAGCAATCCATAGGTTTTAAGATACTTCCTAGTCAGGTACACTCTTAGGCATTTAATATGGGGTGTTGAGTCCATTTCGTTGAGCAAGGAGTAGCTCTTGTCTATTCCATATTTGGCTTAAGGAACTTTATCTGTGCTCATTTCAATCTCTGGTTTTATGCAGCACCCCAACTCACCTTTCCCCTTAAGCAAGCATAAGTTGGGTTTCTAAATTTGAGACCCTGTTCTGTTTTGTAATTCAGTTCCTGTGTAGCCAAGTTTACATTCCGTGTATTAGTGATATCTTATGATGTTTCTTTTCCTGTGTGACTTATTTCAGTTAGAATCATCGTACCTGAATCCACTCATTATGCTGCTACGGGCCTGATGACATAGATTTCATTGCTGAGTGATACTGCATTGTACGTAAGTACCACAACTTCTTTATCCATTTTTCACTTTCTGCGATATTGAACTTGTACCGTAAACCAGGTTCTTGTAAACAGAGCCGTCCCAACCTTTGGGGTGGCTGTGTCTTTTGATTTTAATTTCCCTAAGCTATAGGACCATAAGTGGAAGTGCCCTAGGCTCTGTTGCTTTGTTTTTTAGATGTTTCAGGAAACACCATACACTTCTCCCGAGTGGCTGTTGGCAATTTACATCCCGCCCATCAGCATAACAAGGCTCCCAGTTCTCCATGGCCTGTCCTGCCTTTCTGGATTTTACACTTTTTTCAGATGGCCCTTTTGACCGGGGGGAAGTGAGACTTCACTGTAGTGCAGATTTCCTTTGCAAGCTTGCTTGGTTGGCCAAAAAGGGCGTATGCGTTTTTTCCTGAATATATTCAGGAAAAAACGCATACGCCCTTTTTGGCCAAGTGCATCATTGTGGACGTTCTGCCTCTTTTCCTATGCTTTAAATGCAATTCCAGTCTACCTCCTGAAATCGGTTTCCTGCAATTCTGCCCCGCTTTCAAGTCCTCTTGGCAGCCTTACTTCAGTATATTTTTGGACGATAGCTGTCATTTATAACTCTGCAGGTTTGTGAATTACAGTGCCCCTGAGCTCCTTTCTTCAACTCGCTTTCTCGTGAGCTGGCCGCAACACCGCATGATGGCTTCAGGCCCTAATCTGGTTGCGGCACGGCACGCTGAGCCTTTGGTTAATTCCTCTTCCTGGTGGGAAATGAGAGTTAAATTTGCCCGTCCAGACACCTCCAGCTAGTCTGTCATTGGTTCTCCCTATTCCTGTTCATCTTCCGCAGAAATTGCAAACTGGGCCAAACAGGAGGTTAAAGGCACTGACTCTCCAAGTCGGGAGAGTGTTAGTAAAGCGTCTGGAATGTTGCACCCGAGTACCAGGGGACGAAAACTGAGACATATTGGAACACGTCTCCCGATCACACGGTTGATCATACTCTGGGTTCCACATGCATGTTTTAGCTGAAGGAAGAATACCTTAAACCTGGAGAGTTGAGACCCGTGGAATGGGTACCATGCAATATGACTTCAAAGGGTCTTCATTTGCTCACCGAACCTCTCCAATCCTATCACTGCTGCGTTTATGCCCCTGTACACACACTTGATTCTCTTTCAGAGACATAGCAATCCATAGGTTTTAAGATACTTCCTAGTCAGGTACACTCTTAGGCATTTAATATGGGGTGTTGAGTCCATTTCGTTGAGCAAGGAGTAGCTCTTGTCTATTCCATATTTGGCTTAAGGAACTTTATCTGTGCTCATTTCAATCTCTGGTTTTATGCAGCACCCCAACTCACCTTTCCCCTTAAGCAAGCATAAGTTGGGTTTCTAAATTTGAGACCCTGTTCTGTTTTGTAATTCAGTTCCTGTGTAGCCAAGTTTACATTCCGTGTATTAGTGATATCTTATGATGTTTCTTTTCCTGTGTGACTTATTTCAGTTAGAATCATCGTACCTGAATCCACTCATTATGCTGCTACGGGCCTGATGACATAGATTTCATTGCTGAGTGATACTGCATTGTACGTAAGTACCACAACTTCTTTATCCATTTTTCACTTTCTGCGATATTGAACTTGTACCGTAAACCAGGTTCTTGTAAACAGAGCCGTCCCAACCTTTGGGGTGGCTGTGTCTTTTGATTTTAATTTCCCTAAGCTATAGGACCATAAGTGGAAGTGCCCTAGGCTCTGTTGCTTTGTTTTTTAGATGTTTCAGGAAACACCATACACTTCTCCCGAGTGGCTGTTGGCAATTTACATCCCGCCCATCAGCATAACAAGGCTCCCAGTTCTCCATGGCCTGTCCTGCCTTTCTGGATTTTACACCTTTTTCAGATGGCCCTTTTGACCGGGGGGAAGTGAGACTTCACTGTAGTGCAGATTTCCTTTGCAAGCTTGCTTGGTTGGCCAAAAAGGGCGTATGCGTTTTTTCCTGAATATATTCAGGAAAAAACGCATACGCCCTTTTTGGCCAAGTGCATCATTGTGGACGTTCTGCCTCTTTTCCTATGCTTTAAATGCAATTCCAGTCTACCTCCTGAAATCGGTTTCCTGCAATTCTGCCCCGCTTTCAAGTCCTCTTGGCAGCCTTACTTCAGTATATTTTTGGACGATAGCTGTCATTTATAACTCTGCAGGTTTGTGAATTACAGTGCCCCTGAGCTCCTTTCTTCAACTCGCTTTCTCGTGAGCTGGCCGCAACCCCGCAGGATGGCTTCAGGCCCTAATCTGGTTCCGGCACGGCACGCTGAGCCTTTGGTTAATTCCTCTTCCTGGTGGGAAATGAGAGTTAAATTTGCCCGTCCAGACACCTCCAGCTAGTCTGTCATTGGTTCTCCCTATTCCTGTTCATCTTCCGCAGAAATTGCAAACTGGGCCAAACAGGAGGTTAAAGGCACTGACTCTCCAAGTCGGGAGAGTGTTAGTAAAGCGTCTGGAATGTTGCACCCGAGTACCAGGGGACGAAAACTGAGACATATTGGAACACGTCTCCCGATCACACGGTTGATCATACTCTGGGTTCCACATGCATGTTTTAGCTGAAGGAAGAATACCTTAAACCTGGAGAGTTGAGACCCGTGGAATGGGTACCATGCAATATGACTTCAAAGGGTCTTCATTTGCTCACCGAACCTCTCCAATCCTATCACTGCTGCGTTTATGCCCCTGTACACACACTTGATTCTCTTTCAGAGACATAGCAATCCATAGGTTTTAAGATACTTCCTAGTCAGGTACACTCTTAGGCATTTAATATGGGGTGTTGAGTCCATTTCGTTGAGCAAGGAGTAGCTCTTGTCTATTCCATATTTGGCTTAAGGAACTTTATCTGTGCTCATTTCAATCTCTGGTTTTATGCAGCACCCCAACTCACCTTTCCCCTTAAGCAAGCATAAGTTGGGTTTCTAAATTTGAGACCCTGTTCTGTTTTGTAATTCAGTTCCTGTGTAGCCAAGTTTACATTCCGTGTATTAGTGATATCTTATGATGTTTCTTTTCCTGTGTGACTTATTTCAGTTAGAATCATCGTACCTGAATCCACTCATTATGCTGCTACGGGCCTGATGACATAGATTTCATTGCTGAGTGATACTGCATTGTACGTAAGTACCACAACTTCTTTATCCATTTTTCACTTTCTGCGATACTGAACTTGTACCGTAAACCAGGTTCTTGTAAACAGAGCCGTCCCAACCTTTGGGGTGGCTGTGTCTTTTGATTTTAATTTCCCTAAGCTATAGGACCATAAGTGGAAGTGCCCTAGGCTCTGTTGCTTTGTTTTTTAGATGTTTCAGGAAACACCATACACTTCTCCCGAGTGGCTGTTGGCAATTTACATCCCGCCCATCAGCATAACAAGGCTCCCAGTTCTCCATGGCCTGTCCTGCCTTTCTGGATTTTACACTTTTTTCAGATGGCCCTTTTGACCGGGGGGAAGTGAGACTTCATTGTAGTGCAGATTTCCTTTGCAAGCTTGCTTGGTTGGCCAAAAAGGGCGTATGCGTTTTTTCCTGAATATATTCAGGAAAAAACGCATACGCACTTTTTGGCCAAGTGCATCATTGTGGACGTTCTGCCTCTTTTCCTATGCTTTAAATGCAATTCCAGTCTACCTCCTGAAATCGGTTTCCTGCAATTCTGCCCCGCTTTCAAGTCCTCTTGGCAGCCTTACTTCAGTATATTTTTGGACGATAGCTGTCATTTATAACTCTGCAGGTTTGTGAATTACAGTGCCCCTGAGCTCCTTTCTTCAACTCGCTTTCTCGTGAGCTGGCCGCAACCCCGCAGGATGGCTTCAGGCCCTAATCTGGTTCCGGCACGGCACGCTGAGCCTTTGGTTAATTCCTCTTCCTGGTGGGAAATGAGAGTTAAATTTGCCCGTCCAGACACCTCCAGCTAGTCTGTCATTGGTTCTCCCTATTCCTGTTCATCTTCCGCAGAAATTGCAAACTGGGCCAAACAGGAGGTTAAAGGCACTGACTCTCCAAGTCGGGAGAGTGTTAGTAAAGCGTCTGGAATGTTGCACCCGAGTACCAGGGGACGAAAACTGAGACATATTGGAACACGTCTCCCGATCACACGGTTGATCATACTCTGGGTTCCACATGCATGTTTTAGCTGAAGGAAGAATACCTTAAACCTGGAGAGTTGAGACTCGTGGAATGGGTACCATGCAATATGACTTCAAAGGGTCTTCATTTGCTCACCGAACCTCTCCAATCCTATCACTGCTGCGTTTATGCCCCTGTACACACACTTGATTCTCTTTCAGAGACATAGCAATCCATAGGTTTTAAGATACTTCCTAGTCAGGTACACTCTTAGGCATTTAATATGGGGTGTTGAGTCCATTTCGTTGAGCAAGGAGTAGCTCTTGTCTATTCCATATTTGGCTTAAGGAACTTTATCTGTGCTCATTTCAATCTCTGGTTTTATGCAGCACCCCAACTCACCTTTCCCCTTAAGCAAGCATAAGTTGGTTTTCTAAATTTGAGACCCTGTTCTGTTTTGTAATTCAGTTCCTGTGTAGCCAAGTTTACATTCCGTGTATTAGTGATATCTTATGATGTTTCTTTTCCTGTGTGACTTATTTCAGTTAGAATCATCGTACCTGAATCCACTCATTATGCTGCTACGGGCCTGATGACATAGATTTCATTGCTGAGTGATACTGCATTGTACGTAAGTACCACAACTTCTTTATCCATTTTTCACTTTCTGCGATATTGAACTTGTACCGTAAACCAGGTTCTTGTAAACAGAGCCGTCCCAACCTTTGGGGTGGCTGTGTCTTTTGATTTTAATTTCCCTAAGCTATAGGACCATAAGTGGAAGTGCCCTAGGCTCTGTTGCTTTGTTTTTTAGATGTTTCAGGAAACACCATACACTTCTCCCGAGTGGCTGTTGGCAATTTACATCCCGCCCATCAGCATAACAAGGCTCCCAGTTCTCCATGGCCTGTCCTGCCTTTCTGGATTTTACACTTTTTTCAGATGGCCCTTTTGACCGGGGGGAAGTGAGACTTCACTGTAATGCAGATTTCATTTGCAAGCTTGCTTGGTTGGCCAAAAAGGGAGTATGCGTTTTTTCCTGAATATATTCAGGAAAAAACGCATACGCCCTTTTTGGCCAAGTGCATCATTGTGGACGTTCTGCCTCTTTTCCTATGCTTTAAATGCAATTCCAGTCTACCTCCTGAAATCGGTTTCCTGCAATTCTGCCCCGCTTTCAAGTCCTCTTGGCAGCCTTACTTCAGTATATTTTTGGACGATAGCTGTCATTTATAACTCTGCAGGTTTGTGAATTACAGTGCCCCTGAGCTCCTTTCTTCAACTCGCTTTCTCGTGAGCTGGCCGCAACCCCGCAGGATGGCTTCAGGCCCTAATCTGGTTGCGGCACGGCACGCTGAGCCTTTGGTTAATTCCTCTTCCTGGTGGGAAATGAGAGTTAAATTTGCCCGTCCAGACACCTCCAGCTAGTCTGTCATTGGTTCTCCCTATTCCTGTTCATCTTCCGCAGAAATTGCAAACTGGGCCAAACAGGAGGTTAAAGGCACTGACTCTCCAAGTCGGGAGAGTGTTAGTAAAGCGTCTGGAGTGTTGCACCCGAGTACCAGGGGACGAAAACTGAGACATATTGGAACACGTCTCCCGATCACACGGTTGATCATACTCTGGGTTCCACATGCATGTTTTAGCTGAAGGAAGAATACCTTAAACCTGGAGAGTTGAGACCCGTGGAATGGGTACCATGCAATATGACTTCAAAGGGTCTTCATTTGCTCACCGAACCTCTCCAATCCTATCACTGCTGCGTTTATGCCCCTGTACACACACTTGATTCTCTTTCAGAGACATAGCAATCCATAGGTTTTAAGATACTTCCTAGTCAGGTACACTCTTAGGCATTTAATATGGGGTGTTGAGTCCATTTCGTTGAGCAAGGAGTAGCTCTTGTCTATTCCATATTTGGCTTAAGGAACTTTATCTGTGCTCATTTCGATCTCTGGTTTTATGCAGCACCCCAACTCACCTTTCCCCTTAAGCAAGCATAAGTTGGGTTTCTAAATTTGAGACCCTGTTCTGTTTTGTAATTCAGTTCCTGTGTAGCCAAGTTTACATTCCGTGTATTAGTGATATCTTATGATGTTTCTTTTCCTGTGTGACTTATTTCAGTTAGAATCATCGTACCTGAATCCACTCATTATGCTGCTACGGGCCTGATGACATAGATTTCATTGCTGAGTGATACTGCATTGTACGTAAGTACCACAACTTCTTTATCCATTTTTCACTTTCTGCGATATTGAACTTGTACCGTAAACCAGGTTCTTGTAAACAGAGCCGTCCCAACCTTTGGGGTGGCTGTGTCTTTTGATTTTAATTTCCCTAAGCTATAGGACCATAAGTGGAAGTGCCCTAGGCTCTGTTGCTTTGTTTTTTAGATGTTTCAGGAAACACCATACACTTCTCCCGAGTGGCTGTTGGCAATTGACATCCCGCCCATCAGCATAACAAGGCTCCCAGTTCTCCATGGCCTGTCCTGCCTTTCTGGATTTTACACTTTTTTCAGATGGCCCTTTTGACCGGGGGGAAGTGAGACTTCACTGTAATGCAGATTTCATTTGCAAGCTTGCTTGGTTGGCCAAAAAGGGAGTATGCGTTTTTTCCTGAATATATTCAGGAAAAAACGCATACTCCCTTTTTGGCCAAGTGCATCATTGTGGACGTTCTGCCTCTTTTCCTATGCTTTAAATGCAATTCCAGTCTACCTCCTGAAATCGGTTTCCTGCAATTCTGCCCCGCTTTCAAGTCCTCTTGGCAGCCTTACTTCAGTATATTTTTGGACGATAGCTGTCATTTATAACTCTGCAGGTTTGTGAATTACAGTGCCCCTGAGCTCCTTTCTTCAACTCGCTTTCTCGTGAGCTGGCCGCAACCCCGCAGGATGGCTTCAGGCCCTAATCTGGTTGCGGCACGGCACGCTGAGCCTTTGGTTAATTCCTCTTCCTGGTGGGAAATGAGAGTTAAATTTGCCCGTCCAGACACCTCCAGCTAGTCTGTCATTGGTTCTCCCTATTCCTGTTCATCTTCCGCAGAAATTGCAAACTGGGCCAAACAGGAGGTTAAAGGCACTGACTCTCCAAGTCGGGAGAGTGTTAGTAAAGCGTCTGGAATGTTGCACCCGAGTACCAGGGGACGAAAACTGAGACATATTGGAACACGTCTCCCGATCACACGGTTGATCATACTCTGGGTTCCACATGCATGTTTTAGCTGAAGGAAGAATACCTTAAACCTGGAGAGTTGAGACTCGTGGAATGGGTACCATGCAATATGACTTCAAAGGGTCTTCATTTGCTCACCGAACCTCTCCAATCCTATCACTGCTGCGTTTATGCCCCTGTACACACACTTGATTCTCTTTCAGAGACATAGCAATCCATAGGTTTTAAGATACTTCCTAGTCAGGTACACTCTTAGGCATTTAATATGGGGTGTTGAGTCCATTTCGTTGAGCAAGGAGTAGCTCTTGTCTATTCCATATTTGGCTTAAGGAACTTTATCTGTGCTCATTTCAATCTCTGGTTTTATGCAGCACCCCAACTCACCTTTCCCCTTAAGCAAGCATAAGTTGGTTTTCTAAATTTGAGACCCTGTTCTGTTTTGTAATTCAGTTCCTGTGTAGCCAAGTTTACATTCCGTGTATTAGTGATATCTTATGATGTTTCTTTTCCTGTGTGACTTATTTCAGTTAGAATCATCGTACCTGAATCCACTCATTATGCTGCTACGGGCCTGATGACATAGATTTCATTGCTGAGTGATACTGCATTGTACGTAAGTACCACAACTTCTTTATCCATTTTTCACTTTCTGCGATATTGAACTTGTACCGTAAACCAGGTTCTTGTAAACAGAGCCGTCCCAACCTTTGGGGTGGCTGTGTCTTTTGATTTTAATTTCCCTAAGCTATAGGACCATAAGTGGAAGTGCCCTAGGCTCTGTTGCTTTGTTTTTTAGATGTTTCAGGAAACACCATACACTTCTCCCGAGTGGCTGTTGGCAATTTACATCCCGCCCATCAGCATAACAAGGCTCCCAGTTCTCCATGGCCTGTCCTGCCTTTCTGGATTTTACACCTTTTTCAGATGGCCCTTTTGACCGGGGGGAAGTGAGACTTCACTGTAGTGCAGATTTCCTTTGCAAGCTTGCTTGGTTGGCCAAAAAGGGCGTATGCGTTTTTTCCTGAATATATTCAGGAAAAAACGCATACGCCCTTTTTGGCCAAGTGCATCATTGTGGACGTTCTGCCTCTTTTCCTATGCTTTAAATGCAATTCCAGTCTACCTCCTGAAATCGGTTTCCTGCAATTCTGCCCCGCTTTCAAGTCCTCTTGGCAGCCTTACTTCAGTATATTTTTGGACGATAGCTGTCATTTATAACTCTGCAGGTTTGTGAATTACAGTGCCCCTGAGCTCCTTTCTTCAACTCGCTTTCTCGTGAGCTGGCCGCAACCCCGCAGGATGGCTTCAGGCCCTAATCTGGTTCCGGCACGACACGCTGAGCCTTTGGTTAATTCCTCTTCCTGGTGGGAAATGAGAGTTAAATTTGCCCGTCCAGACACCTCCAGCTAGTCTGTCATTGGTTCTCCCTATTCCTGTTCATCTTCCGCAGAAATTGCAAACTGGGCCAAACAGGAGGTTAAAGGCACTGACTCTCCAAGTCGGGAGAGTGTTAGTAAAGCGTCTGGAATGTTGCACCCGAGTACCAGGGGACGAAAACTGAGACATATTGGAACACGTCTCCCGATCACACGGTTGATCATACTCTGGGTTCCACATGCATGTTTTAGCTGAAGGAAGAATACCTTAAACCTGGAGAGTTGAGACCCGTGGAATGGGTACCATGCAATATGACTTCAAAGGGTCTTCATTTGCTCACCGAACCTCTCCAATCCTATCACTGCTGCGTTTATGCCCCTGTACACACACTTGATTCTCTTTCAGAGACATAGCAATCCATAGGTTTTAAGATACTTCCTAGTCAGGTACACTCTTAGGCATTTAATATGGGGTGTTGAGTCCATTTCGTTGAGCAAGGAGTAGCTCTTGTCTATTCCATATTTGGCTTAAGGAACTTTATCTGTGCTCATTTCAATCTCTGGTTTTATGCAGCACCCCAACTCACCTTTCCCCTTAAGCAAGCATAAGTTGGGTTTCTAAATTTGAGACCCTGTTCTGTTTTGTAATTCAGTTCCTGTGTAGCCAAGTTTACATTCCGTGTATTAGTGATATCTTATGATGTTTCTTTTCCTGTGTGACTTATTTCAGTTAGAATCATCGTACCTGAATCCACTCATTATGCTGCTACGGGCCTGATGACATAGATTTCATTGCTGAGTGATACTGCATTGTACGTAAGTACCACAACTTCTTTATCCATTTTTCACTTTCTGCGATACTGAACTTGTACCGTAAACCAGGTTCTTGTAAACAGAGCCGTCCCAACCTTTGGGGTGGCTGTGTCTTTTGATTTTAATTTCCCTAAGCTATAGGACCATAAGTGGAAGTGCCCTAGGCTCTGTTGCTTTGTTTTTTAGATGTTTCAGGAAACACCATACACTTCTCCCGAGTGGCTGTTGGCAATTTACATCCCGCCCATCAGCATAACAAGGCTCCCAGTTCTCCATGGCCTGTCCTGCCTTTCTGGATTTTACACTTTTTTCAGATGGCCCTTTTGACCGGGGGGAAGTGAGACTTCATTGTAGTGCAGATTTCCTTTGCAAGCTTGCTTGGTTGGCCAAAAAGGGCGTATGCGTTTTTTCCTGAATATATTCAGGAAAAAACGCATACGCACTTTTTGGCCAAGTGCATCATTGTGGACGTTCTGCCTCTTTTCCTATGCTTTAAATGCAATTCCAGTCTACCTCCTGAAATCGGTTTCCTGCAATTCTGCCCCGCTTTCAAGTCCTCTTGGCAGCCTTACTTCAGTATATTTTTGGACGATAGCTGTCATTTATAACTCTGCAGGTTTGTGAATTACAGTGCCCCTGAGCTCCTTTCTTCAACTCGCTTTCTCGTGAGCTGGCCGCAACCCCGCAGGATGGCTTCAGGCCCTAATCTGGTTCCGGCACGGCACGCTGAGCCTTTGGTTAATTCCTCTTCCTGGTGGGAAATGAGAGTTAAATTTGCCCGTCCAGACACCTCCAGCTAGTCTGTCATTGGTTCTCCCTATTCCTGTTCATCTTCCGCAGAAATTGCAAACTGGGCCAAACAGGAGGTTAAAGGCACTGACTCTCCAAGTCGGGAGAGTGTTAGTAAAGCGTCTGGAATGTTGCACCCGAGTACCAGGGGACGAAAACTGAGACATATTGGAACACGTCTCCCGATCACACGGTTGATCATACTCTGGGTTCCACATGCATGTTTTAGCTGAAGGAAGAATACCTTAAACCTGGAGAGTTGAGACTCGTGGAATGGGTACCATGCAATATGACTTCAAAGGGTCTTCATTTGCTCACCGAACCTCTCCAATCCTATCACTGCTGCGTTTATGCCCCTGTACACACACTTGATTCTCTTTCAGAGACATAGCAATCCATAGGTTTTAAGATACTTCCTAGTCAGGTACACTCTTAGGCATTTAATATGGGGTGTTGAGTCCATTTCGTTGAGCAAGGAGTAGCTCTTGTCTATTCCATATTTGGCTTAAGGAACTTTATCTGTGCTCATTTCAATCTCTGGTTTTATGCAGCACCCCAACTCACCTTTCCCCTTAAGCAAGCATAAGTTGGGTTTCTAAATTTGAGACCCTGTTCTGTTTTGTAATTCAGTTCCTGTGTAGCCAAGTTTACATTCCGTGTATTAGTGATATCTTATGATGTTTCTTTTCCTGTGTGACTTATTTCAGTTAGAATCATCGTACCTGAATCCACTCATTATGCTGCTACGGGCCTGATGACATAGATTTCATTGCTGAGTGATACTGCATTGTACGTAAGTACCACAACTTCTTTATCCATTTTTCACTTTCTGCGATATTGAACTTGTACCGTAAACCAGGTTCTTGTAAACAGAGCCGTCCCAACCTTTGGGGTGGCTGTGTCTTTTGATTTTAATTTCCCTAAGCTATAGGACCATAAGTGGAAGTGCCCTAGGCTCTGTTGCTTTGTTTTTTAGATGTTTCAGGAAACACCATACACTTCTCCCGAGTGGCTGTTGGCAATTTACATCCCGCCCATCAGCATAACAAGGCTCCCAGTTCTCCATGGCCTGTCCTGCCTTTCTGGATTTTACACTTTTTTCAGATGGCCCTTTTGACCGGGGGGAAGTGAGACTTCACTGTAATGCAGATTTCATTTGCAAGCTTGCTTGGTTGGCCAAAAAGGGAGTATGCGTTTTTTCCTGAATATATTCAGGAAAAAACGCATACGCCCTTTTTGGCCAAGTGCATCATTGTGGACGTTCTGCCTCTTTTCCTATGCTTTAAATGCAATTCCAGTCTACCTCCTGAAATCGGTTTCCTGCAATTCTGCCCCGCTTTCAAGTCCTCTTGGCAGCCTTACTTCAGTATATTTTTGGACGATAGCTGTCATTTATAACTCTGCAGGTTTGTGAATTACAGTGCCCCTGAGCTCCTTTCTTCAACTCGCTTTCTCGTGAGCTGGCCGCAACCCCGCAGGATGGCTTCAGGCCCTAATCTGGTTGCGGCACGGCACGCTGAGCCTTTGGTTAATTCCTCTTCCTGGTGGGAAATGAGAGTTAAATTTGCCCGTCCAGACACCTCCAGCTAGTCTGTCATTGGTTCTCCCTATTCCTGTTCATCTTCCGCAGAAATTGCAAACTGGGCCAAACAGGAGGTTAAAGGCACTGACTCTCCAAGTCGGGAGAGTGTTAGTAAAGCGTCTGGAGTGTTGCACCCGAGTACCAGGGGACGAAAACTGAGACATATTGGAACACGTCTCCCGATCACACGGTTGATCATACTCTGGGTTCCACATGCATGTTTTAGCTGAAGGAAGAATACCTTAAACCTGGAGAGTTGAGACCCGTGGAATGGGTACCATGCAATATGACTTCAAAGGGTCTTCATTTGCTCACCGAACCTCTCCAATCCTATCACTGCTGCGTTTATGCCCCTGTACACACACTTGATTCTCTTTCAGAGACATAGCAATCCATAGGTTTTAAGATACTTCCTAGTCAGGTACACTCTTAGGCATTTAATATGGGGTGTTGAGTCCATTTCGTTGAGCAAGGAGTAGCTCTTGTCTATTCCATATTTGGCTTAAGGAACTTTATCTGTGCTCATTTCGATCTCTGGTTTTATGCAGCACCCCAACTCACCTTTCCCCTTAAGCAAGCATAAGTTGGGTTTCTAAATTTGAGACCCTGTTCTGTTTTGTAATTCAGTTCCTGTGTAGCCAAGTTTACATTCCGTGTATTAGTGATATCTTATGATGTTTCTTTTCCTGTGTGACTTATTTCAGTTAGAATCATCGTACCTGAATCCACTCATTATGCTGCTACGGGCCTGATGACATAGATTTCATTGCTGAGTGATACTGCATTGTACGTAAGTACCACAACTTCTTTATCCATTTTTCACTTTCTGCGATATTGAACTTGTACCGTAAACCAGGTTCTTGTAAACAGAGCCGTCCCAACCTTTGGGGTGGCTGTGTCTTTTGATTTTAATTTCCCTAAGCTATAGGACCATAAGTGGAAGTGCCCTAGGCTCTGTTGCTTTGTTTTTTAGATGTTTCAGGAAACACCATACACTTCTCCCGAGTGGCTGTTGGCAATTGACATCCCGCCCATCAGCATAACAAGGCTCCCAGTTCTCCATGGCCTGTCCTGCCTTTCTGGATTTTACACTTTTTTCAGATGGCCCTTTTGACCGGGGGGAAGTGAGACTTCACTGTAATGCAGATTTCATTTGCAAGCTTGCTTGGTTGGCCAAAAAGGGAGTATGCGTTTTTTCCTGAATATATTCAGGAAAAAACGCATACTCCCTTTTTGGCCAAGTGCATCATTGTGGACGTTCTGCCTCTTTTCCTATGCTTTAAATGCAATTCCAGTCTACCTCCTGAAATCGGTTTCCTGCAATTCTGCCCCGCTTTCAAGTCCTCTTGGCAGCCTTACTTCAGTATATTTTTGGACGATAGCTGTCATTTATAACTCTGCAGGTTTGTGAATTACAGTGCCCCTGAGCTCCTTTCTTCAACTCGCTTTCTCGTGAGCTGGCCGCAACCCCGCAGGATGGCTTCAGGCCCTAATCTGGTTGCGGCACGGCACGCTGAGCCTTTGGTTAATTCCTCTTCCTGGTGGGAAATGAGAGTTAAATTTGCCCGTCCAGACACCTCCAGCTAGTCTGTCATTGGTTCTCCCTATTCCTGTTCATCTTCCGCAGAAATTGCAAACTGGGCCAAACAGGAGGTTAAAGGCACTGACTCTCCAAGTCGGGAGAGTGTTAGTAAAGCGTCTGGAATGTTGCACCCGAGTACCAGGGGACGAAAACTGAGACATATTGGAACACGTCTCCCGATCACACGGTTGATCATACTCTGGGTTCCACATGCATGTTTTAGCTGAAGGAAGAATACCTTAAACCTGGAGAGTTGAGACTCGTGGAATGGGTACCATGCAATATGACTTCAAAGGGTCTTCATTTGCTCACCGAACCTCTCCAATCCTATCACTGCTGCGTTTATGCCCCTGTACACACACTTGATTCTCTTTCAGAGACATAGCAATCCATAGGTTTTAAGATACTTCCTAGTCAGGTACACTCTTAGGCATTTAATATGGGGTGTTGAGTCCATTTCGTTGAGCAAGGAGTAGCTCTTGTCTATTCCATATTTGGCTTAAGGAACTTTATCTGTGCTCATTTCAATCTCTGGTTTTATGCAGCACCCCAACTCACCTTTCCCCTTAAGCAAGCATAAGTTGGGTTTCTAAATTTGAGACCCTGTTCTGTTTTGTAATTCAGTTCCTGTGTAGCCAAGTTTACATTCCGTGTATTAGTGATATCTTATGATGTTTCTTTTCCTGTGTGACTTATTTCAGTTAGAATCATCGTACCTGAATCCACTCATTATGCTGCTACGGGCCTGATGACATAGATTTCATTGCTGAGTGATACTGCATTGTACGTAAGTACCACAACTTCTTTATCCATTTTTCACTTTCTGCGATATTGAACTTGTACCGTAAACCAGGTTCTTGTAAACAGAGCCGTCCCAACCTTTGGGGTGGCTGTGTCTTTTGATTTTAATTTCCCTAAGCTATAGGACCATAAGTGGAAGTGCCCTAGGCTCTGTTGCTTTGTTTTTTAGATGTTTCAGGAAACACCATACACTTCTCCCGAGTGGCTGTTGGCAATTGACATCCCGCCCATCAGCATAACAAGGCTCCCAGTTCTCCATGGCCTGTCCTGCCTTTCTGGATTTTACACTTTTTTCAGATGGCCCTTTTGACCGGGGGGAAGTGAGACTTCACTGTAGTGCAGATTTCCTTTGCAAGCTTGCTTGGTTGGCCAAAAAGGGCGTATGCGTTTTTTCCTGAATATATTCAGGAAAAAACGCATACGCCCTTTTTGGCCAAGTGCATCATTGTGGACGTTCTGCCTCTTTTCCTATGCTTTAAATGCAATTCCAGTCTACCTCCTGAAATCGGTTTCCTGCAATTCTGCCCCGCTTTCAAGTCCTCTTGGCAGCCTTACTTCAGTATATTTTTGGACGATAGCTGTCATTTATAACTCTGCAGGTTTGTGAATTACAGTGCCCCTGAGCTCCTTTCTTCAACTCGCTTTCTCGTGAGCTGGCCGCAACCCCGCAGGATGGCTTCAGGCCCTAATCTGGTTGCGGCACGGCACGCTGAGCCTTTGGTTAATTGCTCTTCCTGGTGGGAAATGAGAGTTAAATTTGCCCGTCCAGACACCTCCAGCTAGTCTGTCATTGGTTCTCCCTATTCCTGTTCATCTTCCGCAGAAATTGCAAACTGGGCCAAACAGGAGGTTAAAGGCACTGACTCTCCAAGTCGGGAGAGTGTTAGTAAAGCGTCTGGAATGTTGCACCCGAGTACCAGGGGACGAAAACTGAGACATATTGGAACACGTCTCCCGATCACACGGTTGATCATACTCTGGGTTCCACATGCATGTTTTAGCTGAAGGAAGAATACCTTAAACCTGGAGAGTTGAGACCCGTGGAATGGGTACCATGCAATATGACTTCAAAGGGTCTTCATTTGCTCACCGAACCTCTCCAATCCTATCACTGCTGCGTTTATGCCCCTGTACACACACTTGATTCTCTTTCAGAGACATAGCAATCCATAGGTTTTAAGATACTTCCTAGTCAGGTACACTCTTAGGCATTTAATATGGGGTGTTGAGTCCATTTCGTTGAGCAAGGAGTAGCTCTTGTCTATTCCATATTTGGCTTAAGGAACTTTATCTGTGCTCATTTCAATCTCTGGTTTTATGCAGCACCCCAACTCACCTTTCCCCTTAAGCAAGCATAAGTTGGGTTTCTAAATTTGAGACCCTGTTCTGTTTTGTAATTCAGTTCCTGTGTAGCCAAGTTTACATTCCGTGTATTAGTGATATCTTATGATGTTTCTTTTCCTGTGTGACTTATTTCAGTTAGAATCATCGTACCTGAATCCACTCATTATGCTGCTACGGGCCTGATGACATAGATTTCATTGCTGAGTGATACTGCATTGTACGTAAGTACCACAACTTCTTTATCCATTTTTCACTTTCTGCGATACTGAACTTGTACCGTAAACCAGGTTCTTGTAAACAGAGCCGTCCCAACCTTTGGGGTGGCTGTGTCTTTTGATTTTAATTTCCCTAAGCTATAGGACCATAAGTGGAAGTGCCCTAGGCTCTGTTGCTTTGTTTTTTAGATGTTTCAGGAAACACCATACACTTCTCCCGAGTGGCTGTTGGCAATTTACATCCCGCCCATCAGCATAACAAGGCTCCCAGTTCTCCATGGCCTGTCCTGCCTTTCTGGATTTTACACTTTTTTCAGATGGCCCTTTTGACCGGGGGGAAGTGAGACTTCACTGTAGTGCAGATTTCCTTTGCAAGCTTGCTTGGTTGGCCAAAAAGGGCGTATGCATTTTTTCCTGAATATATTCAGGAAAAAACGCATACGCCCTTTTTGGCCAAGTGCATCATTGTGGACGTTCTGCCTCTTTTCCTATGCTTTAAATGCAATTCCAGTCTACCTCCTGAAATCGGTTTCCTGCAATTCTGCCCCGCTTTCAAGTCCTCTTGGCAGCCTTACTTCAGTATATTTTTGGACGATAGCTGTCATTTATAACTCTGCAGGTTTGTGAATTACAGTGCCCCTGAGCTCCTTTCTTCAACTCGCTTTCTCGTGAGCTGGCCGCAACCCCGCTGGATGGCTTCAGGCCCTAATCTGGTTCCGGCACGGCACGCTGAGCCTTTGGTTAATTCCTCTTCCTGGTGGGAAATGAGAGTTAAATTTGCCCGTCCAGACACCTCCAGCTAGTCTGTCATTGGTTCTCCCTATTCCTGTTCATCTTCCGCAGAAATTGCAAACTGGGCCAAACAGGAGGTTAAAGGCACTGACTCTCCAAGTCGGGAGAGTGTTAGTAAAGCGTCTGGAATGTTGCACCCGAGTACCAGGGGACGAAAACTGAGACATATTGGAACACGTCTCCCGATCACACGGTTGATCATACTCTGGGTTCCACATGCATGTTTTAGCTGAAGGAAGAATACCTTAAACCTGGAGAGTTGAGACCCGTGGAATGGGTACCATGCAATATGACTTCAAAGGGTCTTCATTTGCTCACCGAACCTCTCCAATCCTATCACTGCTGCGTTTATGCCCCTGTACACACACTTGATTCTCTTTCAGAGACATAGCAATCCATAGGTTTTAAGATACTTCCTAGTCAGGTACACTCTTAGGCATTTAATATGGGGTGTTGAGTCCATTTCGTTGAGCAAGGAGTAGCTCTTGTCTATTCCATATTTGGCTTAAGGAACTTTATCTGTGCTCATTTCAATCTCTGGTTTTATGCAGCACCCCAACTCACCTTTCCCCTTAAGCAAGCATAAGTTGGGTTTCTAAATTTGAGACCCTGTTCTGTTTTGTAATTCAGTTCCTGTGTAGCCAAGTTTACATTCCGTGTATTAGTGATATCTTATGATGTTTCTTTTCCTGTGTGACTTATTTCAGTTAGAATCATCGTACCTGAATCCACTCATTATGCTGCTACGGGCCTGATGACATAGATTTCATTGCTGAGTGATACTGCATTGTACGTAAGTACCACAACTTCTTTATCCATTTTTCACTTTCTGCGATACTGAACTTGTACCGTAAACCAGGTTCTTGTAAACAGAGCCGTCCCAACCTTTGGGGTGGCTGTGTCTTTTGATTTTAATTTCCCTAAGCTATAGGACCATAAGTGGAAGTGCCCTAGGCTCTGTTGCTTTGTTTTTTAGATGTTTCAGGAAACACCATACACTTCTCCCGAGTGGCTGTTGGCAATTTACATCCCGCCCATCAGCATAACAAGGCTCCCAGTTCTCCATGGCCTGTCCTGCCTTTCTGGATTTTACACTTTTTTCAGATGGCCCTTTTGACCGGGGGGAAGTGAGACTTCATTGTAGTGCAGATTTCCTTTGCAAGCTTGCTTGGTTGGCCAAAAAGGGCGTATGCGTTTTTTCCTGAATATATTCAGGAAAAAACGCATACGCCCTTTTTGGCCAAGTGCATCATTGTGGACGTTCTGCCTCTTTTCCTATGCTTTAAATGCAATTCCAGTCTACCTCCTGAAATCGGTTTCCTGCAATTCTGCCCCGCTTTCAAGTCCTCTTGGCAGCCTTACTTCAGTATATTTTTGGACGATAGCTGTCATTTATAACTCTGCAGGTTTGTGAATTACAGTGCCCCTGAGCTCCTTTCTTCAACTCGCTTTCTCGTGAGCTGGCCGCAACACCGCAGGATGGCTTCAGGCCCTAATCTGGTTGCGGCACGGCACGCTGAGCCTTTGGTTAATTCCTCTTCCTGGTGGGAAATGAGAGTTAAATTTGCCCGTCCAGACACCTCCAGCTAGTCTCTCATTGGTTCTCCCTATTCCTGTTCATCTTCCGCAGAAATTGCAAACTGGGCCAAACAGGAGGTTAAAGGCACTGACTCTCCAAGTCGGGAGAGTGTTAGTAAAGCGTCTGGAATGTTGCACCCGAGTACCAGGGGACGAAAACTGAGACATATTGGAACACGTCTCCCGATCACACGGTTGATCATACTCTGGGTTCCACATGCATGTTTTAGCTGAAGGAAGAATACCTTAAACCTGGAGAGTTGAGACCCGTGGAATGGGTACCATGCAATATGACTTCAAAGGGTCTTCATTTGCTCACCGAACCTCTCCAATCCTATCACTGCTGCGTTTATGCCCCTGTACACACACTTGATTCTCTTTCAGAGACATAGCAATCCATAGGTTTTAAGATACTTCCTAGTCAGGTACACTCTTAGGCATTTAATATGGGGTGTTGAGTCCATTTCGTTGAGCAAGGAGTAGCTCTTGTCTATTCCATATTTGGCTTAAGGAACTTTATCTGTGCTCATTTCAATCTCTGGTTTTATGCAGCACCCCAACTCACCTTTCCCCTTAAGCAAGCATAAGTTGGGTTTCTAAATTTGAGACCCTGTTCTGTTTTGTAATTCAGTTCCTGTGTAGCCAAGTTTACATTCCGTGTATTAGTGATATCTTATGATGTTTCTTTTCCTGTGTGACTTATTTCAGTTAGAATCATCGTACCTGAATCCACTCATTATGCTGCTACGGGCCTGATGACATAGATTTCATTGCTGAGTGATACTGTATTGTACGTAAGTACCACAACTTCTTTATCCATTTTTCACTTTCTGCGATATTGAACTTGTACCGTAAACCAGGTTCTTGTAAACAGAGCCGTCCCAACCTTTGGGGTGGCTGTGTCTTTTGATTTTAATTTCCCTAAGCTATAGGACCATAAGTGGAAGTGCCCTAGGCTCTGTTGCTTTGTTTTTTAGATGTTTCAGGAAACACCATACACTTCTCCCGAGTGGCTGTTGGCAATTTACATCCCGCCCATCAGCATAACAAGGCTCCCAGTTCTCCATGGCCTGTCCTGCCTTTCTGGATTTTACACTTTTTTCAGATGGCCCTTTTGACCGGGGGGAAGTGAGACTTCACTGTAGTGCAGATTTCCTTTGCAAGCTTGCTTGGTTGGCCAAAAAGGGCGTATGCGTTTTTTCCTGAATATATTCAGGAAAAAACGCATACGCCCTTTTTGGCCAAGTGCATCATTGTGGACGTTCTGCCTCTTTTCCTATGCTTTAAATGCAATTCCAGTCTACCTCCTGAAATCGGTTTCCTGCAATTCTGCCCCGCTTTCAAGTCCTCTTGGCAGCCTTACTTCAGTATATTTTTGGACGATAGCTGTCATTTATAACTCTGCAGGTTTGTGAATTACAGTGCCCCTGAGCTCCTTTCTTCAACTCGCTTTCTCGTGAGCTGGCCGCAACCCCGCAGGATGGCTTCAGGCCCTAATCTGGTTCCGGCACGGCACGCTGAACCTTTGGTTAATTGCTCTTCCTGGTGGGAAATGAGAGTTAAATTTGCCCGTCCAGACACCTCCAGCTAGTCTGTCATTGGTTCTCCCTATTCCTGTTCATCTTCCGCAGAAATTGCAAACTGGGCCAAACAGGAGGTTAAAGGCACTGACTCTCCAAGTCGGGAGAGTGTTAGTAAAGCGTCTGGAATGTTGCACCCGAGTACCAGGGGACGAAAACTGAGACATATTGGAACACGTCTCCCGATCACACGGTTGATCATACTCTGGGTTCCACATGCATGTTTTAGCTGAAGGAAGAATACCTTAAACCTGGAGAGTTGAGACCCGTGGAATGGGTACCATGCAATATGACTTCAAAGGGTCTTCATTTGCTCACCGAACCTCTCCAATCCTATCACTGCTGCGTTTATGCCCCTGTACACACACTTGATTCTCTTTCAGAGACATAGCAATCCATAGGTTTTAAGATACTTCCTAGTCAGGTACACTCTTAGGCATTTAATATGGGGTGTTGAGTCCATTTCGTTGAGCAAGGAGTAGCTCTTGTCTATTCCATATTTGGCTTAAGGAACTTTATCTGTGCTCATTTCAATCTCTGGTTTTATGCAGCACCCCAACTCACCTTTCCCCTTAAGCAAGCATAAGTTGGGTTTCTAAATTTGAGACCCTGTTCTGTTTTGTAATTCAGTTCCTGTGTAGCCAAGTTTACATTCCGTGTATTAGTGATATCTTATGATGTTTCTTTTCCTGTGTGACTTATTTCAGTTAGAATCATCGTACCTGAATCCACTCATTATGCTGCTACGGGCCTGATGACATAGATTTCATTGCTGAGTGATACTGCATTGTACGTAAGTACCACAACTTCTTTATCCATTTTTCACTTTCTGCGATACTGAACTTGTACCGTAAACCAGGTTCTTGTAAACAGAGCCGTCCCAACCTTTGGGGTGGCTGTGTCTTTTGATTTTAATTTCCCTAAGCTATAGGACCATAAGTGGAAGTGCCCTAGGCTCTGTTGCTTTGTTTTTTAGATGTTTCAGGAAACACCATACACTTCTCCCGAGTGGCTGTTGGCAATTTACATCCCGCCCATCAGCATAACAAGGCTCCCAGTTCTCCATGGCCTGTCCTGCCTTTCTGGATTTTACACTTTTTTCAGATGGCCCTTTTGACCGGGGGGAAGTGAGACTTCATTGTAGTGCAGATTTCCTTTGCAAGCTTGCTTGGTTGGCCAAAAAGGGCGTATGCGTTTTTTCCTGAATATATTCAGGAAAAAACGCATACGCACTTTTTGGCCAAGTGCATCATTGTGGACGTTCTGCCTCTTTTCCTATGCTTTAAATGCAATTCCAGTCTACCTCCTGAAATCGGTTTCCTGCAATTCTGCCCCGCTTTCAAGTCCTCTTGGCAGCCTTACTTCAGTATATTTTTGGACGATAGCTGTCATTTATAACTCTGCAGGTTTGTGAATTACAGTGCCCCTGAGCTCCTTTCTTCAACTCGCTTTCTCGTGAGCTGGCCGCAACACCGCAGGATGGCTTCAGGCCCTAATCTGGTTGCGGCACGGCACGCTGAGCCTTTGGTTAATTCCTCTTCCTGGTGGGAAATGAGAGTTAAATTTGCCCGTCCAGACACCTCCAGCTAGTCTGTCATTGGTTCTCCCTATTCCTGTTCATCTTCCGCAGAAATTGCAAACTGGGCCAAACAGGAGGTTAAAGGCACTGACTCTCCAAGTCGGGAGAGTGTTAGTAAAGCGTCTGGAATGTTGCACCCGAGTACCAGGGGACGAAAACTGAGACATATTGGAACACGTCTCCCGATCACACGGTTGATCATACTCTGGGTTCCACATGCATGTTTTAGCTGAAGGAAGAATACCTTAAACCTGGAGAGTTGAGACCCGTGGAATGGGTACCATGCAATATGACTTCAAAGGGTCTTCATTTGCTCACCGAACCTCTCCAATCCTATCACTGCTGCGTTTATGCCCCTGTACACACACTTGATTCTCTTTCAGAGACATAGCAATCCATAGGTTTTAAGATACTTCCTAGTCAGGTACACTCTTAGGCATTTAATATGGGGTGTTGAGTCCATTTCGTTGAGCAAGGAGTAGCTCTTGTCTATTCCATATTTGGCTTAAGGAACTTTATCTGTGCTCATTTCAATCTCTGGTTTTATGCAGCACCCCAACTCACCTTTCCCCTTAAGCAAGCATAAGTTGGGTTTCTAAATTTGAGACCCTGTTCTGTTTTGTAATTCAGTTCCTGTGTAGCCAAGTTTACATTCCGTGTATTAGTGATATCTTATGATGTTTCTTTTCCTGTGTGACTTATTTCAGTTAGAATCATCGTACCTGAATCCACTCATTATGCTGCTACGGGCCTGATGACATAGATTTCATTGCTGAGTGATACTGCATTGTACGTAAGTACCACAACTTCTTTATCCATTTTTCACTTTCTGCGATACTGAACTTGTACCGTAAACCAGGTTCTTGTAAACAGAGCCGTCCCAACCTTTGGGGTGGCTGTGTCTTTTGATTTTAATTTCCCTAAGCTATAGGACCATAAGTGGAAGTGCCCTAGGCTCTGTTGCTTTGTTTTTTAGATGTTTCAGGAAACACCATACACTTCTCCCGAGTGGCTGTTGGCAATTTACATCCCGCCCATCAGCATAACAAGGCTCCCAGTTCTCCATGGCCTGTCCTGCCTTTCTGGATTTTACACTTTTTTCAGATGGCCCTTTTGACCGGGGGGAAGTGAGACTTCATTGTAGTGCAGATTTCCTTTGCAAGCTTGCTTGGTTGGCCAAAAAGGGCGTATGCGTTTTTTCCTGAATATATTCAGGAAAAAACGCATACGCCCTTTTTGGCCAAGTGCATCATTGTGGACGTTCTGTCTCTTTTCCTATGCTTTAAATGCAATTCCAGTCTACCTCCTGAAATCGGTTTCCTGCAATTCTGCCCCGCTTTCAAGTCCTCTTGGCAGCCTTACTTCAGTATATTTTTGGACGATAGCTGTCATTTATAACTCTGCAGGTTTGTGAATTACAGTGCCCCTGAGCTCCTTTCTTCAACTCGCTTTCTCGTGAGCTGGCCGCAACCCCGCAGGATGGCTTCAGGCCCTAATCTGGTTGCGGCACGGCACGCTGAGCCTTTGGTTAATTCCTCTTCCTGGTGGGAAATGAGAGTTAAATTTGCCCGTCCAGACACCTCCAGCTAGTCTGTCATTGGTTCTCCCTATTCCTGTTCATCTTCCGCAGAAATTGCAAACTGGGCCAAACAGGAGGTTAAAGGCACTGACTCTCCAAGTCGGGAGAGTGTTAGTAAAGCGTCTGGAATGTTGCACCCGAGTACCAGGGGACGAAAACTGAGACATATTGGAACACGTCTCCCGATCACACGGTTGATCATACTCTGGGTTCCACATGCATGTTTTAGCTGAAGGAAGAATACCTTAAACCTGGAGAGTTGAGACTCGTGGAATGGGTACCATGCAATATGACTTCAAAGGGTCTTCATTTGCTCACCGAACCTCTCCAATCCTATCACTGCTGCGTTTATGCCCCTGTACACACACTTGATTCTCTTTCAGAGACATAGCAATCCATAGGTTTTAAGATACTTCCTAGTCAGGTACACTCTTAGGCATTTAATATGGGGTGTTGAGTCCATTTCGTTGAGCAAGGAGTAGCTCTTGTCTATTCCATATTTGGCTTAAGGAACTTTATCTGTGCTCATTTCAATCTCTGGTTTTATGCAGCACCCCAACTCACCTTTCCCCTTAAGCAAGCATAAGTTGGGTTTCTAAATTTGAGACCCTGTTCTGTTTTGTAATTCAGTTCCTGTGTAGCCAAGTTTACATTCCGTGTATTAGTGATATCTTATGATGTTTCTTTTCCTGTGTGACTTATTTCAGTTAGAATCATCGTACCTGAATCCACTCATTATGCTGCTACGGGCCTGATGACATAGATTTCATTGCTGAGTGATACTGCATTGTACGTAAGTACCACAACTTCTTTATCCATTTTTCACTTTCTGCGATATTGAACTTGTACCGTAAACCAGGTTCTTGTAAACAGAGCCGTCCCAACCTTTGGGGTGGCTGTGTCTTTTGATTTTAATTTCCCTAAGCTATAGGACCATAAGTGGAAGTGCCCTAGGCTCTGTTGCTTTGTTTTTTAGATGTTTCAGGAAACACCATACACTTCTCCCGAGTGGCTGTTGGCAATTTACATCCCGCCCATCAGCATAACAAGGCTCCCAGTTCTCCATGGCCTGTCCTGCCTTTCTGGATTTTACACTTTTTTCAGATGGCCCTTTTGACCGGGGGGAAGTGAGACTTCACTGTAATGCAGATTTCATTTGCAAGCTTGCTTGGTTGGCCAAAAAGGGAGTATGCGTTTTTTCCTGAATATATTCAGGAAAAAACGCATACGCCCTTTTTGGCCAAGTGCATCATTGTGGACGTTCTGCCTCTTTTCCTATGCTTTAAATGCAATTCCAGTCTACCTCCTGAAATCGGTTTCCTGCAATTCTGCCCCGCTTTCAAGTCCTCTTGGCAGCCTTACTTCAGTATATTTTTGGACGATAGCTGTCATTTATAACTCTGCAGGTTTGTGAATTACAGTGCCCCTGAGCTCCTTTCTTCAACTCGCTTTCTCGTGAGCTGGCCGCAACCCCGCAGGATGGCTTCAGGCCCTAATCTGGTTGCGGCACGGCACGCTGAGCCTTTGGTTAATTCCTCTTCCTGGTGGGAAATGAGAGTTAAATTTGCCCGTCCAGACACCTCCAGCTAGTCTGTCATTGGTTCTCCCTATTCCTGTTCATCTTCCGCAGAAATTGCAAACTGGGCCAAACAGGAGGTTAAAGGCACTGACTCTCCAAGTCGGGAGAGTGTTAGTAAAGCGTCTGGAGTGTTGCACCCGAGTACCAGGGGACGAAAACTGAGACATATTGGAACACGTCTCCCGATCACACGGTTGATCATACTCTGGGTTCCACATGCATGTTTTAGCTGAAGGAAGAATACCTTAAACCTGGAGAGTTGAGACCCGTGGAATGGGTACCATGCAATATGACTTCAAAGGGTCTTCATTTGCTCACCGAACCTCTCCAATCCTATCACTGCTGCGTTTATGCCCCTGTACACACACTTGATTCTCTTTCAGAGACATAGCAATCCATAGGTTTTAAGATACTTCCTAGTCAGGTACACTCTTAGGCATTTAATATGGGGTGTTGAGTCCATTTCGTTGAGCAAGGAGTAGCTCTTGTCTATTCCATATTTGGCTTAAGGAACTTTATCTGTGCTCATTTCAATCTCTGGTTTTATGCAGCACCCCAACTCACCTTTCCCCTTAAGCAAGCATAAGTTGGGTTTCTAAATTTGAGACCCTGTTCTGTTTTGTAATTCAGTTCCTGTGTAGCCAAGTTTACATTCCGTGTATTAGAGATATCTTATGATGTTTCTTTTCCTGTGTGACTTATTTCAGTTAGAATCATCGTACCTGAATCCACTCATTATGCTGCTACGGGCCTGATGACATAGATTTCATTGCTGAGTGATACTGCATTGTACGTAAGTACCACAACTTCTTTATCCATTTTTCACTTTCTGCGATATTGAACTTGTACCGTAAACCAGGTTCTTGTAAACAGAGCCGTCCCAACCTTTGGGGTGGCTGTGTCTTTTGATTTTAATTTCCCTAAGCTATAGGACCATAAGTGGAAGTGCCCTAGGCTCTGTTGCTTTGTTTTTTAGATGTTTCAGGAAACACCATACACTTCTCCCGAGTGGCTGTTGGCAATTTACATCCCGCCCATCAGCATAACAAGGCTCCCAGTTCTCCATGGCCTGTCCTGCCTTTCTGGATTTTACACTTTTTTCAGATGGCCCTTTTGACCGGGGGGAAGTGAGACTTTACTGTAATGCAGATTTCATTTGCAAGCTTGCTTGGTTGGCCAAAAAGGGAGTATGCGTTTTTTCCTGAATATATTCAGGAAAAAACGCATACGCCCTTTTTGGCCAAGTGCATCATTGTGGACGTTCTGCCTCTTTTCCTATGCTTTAAATGCAATTCCAGTCTACCTCCTGAAATCGGTTTCCTGCAATTCTGCCCCGCTTTCAAGTCCTCTTGGCAGCCTTACTTCAGTATATTTTTGGACGATAGCTGTCATTTATAACTCTGCAGGTTTGTGAATTACAGTGCCCCTGAGCTCCTTTCTTCAACTCGCTTTCTCGTGAGCTGGCCGCAACCCCGCAGGATGGCTTCAGGCCCTAATCTGGTTGCGGCACGGCACGCTGAGCCTTTGGTTAATTCCTCTTCCTGGTGGGAAATGAGAGTTAAATTTGCCCGTCCAGACACCTCCAGCTAGTCTGTCATTGGTTCTCCCTATTCCTGTTCATCTTCCGCAGAAATTGCAAACTGGGCCAAACAGGAGGTTAAAGGCACTGACTCTCCAAGTCGGGAGAGTGTTAGTAAACCGTCTGGAGTGTTGCACCCGAGTACCAGGGGACGAAAACTGAGACATATTGGAACACGTCTCCCGATCACACGGTTGATCATACTCTGGGTTCCACATGCATGTTTTAGCTGAAGGAAGAATACCTTAAACCTGGAGAGTTGAGACCCGTGGAATGGGTACCATGCAATATGACTTCAAAGGGTCTTCATTTGCTCACCGAACCTCTCCAATCCTATCACTGCTGCGTTTATGCCCCTGTACACACACTTGATTCTCTTTCAGAGACATAGCAATCCATAGGTTTTAAGATACTTCCTAGTCAGGTACACTCTTAGGCATTTAATATGGGGTGTTGAGTCCATTTCGTTGAGCAAGGAGTAGCTCTTGTCTATTCCATATTTGGCTTAAGGAACTTTATCTGTGCTCATTTCAATCTCTGGTTTTATGCAGCACCCCAACTCACCTTTCCCCTTAAGCAAGCATAAGTTGGGTTTCTAAATTTGAGACCCTGTTCTGTTTTGTAATTCAGTTCCTGTGTAGCCAAGTTTACATTCCGTGTATTAGTGATATCTTATGATGTTTCTTTTCCTGTGTGACTTATTTCAGTTAGAATCATCGTACCTGAATCCACTCATTATGCTGCTACGGGCCTGATGACATAGATTTCATTGCTGAGTGATACTGCATTGTACGTAAGTACCACAACTTCTTTATCCATTTTTCACTTTCTGCGATATTGAACTTGTACCGTAAACCAGGTTCTTGTAAACAGAGCCGTCCCAACCTTTGGGGTGGCTGTGTCTTTTGATTTTAATTTCCCTAAGCTATAGGACCATAAGTGGAAGTGCCCTAGGCTCTGTTGCTTTGTTTTTTAGATGTTTCAGGAAACACCATACACTTCTCCCGAGTGGCTGTTGGCAATTTACATCCCGCCCATCAGCATAACAAGGCTCCCAGTTCTCCATGGCCTGTCCTGCCTTTCTGGATTTTACACTTTTTTCAGATGGCCCTTTTGACCGGGGGGAAGTGAGACTTCACTGTAATGCAGATTTCATTTGCAAGCTTGCTTGGTTGGCCAAAAAGGGAGTATGCGTTTTTTCCTGAATATATTCAGGAAAAAACGCATACTCCCTTTTTGGCCAAGTGCATCATTGTGGACGTTCTGCCTCTTTTCCTATGCTTTAAATGCAATTCCAGTCTACCTCCTGAAATCGGTTTCCTGCAATTCTGCCCCGCTTTCAAGTCCTCTTGGCAGCCTTACTTCAGTATATTTTTGGACGATAGCTGTCATTTATAACTCTGCAGGTTTGTGAATTACAGTGCCCCTGAGCTCCTTTCTTCAACTCGCTTTCTCGTGAGCTGGCCGCAACCCCGCAGGATGGCTTCAGGCCCTAATCTGGTTGCGGCACGGCACGCTGAGCCTTTGGTTAATTCCTCTTCCTGGTGGGAAATGAGAGTTAAATTTGCCCGTCCAGACACCTCCAGCTAGTCTGTCATTGGTTCTCCCTATTCCTGTTCATCTTCCGCAGAAATTGCAAACTGGGCCAAACAGGAGGTTAAAGGCACTGACTCTCCAAGTCGGGAGAGTGTTAGTAAAGCGTCTGGAATGTTGCACCCGAGTACTAGGGGACGAAAACTGAGACATATTGGAACACGTCTCCCGATCACACGGTTGATCATACTCTGGGTTCCACATGCATGTTTTAGCTGAAGGAAGAATACCTTAAACCTGGAGAGTTGAGACTCGTGGAATGGGTACCATGCAATATGACTTCAAAGGGTCTTCATTTGCTCACCGAACCTCTCCAATCCTATCACTGCTGCGTTTATGCCCCTGTACACACACTTGATTCTCTTTCAGAGACATAGCAATCCATAGGTTTTAAGATACTTCCTAGTCAGGTACACTCTTAGGCATTTAATATGGGGTGTTGAGTCCATTTCGTTGAGCAAGGAGTAGCTCTTGTCTATTCCATATTTGGCTTAAGGAACTTTATCTGTGCTCATTTCAATCTCTGGTTTTATGCAGCACCCCAACTCACCTTTCCCCTTAAGCAAGCATAAGTTGGGTTTCTAAATTTGAGACCCTGTTCTGTTTTGTAATTCAGTTCCTGTGTAGCCAAGTTTACATTCCGTGTATTAGTGATATCTTATGATGTTTCTTTTCCTGTGTGACTTATTTCAGTTAGAATCATCGTACCTGAATCCACTCATTATGCTGCTACGGGCCTGATGACATAGATTTCATTGCTGAGTGATACTGCATTGTACGTAAGTACCACAACTTCTTTATCCATTTTTCACTTTCTGCGATATTGAACTTGTACCGTAAACCAGGTTCTTGTAAACAGAGCCGTCCCAACCTTTGGGGTGGCTGTGTCTTTTGATTTTAATTTCCCTAAGCTATAGGACCATAAGTGGAAGTGCCCTAGGCTCTGTTGCTTTGTTTTTTAGATGTTTCAGGAAACACCATACACTTCTCCCGAGTGGCTGTTGGCAATTTACATCCCGCCCATCAGCATAACAAGGCTCCCAGTTCTCCATGGCCTGTCCTGCCTTTCTGGATTTTACACTTTTTTCAGATGGCCCTTTTGACCGGGGGGAAGTGAGACTTCACTGTAGTGCAGATTTCCTTTGCAAGCTTGCTTGGTTGTCCAAAAAGGGCGTATGCGTTTTTTCCTGAATATATTCAGGAAAAAACGCATACGCCCTTTTTGGCCAAGTGCATCATTGTGGACGTTCTGCCTCTTTTCCTATGCTTTAAATGCAATTCCAGTCTACCTCCTGAAATCGGTTTCCTGCAATTCTGCCCCGCTTTCAAGTCCTCTTGGCAGCCTTACTTCAGTATATTTTTGGACGATAGCTGTCATTTATAACTCTGCAGGTTTGTGAATTACAGTGCCCCTGAGCTCCTTTCTTCAACTCGCTTTCTCGTGAGCTGGCCGCAACCCCGCAGGATGGCTTCAGGCCCTAATCTGGTTCCGGCACGGCACGCTGAGCCTTTGGTTAATTCCTCTTCCTGGTGGGAAATGAGAGTTAAATTTGCCCGTCCAGACACCTCCAGCTAGTCTGTCATTGGTTCTCCCTATTCCTGTTCATCTTCCGCAGAAATTGCAAACTGGGCCAAACAGGAGGTTAAAGGCACTGACTCTCCAAGTCGGGAGAGTGTTAGTAAAGCGTCTGGAATGTTGCACCCGAGTACCAGGGGACGAAAACTGAGACATATTGGAACACGTCTCCCGATCACACGGTTGATCATACTCTGGGTTCCACATGCATGTTTTAGCTGAAGGAAGAATACCTTAAACCTGGAGAGTTGAGACCCGTGGAATGGGTACCATGCAATATGACTTCAAAGGGTCTTCATTTGCTCACCGAACCTCTCCAATCCTATCACTGCTGCGTTTATGCCCCTGTACACACACTTGATTCTCTTTCAGAGACATAGCAATCCATAGGTTTTAAGATACTTCCTAGTCAGGTACACTCTTAGGCATTTAATATGGGGTGTTGAGTCCATTTCGTTGAGCAAGGAGTAGCTCTTGTCTATTCCATATTTGGCTTAAGGAACTTTATCTGTGCTCATTTCAATCTCTGGTTTTATGCAGCACCCCAACTCACCTTTCCCCTTAAGCAAGCATAAGTTGGGTTTCTAAATTTGAGACCCTGTTCTGTTTTGTAATTCAGTTCCTGTGTAGCCAAGTTTACATTCCGTGTATTAGTGATATCTTATGATGTTTCTTTTCCTGTGTGACTTATTTCAGTTAGAATCATCGTACCTGAATCCACTCATTATGCTGCTACGGGCCTGATGACATAGATTTCATTGCTGAGTGATACTGCATTGTACGTAAGTACCACAACTTCTTTATCCATTTTTCACTTTCTGCGATACTGAACTTGTACCGTAAACCAGGTTCTTGTAAACAGAGCCGTCCCAACCTTTGGGGTGGCTGTGTCTTTTGATTTTAATTTCCCTAAGCTATAGGACCATAAGTGGAAGTGCCCTAGGCTCTGTTGCTTTGTTTTTTAGATGTTTCAGGAAACACCATACACTTCTCCCGAGTGGCTGTTGGCAATTTACATCCCGCCCATCAGCATAACAAGGCTCCCAGTTCTCCATGGCCTGTCCTGCCTTTCTGGATTTTACACTTTTTTCAGATGGCCCTTTTGACCGGGGGGAAGTGAGACTTCACTGTAGTGCAGATTTCCTTTGCAAGCTTGCTTGGTTGGCCAAAAAGGGCGTATGCATTTTTTCCTGAATATATTCAGGAAAAAACGCATACGCCCTTTTTGGCCAAGTGCATCATTGTGGACGTTCTGCCTCTTTTCCTATGCTTTAAATGCAATTCCAGTCTACCTCCTGAAATCGGTTTCCTGCAATTCTGCCCCGCTTTCAAGTCCTCTTGGCAGCCTTACTTCAGTATATTTTTGGACGATAGCTGTCATTTATAACTCTGCAGGTTTGTGAATTACAGTGCCCCTGAGCTCCTTTCTTCAACTCGCTTTCTCGTGAGCTGGCCGCAACCCCGCAGGATGGCTTCAGGCCCTAATCTGGTTGCGGCACGGCACGCTGAGCCTTTGGTTAATTCCTCTTCCTGGTGGGAAATGAGAGTTAAATTTGCCCGTCCAGACACCTCCAGCTAGTCTGTCATTGGTTCTCCCTATTCCTGTTCATCTTCCGCAGAAATTGCAAACTGGGCCAAACAGGAGGTTAAAGGCACTGACTCTCCAAGTCGGGAGAGTGTTAGTAAAGCGTCTGGAATGTTGCACCCGAGTACCAGGGGACGAAAACTGAGACATATTGGAACACGTCTCCCGATCACACGGTTGATCATACTCTGGGTTCCACATGCATGTTTTAGCTGAAGGAAGAATACCTTAAACCTGGAGAGTTGAGACCCGTGGAATGGGTACCATGCAATATGACTTCAAAGGGTCTTCATTTGCTCACCGAACCTCTCCAATCCTATCACTGCTGCGTTTATGCCCCTGTACACACACTTGATTCTCTTTCAGAGACATAGCAATCCATAGGTTTTAAGATACTTCCTAGTCAGGTACACTCTTAGGCATTTAATATGGGGTGTTGAGTCCATTTCGTTGAGCAAGGAGTAGCTCTTGTCTATTCCATATTTGGCTTAAGGAACTTTATCTGTGCTCATTTCAATCTCTGGTTTTATGCAGCACCCCAACTCACCTTTCCCCTTAAGCAAGCATAAGTTGGGTTTCTAAATTTGAGACCCTGTTCTGTTTTGTAATTCAGTTCCTGTGTAGCCAAGTTTACATTCCGTGTATTAGTGATATCTTATGATGTTTCTTTTCCTGTGTGACTTATTTCAGTTAGAATCATCGTACCTGAATCCACTCATTATGCTGCTACGGGCCTGATGACATAGATTTCATTGCTGAGTGATACTGCATTGTACGTAAGTACCACAACTTCTTTATCCATTTTTCACTTTCTGCGATACTGAACTTGTACCGTAAACCAGGTTCTTGTAAACAGAGCCGTCCCAACCTTTGGGGTGGCTGTGTCTTTTGATTTTAATTTCCCTAAGCTATAGGACCATAAGTGGAAGTGCCCTAGGCTCTGTTGCTTTGTTTTTTAGATGTTTCAGGAAACACCATACACTTCTCCCGAGTGGCTGTTGGCAATTTACATCCCGCCCATCAGCATAACAAGGCTCCCAGTTCTCCATGGCCTGTCCTGCCTTTCTGGATTTTACACTTTTTTCAGATGGCCCTTTTGACCGGGGGGAAGTGAGACTTCACTGTAGTGCAGATTTCCTTTGCAAGCTTGCTTGGTTGGCCAAAAAGGGCGTATGCGTTTTTTCCTGAATATATTCAGGAAAAAACGCATACGCTCTTTTTGGCCAAGTGCATCATTGTGGACGTTCTGCCTCTTTTCCTATGCTTTAAATGCAATTCCAGTCTACCTCCTGAAATCGGTTTCCTGCAATTCTGCCCCGCTTTCAAGTCCTCTTGGCAGCCTTACTTCAGTATATTTTTGGACGATAGCTGTCATTTATAACTCTGCAGGTTTGTGAATTACAGTGCCCCTGAGCTCCTTTCTTCAACTCGCTTTCTCGTGAGCTGGCCGCAACCCCGCAGGATGGCTTCAGGCCCTAATCTGGTTGCGGCACGGCACGCTGAGCCTTTGGTTAATTCCTCTTCCTGGTGGGAAATGAGAGTTAAATTTGCCCGTCCAGACACCTCCAGCTAGTCTGTCATTGGTTCTCCCTATTCCTGTTCATCTTCCGCAGAAATTGCAAACTGGGCCAAACAGGAGGTTAAAGGCACTGACTCTCCAAGTCGGGAGAGTGTTAGTAAAGCGTCTGGAATGTTGCACCCGAGTACCAGGGGACGAAAACTGAGACATATTGGAACACGTCTCCCGATCACACGGTTGATCATACTCTGGGTTCCACATGCATGTTTTAGCTGAAGGAAGAATACCTTAAACCTGGAGAGTTGAGACCCGTGGAATGGGTACCATGCAATATGACTTCAAAGGGTCTTCATTTGCTCACCGAACCTCTCCAATCCTATCACTGCTGCGTTTATGCCCCTGTACACACACTTGATTCTCTTTCAGAGACATAGCAATCCATAGGTTTTAAGATACTTCCTAGTCAGGTACACTCTTAGGCATTTAATATGGGGTGTTGAGTCCATTTCGTTGAGCAAGGAGTAGCTCTTGTCTATTCCATATTTGGCTTAAGGAACTTTATCTGTGCTCATTTCAATCTCTGGTTTTATGCAGCACCCCAACTCACCTTTCCCCTTAAGCAAGCATAAGTTGGGTTTCTAAATTTGAGACCCTGTTCTGTTTTGTAATTCAGTTCCTGTGTAGCCAAGTTTACATTCCGTGTATTAGTGATATCTTATGATGTTTCTTTTCCTGTGTGACTTATTTCAGTTAGAATCATCGTACCTGAATCCACTCATTATGCTGCTACGGGCCTGATGACATAGATTTCATTGCTGAGTGATACTGCATTGTACGTAAGTACCACAACTTCTTTATCCATTTTTCACTTTCTGCGATACTGAACTTGTACCGTAAACCAGGTTCTTGTAAACAGAGCCGTCCCAACCTTTGGGGTGGCTGTGTCTTTTGATTTTAATTTCCCTAAGCTATAGGACCATAAGTGGAAGTGCCCTAGGCTCTGTTGCTTTGTTTTTTAGATGTTTCAGGAAACACCATACACTTCTCCCGAGTGGCTGTTGGCAATTTACATCCCGCCCATCAGCATAACAAGGCTCCCAGTTCTCCATGGCCTGTCCTGCCTTTCTGGATTTTACACTTTTTTCAGATGGCCCTTTTGACCGGGGGGAAGTGAGACTTCACTGTAATGCAGATTTCATTTGCAAGCTTGCTTGGTTGGCCAAAAAGGGAGTATGCGTTTTTTCCTGAATATATTCAGGAAAAAACGCATACGCCCTTTTTGGCCAAGTGCATCATTGTGGACGTTCTGCCTCTTTTCCTATGCTTTAAATGCAATTCCAGTCTACCTCCTGAAATCGGTTTCCTGCAATTCTGCCCCGCTTTCAAGTCCTCTTGGCAGCCTTACTTCAGTATATTTTTGGACGATAGCTGTCATTTATAACTCTGCAGGTTTGTGAATTACAGTGCCCCTGAGCTCCTTTCTTCAACTCGCTTTCTCGTGAGCTGGCCGCAACCCCGCAGGATGGCTTCAGGCCCTAATCTGGTTGCGGCACGGCACGCTGAGCCTTTGGTTAATTCCTCTTCCTGGTGGGAAATGAGAGTTAAATTTGCCCGTCCAGACACCTCCAGCTAGTCTGTCATTGGTTCTCCCTATTCCTGTTCATCTTCCGCAGAAATTGCAAACTGGGCCAAACAGGAGGTTAAAGGCACTGACTCTCCAAGTCGGGAGAGTGTTAGTAAAGCGTCTGGAATGTTGCACCCGAGTACCAGGGGACGAAAACTGAGACATATTGGAACACGTCTCCCGATCACACGGTTGATCATACTCTGGGTTCCACATGCATGTTTTAGCTGAAGGAAGAATACCTTAAACCTGGAGAGTTGAGACCCGTGGAATGGGTACCATGCAATATGACTTCAAAGGGTCTTCATTTGCTCACCGAACCTCTCCAATCCTATCACTGCTGCGTTTATGCCCCTGTACACACACTTGATTCTCTTTCAGAGACATAGCAATCCATAGGTTTTAAGATACTTCCTAGTCAGGTACACTCTTAGGCATTTAATATGGGGTGTTGAGTCCATTTCATTGAGCAAGGAGTAGCTCTTGTCTATTCCATATTTGGCTTAAGGAACTTTATCTGTGCTCATTTCAATCTCTGGTTTTATGCAGCACCCCAACTCACCTTTCCCCTTAAGCAAGCATAAGTTGGGTTTCTAAATTTGAGACCCTGTTCTGTTTTGTAATTCAGTTCCTGTGTAGCCAAGTTTACATTCCGTGTATTAGTGATATCTTATGATGTTTCTTTTCCTGTGTGACTTATTTCAGTTAGAATCATCGTACCTGAATCCACTCATTATGCTGCTACGGGCCTGATGACATAGATTTCATTGCTGAGTGATACTGCATTGTACGTAAGTACCACAACTTCTTTATCCATTTTTCACTTTCTGCGATACTGAACTTGTACCGTAAACCAGGTTCTTGTAAACAGAGCCGTCCCAACCTTTGGGGTGGCTGTGTCTTTTGATTTTAATTTCCCTAAGCTATAGGACCATAAGTGGAAGTGCCCTAGGCTCTGTTGCTTTGTTTTTTAGATGTTTCAGGAAACACCATACACTTCTCCCGAGTGGCTGTTGGCAATTTACATCCCGCCCATCAGCATAACAAGGCTCCCAGTTCTCCATGGCCTGTCCTGCCTTTCTGGATTTTACACTTTTTTCAGATGGCCCTTTTGACCGGTGGGAAGTGAGACTTCATTGTAGTGCAGATTTCCTTTGCAAGCTTGCTTGGTTGGCCAAAAAGGGCGTATGCGTTTTTTCCTGAATATATTCAGGAAAAAACGCATACGCACTTTTTGGCCAAGTGCATCATTGGGGACGTTCTGCCTCTTTTCCTATGCTTTAAATGCAATTCCAGTCTACCTCCTGAAATCGGTTTCCTGCAATTCTGCCCCGCTTTCAAGTCCTCTTGGCAGCCTTACTTCAGTATATTTTTGGACGATAGCTGTCATTTATAACTCTGCAGGTTTGTGAATTACAGTGCCCCTGAGCTCCTTTCTTCAACTCGCTTTCTCGTGAGCTGGCCGCAACACCGCAGGATGGCTTCAGGCCCTAATCTGGTTCCGGCACGGCACGCTGAGCCTTTGGTTAATTCCTCTTCCTGGTGGGAAATGAGAGTTAAATTTGCCCGTCCAGACACCTCCAGCTAGTCTCTCATTGGTTCTCCCTATTCCTGTTCATCTTCCGCAGAAATTGCAAACTGGGCCAAACAGGAGGTTAAAGGCACTGACTCTCCAAGTCGGGAGAGTGTTAGTAAAGCGTCTGGAATGTTGCACCCGAGTACCAGGGGACGAAAACTGAGACATATTGGAACACGTCTCCCGATCACACGGTTGATCATACTCTGGGTTCCACATGCATGTTTTAGCTGAAGGAAGAATACCTTAAACCTGGAGAGTTGAGACTCGTGGAATGGGTACCATGCAATATGACTTCAAAGGGTCTTCATTTGCTCACCGAACCTCTCCAATCCTATCACTGCTGCGTTTATGCCCCTGTACACACACTTGATTCTCTTTCAGAGACATAGCAATCCATAGGTTTTAAGATACTTCCTAGTCAGGTACACTCTTAGGCATTTAATATGGGGTGTTGAGTCCATTTCGTTGAGCAAGGAGTAGCTCTTGTCTATTCCATATTTGGCTTAAGGAACTTTATCTGTGCTCATTTCAATCTCTGGTTTTATGCAGCACCCCAACTCACCTTTCCCCTTAAGCAAGCATAAGTTGGGTTTCTAAATTTGAGACCCTGTTCTGTTTTGTAATTCAGTTCCTGTGTAGCCAAGTTTACATTCCGTGTATTAGTGATATCTTATGATGTTTCTTTTCCTGTGTGACTTATTTCAGTTAGAATCATCGTACCTGAATCCACTCATTATGCTGCTACGGGCCTGATGACATAGATTTCATTGCTGAGTGATACTGCATTGTACGTAAGTACCACAACTTCTTTATCCATTTTTCACTTTCTGCGATATTGAACTTGTACCGTAAACCAGGTTCTTGTAAACAGAGCCGTCCCAACCTTTGGGGTGGCTGTGTCTTTTGATTTTAATTTCCCTAAGCTATAGGACCATAAGTGGAAGTGCCCTAGGCTCTGTTGCTTTGTTTTTTAGATGTTTCAGGAAACACCATACACTTCTCCCGAGTGGCTGTTGGCAATTTACATCCCGCCCATCAGCATAACAAGGCTCCCAGTTCTCCATGGCCTGTCCTGCCTTTCTGGATTTTACACTTTTTTCAGATGGCCCTTTTGACCGGGGGGAAGTGAGACTTCACTGTAATGCAGATTTCATTTGCAAGCTTGCTTGGTTGGCCAAAAAGGGAGTATGCGTTTTTTCCTGAATATATTCAGGAAAAAACGCATACGCCCTTTTTGGCCAAGTGCATCATTGTGGACGTTCTGTCTCTTTTCCTATGCTTTAAATGCAATTCCAGTCTACCTCCTGAAATCGGTTTCCTGCAATTCTGCCCCGCTTTCAAGTCCTCTTGGCAGCCTTACTTCAGTATATTTTTGGACGATAGCTGTCATTTATAACTCTGCAGGTTTGTGAATTACAGTGCCCCTGAGCTCCTTTCTTCAACTCGCTTTCTCGTGAGCTGGCCGCAACCCCGCAGGATGGCTTCAGGCCCTAATCTGGTTGCGGCACGGCACGCTGAGCCTTTGGTTAATTCCTCTTCCTGGTGGGAAATGAGAGTTAAATTTGCCCGTCCAGACACCTCCAGCTAGTCTGTCATTGGTTCTGCCTATTCCTGTTCATCTTCCGCAGAAATTGCAAACTGGGCCAAACAGGAGGTTAAAGGCACTGACTCTCCAAGTCGGGAGAGTGTTAGTAAAGCGTCTGGAATGTTGCACCCGAGTACCAGGGGACGAAAACTGAGACATATTGGAACACGTCTCCCGATCACACGGTTGATCATACTCTGGGTTCCACATGCATGTTTTAGCTGAAGGAAGAATACCTTAAACCTGGAGAGTTGAGACTCGTGGAATGGGTACCATGCAATATGACTTCAAAGGGTCTTCATTTGCTCACCGAACCTCTCCAATCCTATCACTGCTGCGTTTATGCCCCTGTACACACACTTGATTCTCTTTCAGAGACATAGCAATCCATAGGTTTTAAGATACTTCCTAGTCAGGTACACTCTTAGGCATTTAATATGGGGTGTTGAGTCCATTTCGTTGAGCAAGGAGTAGCTCTTGTCTATTCCATATTTGGCTTAAGGAACTTTATCTGTGCTCATTTCAATCTCTGGTTTTATGCAGCACCCCAACTCACCTTTCCCCTTAAGCAAGCATAAGTTGGGTTTCTAAATTTGAGACCCTGTTCTGTTTTGTAATTCAGTTCCTGTGTAGCCAAGTTTACATTCCGTGTATTAGTGATATCTTATGATGTTTCTTTTCCTGTGTGACTTATTTCAGTTAGAATCATCGTACCTGAATCCACTCATTATGCTGCTACGGGCCTGATGACATAGATTTCATTGCTGAGTGATACTGCATTGTACGTAAGTACCACAACTTCTTTATCCATTTTTCACTTTCTGCGATATTGAACTTGTACCGTAAACCAGGTTCTTGTAAACAGAGCCGTCCCAACCTTTGGGGTGGCTGTGTCTTTTGATTTTAATTTCCCTAAGCTATAGGACCATAAGTGGAAGTGCCCTAGGCTCTGTTGCTTTGTTTTTTAGATGTTTCAGGAAACACCATACACTTCTCCCGAGTGGCTGTTGGCAATTTACATCCCGCCCATCAGCATAACAAGGCTCCCAGTTCTCCATGGCCTGTCCTGCCTTTCTGGATTTTACACTTTTTTCAGATGGCCCTTTTGACCGGGGGGAAGTGAGACTTCACTGTAGTGCAGATTTCCTTTGCAAGCTTGCTTGGTTGGCCAAAAAGGGCGTATGCATTTTTTCCTGAATATATTCAGGAAAAAACGCATACGCCCTTTTTGGCCAAGTGCATCATTGTGGACGTTCTGCCTCTTTTCCTATGCTTTAAATGCAATTCCAGTCTACCTCCTGAAATCGGTTTCCTGCAATTCTGCCCCGCTTTCAAGTCCTCTTGGCAGCCTTACTTCAGTATATTTTTGGACGATAGCTGTCATTTATAACTCTGCAGGTTTGTGAATTACAGTGCCCCTGAGCTCCTTTCTTCAACTCGCTTTCTCGTGAGCTGGCCGCAACCCCGCAGGATGGCTTCAGGCCCTAATCTGGTTCCGGCACGGCACGCTGAGCCTTTGGTTAATTCCTCTTCCTGGTGGGAAATGAGAGTTAAATTTGCCCGTCCAGACACCTCCAGCTAGTCTGTCATTGGTTCTCCCTATTCCTGTTCATCTTCCACAGAAATTGCAAACTGGGCCAAACAGGAGGTTAAAGGCACTGACTCTCCAAGTCGGGAGAGTGTTAGTAAAGCGTCTGGAATGTTGCACCCGAGTACCAGGGGACGAAAACTGAGACATATTGGAACACGTCTCCCGATCACACGGTTGATCATACTCTGGGTTCCACATGCATGTTTTAGCTGAAGGAAGAATACCTTAAACCTGGAGAGTTGAGACCCGTGGAATGGGTACCATGCAATATGACTTCAAAGGGTCTTCATTTGCTCACCGAACCTCTCCAATCCTATCACTGCTGCGTTTATGCCCCTGTACACACACTTGATTCTCTTTCAGAGACATAGCAATCCATAGGTTTTAAGATACTTCCTAGTCAGGTACACTCTTAGGCATTTAATATGGGGTGTTGAGTCCATTTCGTTGAGCAAGGAGTAGCTCTTGTCTATTCCATATTTGGCTTAAGGAACTTTATCTGTGCTCATTTCAATCTCTGGTTTTATGCAGCACCCCAACTCACCTTTCCCCTTAAGCAAGCATAAGTTGGGTTTCTAAATTTGAGACCCTGTTCTGTTTTGTAATTCAGTTCCTGTGTAGCCAAGTTTACATTCCGTGTATTAGTGATATCTTATGATGTTTCTTTTCCTGTGTGACTTATTTCAGTTAGAATCATCGTACCTGAATCCACTCATTATGCTGCTACGGGCCTGATGACATAGATTTCATTGCTGAGTGATACTGCATTGTACGTAAGTACCACAACTTCTTTATCCATTTTTCACTTTCTGCGATATTGAACTTGTACCGTAAACCAGGTTCTTGTAAACAGAGCCGTCCCAACCTTTGGGGTGGCTGTGTCTTTTGATTTTAATTTCCCTAAGCTATAGGACCATAAGTGGAAGTGCCCTAGGCTCTGTTGCTTTGTTTTTTAGATGTTTCAGGAAACACCATACACTTCTCCCGAGTGGCTGTTGGCAATTTACATCCCGCCCATCAGCATAACAAGGCTCCCAGTTCTCCATGGCCTGTCCTGCCTTTCTGGATTTTACACTTTTTTCAGATGGCCCTTTTGACCGGGGGGAAGTGAGACTTCACTGTAATGCAGATTTCATTTGCAAGCTTGCTTGGTTGGCCAAAAAGGGAGTATGCGTTTTTTCCTGAATATATTCAGGAAAAAACGCATACGCCCTTTTTGGCCAAGTGCATCATTGTGGACGTTCTGTCTCTTTTCCTATGCTTTAAATGCAATTCCAGTCTACCTCCTGAAATCGGTTTCCTGCAATTCTGCCCCGCTTTCAAGTCCTCTTGGCAGCCTTACTTCAGTATATTTTTGGACGATAGCTGTCATTTATAACTCTGCAGGTTTGTGAATTACAGTGCCCCTGAGCTCCTTTCTTCAACTCGCTTTCTCGTGAGCTGGCCGCAACCCCGCAGGATGGCTTCAGGCCCTAATCTGGTTGCGGCACGGCACGCTGAGCCTTTGGTTAATTCCTCTTCCTGGTGGGAAATGAGAGTTAAATTTGCCCGTCCAGACACCTCCAGCTAGTCTGTCATTGGTTCTCCCTATTCCTGTTCATCTTCCGCAGAAATTGCAAACTGGGCCAAACAGGAGGTTAAAGGCACTGACTCTCCAAGTCGGGAGAGTGTTAGTAAAGCGTCTGGAATGTTGCACCCGAGTACCAGGGGACGAAAACTGAGACATATTGGAACACGTCTCCCGATCACACGGTTGATCATACTCTGGGTTCCACATGCATGTTTTAGCTGAAGGAAGAATACCTTAAACCTGGAGAGTTGAGACCCGTGGAATGGGTACCATGCAATATGACTTCAAAGGGTCTTCATTTGCTCACCGAACCTCTCCAATCCTATCACTGCTGCGTTTATGCCCCTGTACACACACTTGATTCTCTTTCAGAGACATAGCAATCCATAGGTTTTAAGATACTTCCTAGTCAGGTACACTCTTAGGCATTTAATATGGGGTGTTGAGTCCATTTCGTTGAGCAAGGAGTAGCTCTTGTCTATTCCATATTTGGCTTAAGGAACTTTATCTGTGCTCATTTCAATCTCTGGTTTTATGCAGCACCCCAACTCACCTTTCCCCTTAAGCAAGCATAAGTTGGGTTTCTAAATTTGAGACCCTGTTCTGTTTTGTAATTCAGTTCCTGTGTAGCCAAGTTTACATTCCGTGTATTAGTGATATCTTATGATGTTTCTTTTCCTGTGTGACTTATTTCAGTTAGAATCATCGTACCTGAATCCACTCATTATGCTGCTACGGGCCTGATGACATAGATTTCATTGCTGAGTGATACTGCATTGTACGTAAGTACCACAACTTCTTTATCCATTTTTCACTTTCTGCGATACTGAACTTGTACCGTAAACCAGGTTCTTGTAAACAGAGCCGTCCCAACCTTTGGGGTGGCTGTGTCTTTTGATTTTAATTTCCCTAAGCTATAGGACCATAAGTGGAAGTGCCCTAGGCTCTGTTGCTTTGTTTTTTAGATGTTTCAGGAAACACCATACACTTCTCCCGAGTGGCTGTTGGCAATTTACATCCCGCCCATCAGCATAACAAGGCTCCCAGTTCTCCATGGCCTGTCCTGCCTTTCTGGATTTTACACTTTTTTCAGATGGCCCTTTTGACCGGGGGGAAGTGAGACTTCACTGTAGTGCAGATTTCCTTTGCAAGCTTGCTTGGTTGGCCAAAAAGGGCGTATGCATTTTTTCCTGAATATATTCAGGAAAAAACGCATACGCCCTTTTTGGCCAAGTGCATCATTGTGGACGTTCTGCCTCTTTTCCTATGCTTTAAATGCAATTCCAGTCTACCTCCTGAAATCGGTTTCCTGCAATTCTGCCCCGCTTTCAAGTCCTCTTGGCAGCCTTACTTCAGTATATTTTTGGACGATAGCTGTCATTTATAACTCTGCAGGTTTGTGAATTACAGTGCCCCTGAGCTCCTTTCTTCAACTCGCTTTCTCGTGAGCTGGCCGCAACCCCGCAGGATGGCTTCAGGCCCTAATCTGGTTCCGGCACGGCACGCTGAGCCTTTGGTTAATTCCTCTTCCTGGTGGGAAATGAGAGTTAAATTTGCCCGTCCAGACACCTCCAGCTAGTCTGTCATTGGTTCTCCCTATTCCTGTTCATCTTCCACAGAAATTGCAAACTGGGCCAAACAGGAGGTTAAAGGCACTGACTCTCCAAGTCGGGAGAGTGTTAGTAAAGCATCTGGAATGTTGCACCCGAGTACCAGGGGACGAAAACTGAGACATATTGGAACACGTCTCCCGATCACACGGTTGATCATACTCTGGGTTCCACATGCATGTTTTAGCTGAAGGAAGAATACCTTAAACCTGGAGAGTTGAGACCCGTGGAATGGGTACCATGCAATATGACTTCAAAGGGTCTTCATTTGCTCACCGAACCTCTCCAATCCTATCACTGCTGCGTTTATGCCCCTGTACACACACTTGATTCTCTTTCAGAGACATAGCAATCCATAGGTTTTAAGATACTTCCTAGTCAGGTACACTCTTAGGCATTTAATATGGGGTGTTGAGTCCATTTCGTTGAGCAAGGAGTAGCTCTTGTCTATTCCATATTTGGCTTAAGGAACTTTATCTGTGCTCATTTCAATCTCTGGTTTTATGCAGCACCCCAACTCACCTTTCCCCTTAAGCAAGCATAAGTTGGGTTTCTAAATTTGAGACCCTGTTCTGTTTTGTAATTCAGTTCCTGTGTAGCCAAGTTTACATTCCGTGTATTAGTGATATCTTATGATGTTTCTTTTCCTGTGTGACTTATTTCAGTTAGAATCATCGTACCTGAATCCACTCATTATGCTGCTACGGGCCTGATGACATAGATTTCATTGCTGAGTGATACTGCATTGTACGTAAGTACCACAACTTCTTTATCCATTTTTCACTTTCTGCGATATTGAACTTGTACCGTAAACCAGGTTCTTGTAAACAGAGCCGTCCCAACCTTTGGGGTGGCTGTGTCTTTTGATTTTAATTTCCCTAAGCTATAGGACCATAAGTGGAAGTGCCCTAGGCTCTGTTGCTTTGTTTTTTAGATGTTTCAGGAAACACCATACACTTCTCCCGAGTGGCAGTTGGCAATTTACATCCCGCCCATCAGCATAACAAGGCTCCCAGTTCTCCATGGCCTGTCCTGCCTTTCTGGATTTTACACTTTTTTCAGATGGCCCTTTTGACCAGGGGGAAGTGAGACTTCATTGTAGTGCAGATTTCCTTTGCAAGCTTGCTTGGTTGGCCAAAAAGGGCGTATGCATTTTTTCCTGAATATATTCAGGAAAAAACGCATACGCCCTTTTTGGCCAAGTGCATCATTGGGGACGTTCTGCCTCTTTTCCTATGCTTTAAATGCAATTCCAGTCTACCTCCTGAAATCGGTTTCCTGCAATTCTGCCCCGCTTTCAAGTCCTCTTGGCAGCCTTACTTCAGTATATTTTTGGACGATAGCTGTCATTTATAACTCTGCAGGTTTGTGAATTACAGTGCCCCTGAGCTCCTTTCTTCAACTCGCTTTCTCGTGAGCTGGCCGCAACACCGCAGGATGGCTTCAGGCCCTAATCTGGTTCCGGCACGGCACGCTGAGCCTTTGGTTAATTCCTCTTCCTGGTGGGAAATGAGAGTTAAATTTGCCCGTCCAGACACCTCCAGCTAGTCTCTCATTGGTTCTCCCTATTCCTGTTCATCTTCCGCAGAAATTGCAAACTGGGCCAAACAGGAGGTTAAAGGCACTGACTCTCCAAGTCGGGAGAGTGTTAGTAAAGCGTCTGGAATGTTGCACCCGAGTACCAGGGGACGAAAACTGAGACGTATTGGAACACGTCTCCCGATCACACGGTTGATCATACTCTGGGTTCCACATGCATGTTTTAGCTGAAGGAAGAATACCTTAAACCTGGAGAGTTGAGACTCGTGGAATGGGTACCATGCAATATGACTTCAAAGGGTCTTCATTTGCTCACCGAACCTCTCCAATCCTATCACTGCTGCGTTTATGCCCCTGTACACACACTTGATTCTCTTTCAGAGACATAGCAATCCATAGGTTTTAAGATACTTCCTAGTCAGGTACACTCTTAGGCATTTAATATGGGGTGTTGAGTCCATTTCGTTGAGCAAGGAGTAGCTCTTGTCTATTCCATATTTGGCTTAAGGAACTTTATCTGTGCTCATTTCAATCTCTGGTTTTATGCAGCACCCCAACTCACCTTTCCCCTTAAGCAAGCATAAGTTGGGTTTCTAAATTTGAGACCCTGTTCTGTTTTGTAATTCAGTTCCTGTGTAGCCAAGTTTACATTCCGTGTATTAGTGATATCTTATGATGTTTCTTTTCCTGTGTGACTTATTTCAGTTAGAATCATCGTACCTGAATCCACTCATTATGCTGCTACGGGCCTGATGACATAGATTTCATTGCTGAGTGATACTGCATTGTACGTAAGTACCACAACTTCTTTATCCATTTTTCACTTTCTGCGATATTGAACTTGTACCGTAAACCAGGTTCTTGTAAACAGAGCCGTCCCAACCTTTGGGGTGGCTGTGTCTTTTGATTTTAATTTCCCTAAGCTATAGGACCATAAGTGGAAGTGCCCTAGGCTCTGTTGCTTTGTTTTTTAGATGTTTCAGGAAACACCATACACTTCTCCCGAGTGGCTGTTGGCAATTTACATCCCGCCCATCAGCATAACAAGGCTCCCAGTTCTCCATGGCCTGTCCTGCCTTTCTGGATTTTACACTTTTTTCAGATGGCCCTTTTGACCGGGGGGAAGTGAGACTTCACTGTAATGCAGATTTCATTTGCAAGCTTGCTTGGTTGGCCAAAAAGGGAGTATGCGTTTTTTCTTGAATATATTCAGGAAAAAACGCATACGCCCTTTTTGGCCAAGTGCATCATTGTGGACGTTCTGTCTCTTTTCCTATGCTTTAAATGCAATTCCAGTCTACCTCCTGAAATCGGTTTCCTGCAATTCTGCCCCGCTTTCAAGTCCTCTTGGCAGCCTTACTTCAGTATATTTTTGGACGATAGCTGTCATTTATAACTCTGCAGGTTTGTGAATTACAGTGCCCCTGAGCTCCTTTCTTCAACTCGCTTTCTCGTGAGCTGGCCGCAACCCCGCAGGATGGCTTCAGGCCCTAATCTGGTTGCGGCACGGCACGCTGAGCCTTTGGTTAATTCCTCTTCCTGGTGGGAAATGAGAGTTAAATTTGCCCGTCCAGACACCTCCAGCTAGTCTGTCATTGGTTCTCCCTATTCCTGTTCATCTTCCGCAGAAATTGCAAACTGGGCCAAACAGGAGGTTAAAGGCACTGACTCTCCAAGTCGGGAGAGTGTTAGTAAAGCGTCTGGAATGTTGCACCCGAGTACCAGGGGACGAAAACTGAGACATATTGGAACACGTCTCCCGATCACACGGTTGATCATACTCTGGGTTCCACATGCATGTTTTAGCTGAAGGAAGAATACCTTAAACCTGGAGAGTTGAGACCCGTGGAATGGGTACCATGCAATATGACTTCAAAGGGTCTTCATTTGCTCACCGAACCTCTCCAATCTTATCACTGCTGCGTTTATGCCCCTGTACACACACTTGATTCTCTTTCAGAGACATAGCAATCCATAGGTTTTAAGATACTTCCTAGTCAGGTACACTCTTAGGCATTTAATATGGGGTGTTGAGTCCATTTCGTTGAGCAAGGAGTAGCTCTTGTCTATTCCATATTTGGCTTAAGGAACTTTATCTGTGCTCATTTCAATCTCTGGTTTTATGCAGCACCCCAACTCACCTTTCCCCTTAAGCAAGCATAAGTTGGGTTTCTAAATTTGAGACCCTGTTCTGTTTTGTAATTCAGTTCCTGTGTAGCCAAGTTTACATTCCGTGTATTAGTGATATCTTATGATGTTTCTTTTCCTGTGTGACTTATTTCAGTTAGAATCATCGTACCTGAATCCACTCATTATGCTGCTACGGGCCTGATGACATAGATTTCATTGCTGAGTGATACTGCATTGTACGTAAGTACCACAACTTCTTTATCCATTTTTCACTTTCTGCGATATTGAACTTGTACCGTAAACCAGGTTCTTGTAAACAGAGCCGTCCCAACCTTTGGGGTGGCTGTGTCTTTTGATTTTAATTTCCCTAAGCTATAGGACCATAAGTGGAAGTGCCCTAGGCTCTGTTGCTTTGTTTTTTAGATGTTTCAGGAAACACCATACACTTCTCCCGAGTGGCTGTTGGCAATTGACATCCCGCCCATCAGCATAACAAGGCTCCCAGTTCTCCATGGCCTGTCCTGCCTTTCTGGATTTTACACTTTTTTCAGATGGCCCTTTTGACCAGGGGGAAGTGAGACTTCATTGTAGTGCAGATTTCCTTTGCAAGCTTGCTTGGTTGGCCAAAAAGGGCGTATGCATTTTTTCCTGAATATATTCAGGAAAAAACGCATACGCCCTTTTTGGCCAAGTGCATCATTGTGGACGTTCTGCCTCTTTTCCTATGCTTTAAATGCAATTCCAGTCTACCTCCTGAAATCGGTTTCCTGCAATTCTGCCCCGCTTTCAAGTCCTCTTGGCAGCCTTACTTCAGTATATTTTTGGACGATAGCTGTCATTTATAACTCTGCAGGTTTGTGAATTACAGTGCCCCTGAGCTCCTTTCTTCAACTCGCTTTCTCGTGAGCTGGCCGCAACCCCGCAGGATGGCTTCAGGCCCTAATCTGGTTCCGGCACGGCACGCTGAGCCTTTGGTTAATTCCTCTTCCTGGTGGGAAATGAGAGTTAAATTTGCCCGTCCAGACACCTCCAGCTAGTCTGTCATTGGTTCTCCCTATTCCTGTTCATCTTCCGCAGAAATTGCAAACTGGGCCAAACAGGAGGTTAAAGGCACTGACTCTCCAAGTCGGGAGAGTGTTAGTAAAGCGTCTGGAATGTTGCACCCGAGTACCAGGGGACGAAAACTGAGACATATTGGAACACGTCTCCCGATCACACGGTTGATCATACTCTGGGTTCCACATGCATGTTTTAGCTGAAGGAAGAATACCTTAAACCTGGAGAGTTGAGACCCGTGGAATGGGTACCATGCAATATGACTTCAAAGGGTCTTCATTTGCTCACCGAACCTCTCCAATCCTATCACTGCTGCGTTTATGCCCCTGTACACACACTTGATTCTCTTTCAGAGACATAGCAATCCATAGGTTTTAAGATACTTCCTAGTCAGGTACACTCTTAGGCATTTAATATGGGGTGTTGAGTCCATTTCGTTGAGCAAGGAGTAGCTCTTGTCTATTCCATATTTGGCTTAAGGAACTTTATCTGTGCTCATTTCAATCTCTGGTTTTATGCAGCACCCCAACTCACCTTTCCCCTTAAGCAAGCATAAGTTGGGTTTCTAAATTTGAGACCCTGTTCTGTTTTGTAATTCAGTTCCTGTGTAGCCAAGTTTACATTCCGTGTATTAGTGATATCTTATGATGTTTCTTTTCCTGTGTGACTTATTTCAGTTAGAATCATCGTACCTGAATCCACTCATTATGCTGCTACGGGCCTGATGACATAGATTTCATTGCTGAGTGATACTGCATTGTACGTAAGTACCACAACTTCTTTATCCATTTTTCACTTTCTGCGATACTGAACTTGTACCGTAAACCAGGTTCTTGTAAACAGAGCCGTCCCAACCTTTGGGGTGGCTGTGTCTTTTGATTTTAATTTCCCTAAGCTATAGGACCATAAGTGGAAGTGCCCTAGGCTCTGTTGCTTTGTTTTTTAGATGTTTCAGGAAACACCATACACTTCTCCCGAGTGGCTGTTGGCAATTTACATCCCGCCCATCAGCATAACAAGGCTCCCAGTTCTCCATGGCCTGTCCTGCCTTTCTGGATTTTACACTTTTTTCAGATGGCCCTTTTGACCGGGGGGAAGTGAGACTTCACTGTAATGCAGATTTCATTTGCAAGCTTGCTTGGTTGGCCAAAAAGGGAGTATGCGTTTTTTCTTGAATATATTCAGGAAAAAACGCATACGCCCTTTTTGGCCAAGTGCATCATTGTGGACGTTCTGTCTCTTTTCCTATGCTTTAAATGCAATTCCAGTCTACCTCCTGAAATCGGTTTCCTGCAATTCTGCCCCGCTTTCAAGTCCTCTTGGCAGCCTTACTTCAGTATATTTTTGGACGATAGCTGTCATTTATAACTCTGCAGGTTTGTGAATTACAGTGCCCCTGAGCTCCTTTCTTCAACTCGCTTTCTCGTGAGCTGGCCGCAACCCCGCAGGATGGCTTCAGGCCCTAATCTGGTTGCGGCACGGCACGCTGAGCCTTTGGTTAATTCCTCTTCCTGGTGGGAAATGAGAGTTAAATTTGCCCGTCCAGACACCTCCAGCTAGTCTGTCATTGGTTCTCCCTATTCCTGTTCATCTTCCGCAGAAATTGCAAACTGGGCCAAACAGGAGGTTAAAGGCACTGACTCTCCAAGTCGGGAGAGTGTTAGTAAAGCGTCTGGAATGTTGCACCCGAGTACCAGGGGACGAAAACTGAGACATATTGGAACACGTCTCCCGATCACACGGTTGATCATACTCTGGGTTCCACATGCATGTTTTAGCTGAAGGAAGAATACCTTAAACCTGGAGAGTTGAGACTCGTGGAATGGGTACCATGCAATATGACTTCAAAGGGTCTTCATTTGCTCACCGAACCTCTCCAATCCTATCACTGCTGCGTTTATGCCCCTGTACACACACTTGATTCTCTTTCAGAGACATAGCAATCCATAGGTTTTAAGATACTTCCTAGTCAGGTACACTCTTAGGCATTTAATATGGGGTGTTGAGTCCATTTCGTTGAGCAAGGAGTAGCTCTTGTCTATTCCATATTTGGCTTAAGGAACTTTATCTGTGCTCATTTCAATCTCTGGTTTTATGCAGCACCCCAACTCACCTTTCCCCTTAAGCAAGCATAAGTTGGGTTTCTAAATTTGAGACCCTGTTCTGTTTTGTAATTCAGTTCCTGTGTAGCCAAGTTTACATTCCGTGTATTAGTGATATCTTATGATGTTTCTTTTCCTGTGTGACTTATTTCAGTTAGAATCATCGTACCTGAATCCACTCATTATGCTGCTACGGGCCTGATGACATAGATTTCATTGCTGAGTGATACTGCATTGTACGTAAGTACCACAACTTCTTTATCCATTTTTCACTTTCTGCGATATTGAACTTGTACCGTAAACCAGGTTCTTGTAAACAGAGCCGTCCCAACCTTTGGGGTGGCTGTGTCTTTTGATTTTAATTTCCCTAAGCTATAGGACCATAAGTGGAAGTGCCCTAGGCTCTGTTGCTTTGTTTTTTAGATGTTTCAGGAAACACCATACACTTCTCCCGAGTGGCTGTTGGCAATTGACATCCCGCCCATCAGCATAACAAGGCTCCCAGTTCTCCATGGCCTGTCCTGCCTTTCTGGATTTTACACTTTTTTCAGATGGCCCTTTTGACCGGGGGGAAGTGAGACTTCATTGTAGTGCAGATTTCCTTTGCAAGCTTGCTTGGTTGGCCAAAAAGGGCGTATGCGTTTTTTCCTGAATATATTCAGGAAAAAACGCATACGCCCTTTTTGGCCAAGTGCATCATTGTGGACGTTCTGCCTCTTTTCCTATGCTTTAAATGCAATTCCAGTCTACCTCCTGAAATCGGTTTCCTGCAATTCTGCCCCGCTTTCAAGTCCTCTTGGCAGCCTTACTTCAGTATATTTTTGGACGATAGCTGTCATTTATAACTCTGCAGGTTTGTGAATTACAGTGCCCCTGAGCTCCTTTCTTCAACTCGCTTTCTCGTGAGCTGGCCGCAACCCCGCAGGATGGCTTCAGGCCCTAATCTGGTTCCGGCACGGCACGCTGAGCCTTTGGTTAATTCCTCTTCCTGGTGGGAAATGAGAGTTAAATTTGCCCGTCCAGACACCTCCAGCTAGTCTGTCATTGGTTCTCCCTATTCCTGTTCATCTTCCGCAGAAATTGCAAACTGGGCCAAACAGGAGGTTAAAGGCACTGACTCTCCAAGTCGGGAGAGTGTTAGTAAAGCGTCTGGAATGTTGCACCCGAGTACCAGGGGACGAAAACTGAGACATATTGGAACACGTCTCCCGATCACACGGTTGATCATACTCTGGGTTCCACATGCATGTTTTAGCTGAAGGAAGAATACCTTAAACCTGGAGAGTTGAGACCCGTGGAATGGGTACCATGCAATATGACTTCAAAGGGTCTTCATTTGCTCACCGAACCTCTCCAATCCTATCACTGCTGCGTTTATGCCCCTGTACACACACTTGATTCTCTTTCAGAGACATAGCAATCCATAGGTTTTAAGATACTTCCTAGTCAGGTACACTCTTAGGCATTTAATATGGGGTGTTGAGTCCATTTCGTTGAGCAAGGAGTAGCTCTTGTCTATTCCATATTTGGCTTAAGGAACTTTATCTGTGCTCATTTCAATCTCTGGTTTTATGCAGCACCCCAACTCACCTTTCCCCTTAAGCAAGCATAAGTTGGGTTTCTAAATTTGAGACCCTGTTCTGTTTTGTAATTCAGTTCCTGTGTAGCCAAGTTTACATTCCGTGTATTAGTGATATCTTATGATGTTTCTTTTCCTGTGTGACTTATTTCAGTTAGAATCATCGTACCTGAATCCACTCATTATGCTGCTACGGGCCTGATGACATAGATTTCATTGCTGAGTGATACTGCATTGTACGTAAGTACCACAACTTCTTTATCCATTTTTCACTTTCTGCGATATTGAACTTGTACCGTAAACCAGGTTCTTGTAAACAGAGCCGTCCCAACCTTTGGGGTGGCTGTGTCTTTTGATTTTAATTTCCCTAAGCTATAGGACCATAAGTGGAAGTGCCCTAGGCTCTGTTGCTTTGTTTTTTAGATGTTTCAGGAAACACCATACACTTCTCCCGAGTGGCTGTTGGCAATTTACATCCCGCCCATCAGCATAACAAGGCTCCCAGTTCTCCATGGCCTGTCCTGCCTTTCTGGATTTTACACTTTTTTCAGATGGCCCTTTTGACCGGGGGGAAGTGAGACTTCATTGTAGTGCAGATTTCCTTTGCAAGCTTGCTTGGTTGGCCAAAAAGGGCGTATGCGTTTTTTCCTGAATATATTCAGGAAAAAACGCATACGCCCTTTTTGGCCAAGTGCATCATTGTGGACGTTCTGCCTCTTTTCCTATGCTTTAAATGCAATTCCAGTCTACCTCCTGAAATCGGTTTCCTGCAATTCTGCCCCGCTTTCAAGTCCTCTTGGCAGCCTTACTTCAGTATATTTTTGGACGATAGCTGTCATTTATAACTCTGCAGGTTTGTGAATTACAGTGCCCCTGAGCTCCTTTCTTCAACTCGCTTTCTCGTGAGCTGGCCGCAACCCCGCAGGATGGCTTCAGGCCCTAATCTGGTTCTGGCACGGCACGCTGAGCCTTTGCTTAATTCCTCTTCCTGGTGGGAAATGAGAGTTAAATTTGCCCGTCCAGACACCTCCAGCTAGTCTGTCATTGGTTCTCCCTATTCCTGTTCATCTTCCGCAGAAATTGCAAACTGGGCCAAACAGGAGGTTAAAGGCACTGACTCTCCAAGTCGGGAGAGTGTTAGTAAAGCGTCTGGAATGTTGCACCCGAGTACCAGGGGACGAAAACTGAGACATATTGGAACACGTCTCCCGATCACACGGTTGATCATACTCTGGGTTCCACATGCATGTTTTAGCTGAAGGAAGAATACCTTAAACCTGGAGAGTTGAGACCCGTGGAATGGGTACCATGCAATATGACTTCAAAGGGTCTTCATTTGCTCACCGAACCTCTCCAATCCTATCACTGCTGCGTTTATGCCCCTGTACACACACTTGATTCTCTTTCAGAGACATAGCAATCCATAGGTTTTAAGATACTTCCTAGTCAGGTACACTCTTAGGCATTTAATATGGGGTGTTGAGTCCATTTCGTTGAGCAAGGAGTAGCTCTTGTCTATTCCATATTTGGCTTAAGGAACTTTATCTGTGCTCATTTCAATCTCTGGTTTTATGCAGCACCCCAACTCACCTTTCCCCTTAAGCAAGCATAAGTTGGGTTTCTAAATTTGAGACCCTGTTCTGTTTTGTAATTCAGTTCCTGTGTAGCCAAGTTTACATTCCGTGTATTAGTGATATCTTATGATGTTTCTTTTCCTGTGTGACTTATTTCAGTTAGAATCATCGTACCTGAATCCACTCATTATGCTGCTACGGGCCTGATGACATAGATTTCATTGCTGAGTGATACTGCATTGTACGTAAGTACCACAACTTCTTTATCCATTTTTCACTTTCTGCGATATTGAACTTGTACCGTAAACCAGGTTCTTGTAAACAGAGCCGTCCCAACCTTTGGGGTGGCTGTGTCTTTTGATTTTAATTTCCCTAAGCTATAGGACCATAAGTGGAAGTGCCCTAGGCTCTGTTGCTTTGTTTTTTAGATGTTTCAGGAAACACCATACACTTCTCCCGAGTGGCTGTTGGCAATTGACATCCCGCCCATCAGCATAACAAGGCTCCCAGTTCTCCATGGCCTGTCCTGCCTTTCTGGATTTTACACTTTTTTCAGATGGCCCTTTTGACCGGGGGGAAGTGAGACTTCATTGTAGTGCAGATTTCCTTTGCAAGCTTGCTTGGTTGGCCAAAAAGGGCGTATGCGTTTTTTCCTGAATATATTCAGGAAAAAACGCATACGCCCTTTTTGGCCAAGTGCATCATTGTGGACGTTCTGCCTCTTTTCCTATGCTTTAAATGCAATTCCAGTCTACCTCCTGAAATCGGTTTCCTGCAATTCTGCCCCGCTTTCAAGTCCTCTTGGCAGCCTTACTTCAGTATATTTTTGGACGATAGCTGTCATTTATAACTCTGCAGGTTTGTGAATTACAGTGCCCCTGAGCTCCTTTCTTCAACTCGCTTTCTCGTGAGCTGGCCGCAACCCCGCAGGATGGCTTCAGGCCCTAATCTGGTTCCGGCACGGCACGCTGAGCCTTTGGTTAATTCCTCTTCCTGGTGGGAAATGAGAGTTAAATTTGCCCGTCCAGACACCTCCAGCTAGTCTGTCATTGGTTCTCCCTATTCCTGTTCATCTTCCGCAGAAATTGCAAACTGGGCCAAACAGGAGGTTAAAGGCACTGACTCTCCAAGTCGGGAGAGTGTTAGTAAAGCGTCTGGAATGTTGCACCCGAGTACCAGGGGACGAAAACTGAGACATATTGGAACACGTCTCCCGATCACACGGTTGATCATACTCTGGGTTCCACATGCATGTTTTAGCTGAAGGAAGAATACCTTAAACCTGGAGAGTTGAGACCCGTGGAATGGGTACCATGCAATATGACTTCAAAGGGTCTTCATTTGCTCACCGAACCTCTCCAATCCTATCACTGCTGCGTTTATGCCCCTGTACACACACTTGATTCTCTTTCAGAGACATAGCAATCCATAGGTTTTAAGATACTTCCTAGTCAGGTACACTCTTAGGCATTTAATATGGGGTGTTGAGTCCATTTCGTTGAGCAAGGAGTAGCTCTTGTCTATTCCATATTTGGCTTAAGGAACTTTATCTGTGCTCATTTCAATCTCTGGTTTTATGCAGCACCCCAACTCACCTTTCCCCTTAAGCAAGCATAAGTTGGGTTTCTAAATTTGAGACCCTGTTCTGTTTTGTAATTCAGTTCCTGTGTAGCCAAGTTTACATTCCGTGTATTAGTGATATCTTATGATGTTTCTTTTCCTGTGTGACTTATTTCAGTTAGAATCATCGTACCTGAATCCACTCATTATGCTGCTACGGGCCTGATGACATAGATTTCATTGCTGAGTGATACTGCATTGTACGTAAGTACCACAACTTCTTTATCCATTTTTCACTTTCTGCGATACTGAACTTGTACCGTAAACCAGGTTCTTGTAAACAGAGCCGTCCCAACCTTTGGGGTGGCTGTGTCTTTTGATTTTAATTTCCCTAAGCTATAGGACCATAAGTGGAAGTGCCCTAGGCTCTGTTGCTTTGTTTTTTAGATGTTTCAGGAAACACCATACACTTCTCCCGAGTGGCTGTTGGCAATTTACATCCCGCCCATCAGCATAACAAGGCTCCCAGTTCTCCATGGCCTGTCCTGCCTTTCTGGATTTTACACTTTTTTCAGATGGCCCTTTTGACCGGGGGGAAGTGAGACTTCATTGTAGTGCAGATTTCCTTTGCAAGCTTGCTTGGTTGGCCAAAAAGGGCATATGCGTTTTTTCCTGAATATATTCAGGAAAAAACGCATACGCCCTTTTTGGCCAAGTGAATCATTGGGGACGTTCTGCCTCTTTTCCTATGCTTTAAATGCAATTCCAGTCTACCTCCTGAAATCGGTTTCCTGCAATTCTGCCCCGCTTTCAAGTCCTCTTGGCAGCCTTACTTCAGTATATTTTTGGACGATAGCTGTCATTTATAACTCTGCAGGTTTGTGAATTACAGTGCCCCTGAGCTCCTTTCTTCAACTCGCTTTCTCGTGAGCTGGCCGCAACACGCAGGATGGCTTCAGGCCCTAATCTGGTTCCGGCACGGCACGCTGAGCCTTTGGTTAATTCCTCTTCCTGGTGGGAAATGAGAGTTAAATTTGCCTGTCCAGACACCTCCAGCTAGTCTCTCATTGGTTCTCCCTATTCCTGTTCATCTTCCGCAGAAATTGCAAACTGGGCCAAACAGGAGGTTAAAGGCACTGACTCTCCAAGTCGGGAGAGTGTTAGTAAAGCGTCTGGAATGTTGCACCCGAGTACCAGGGGACGAAAACTGAGACGTATTGGAACACGTCTCCCGATCACACAGTTGATCATACTCTGGGTTCCACATGCATGTTTTAGCTGAAGGAAGAATACCTTAAACCTGGAGAGTTGAGACTCGTGGAATGGGTACCATGCAATATGACTTCAAAGGGTCTTCATTTGCTCACCGAACCTCTCCAATCCTATCACTGCTGCGTTTATGCCCCTGTACACACACTTGATTCTCTTTCAGAGACATAGCAATCCATAGGTTTTAAGATACTTCCTAGTCAGGTACACTCTTAGGCATTTAATATGGGGTGTTGAGTCCATTTCGTTGAGCAAGGAGTAGCTCTTGTCTATTCCATATTTGGCTTAAGGAACTTTATCTGTGCTCATTTCAATCTCTGGTTTTATGCAGCACCCCAACTCACCTTTCCCCTTAAGCAAGCATAAGTTGGGTTTCTAAATTTGAGACCCTGTTCTGTTTTGTAATTCAGTTCCTGTGTAGCCAAGTTTACATTCCGTGTATTAGTGATATCTTATGATGTTTCTTTTCCTGTGTGACTTATTTCAGTTAGAATCATCGTACCTGAATCCACTCATTATGCTGCTACGGGCCTGATGACATAGATTTCATTGCTGAGTGATACTGCATTGTACGTAAGTACCACAACTTCTTTATCCATTTTTCACTTTCTGCGATATTGAACTTGTACCGTAAACCAGGTTCTTGTAAACAGAGCCGTCCCAACCTTTGGGGTGGCTGTGTCTTTTGATTTTAATTTCCCTAAGCTATAGGACCATAAGTGGAAGTGCCCTAGGCTCTGTTGCTTTGTTTTTTAGATGTTTCAGGAAACACCATACACTTCTCCCGAGTGGCTGTTGGCAATTTACATCCCGCCCATCAGCATAACAAGGCTCCCAGTTCTCCATGGCCTGTCCTGCCTTTCTGGATTTTACACCTTTTTCAGATGGCCCTTTTGACCGGGGGGAAGTGAGACTTCACTGTAGTGCAGATTTCCTTTGCAAGCTTGCTTGGTTGGCCAAAAAGGGCGTATGCATTTTTTCCTGAATATATTCAGGAAAAAACGCATACGCCCTTTTTGGCCAAGTGCATCATTGTGGACGTTCTGCCTCTTTTCCTATGCTTTAAATGCAATTCCAGTCTACCTCCTGAAATCGGTTTCCTGCAATTCTGCCCCGCTTTCAAGTCCTCTTGGCAGCCTTACTTCAGTATATTTTTGGACGATAGCTGTCATTTATAACTCTGCAGGTTTGTGAATTACAGTGCCCCTGAGCTCCTTTCTTCAACTCGCTTTCTCGTGAGCTGGCCGCAACACCGCAGGATGGCTTCAGGCCCTAATCTGGTTCCGGCACGGCACGCTGAGCCTTTGGTTAATTCCTCTTCCTGGTGGGAAATGAGAGTTAAATTTGCCCGTCCAGACACCTCCAGCTAGTCTGTCATTGGTTCTGCCTATTCCTGTTCATCTTCCGCAGAAATTGCAAACTGGGCCAAACAGGAGGTTAAAGGCACTGACTCTCCAAGTCGGGAGAGTGTTAGTAAAGCGTCTGGAATGTTGCACCCGAGTACCAGGGGACGAAAACTGAGACGTATTGGAACACGTCTCCCGATCACACGGTTGATCATACTCTGGGTTCCACATGCATGTTTTAGCTAAAGGAAGAATACCTTAAACCTGGAGAGTTGAGACCCGTGGAATGGGTACCATGCAATATGACTTCAAAGGGTCTTCATTTGCTCACCGAACCTCTCCAATCCTATCACTGCTGCGTTTATGCCCCTGTACACACACTTGATTCTCTTTCAGAGACATAGCAATCCATAGGTTTTAAGATACTTCCTAGTCAGGTACACTCTTAGGCATTTAATATGGGGTGTTGAGTCCATTTCGTTGAGCAAGGAGTAGCTCTTGTCTATTCCATATTTGGCTTAAGGAACTTTATCTGTGCTCATTTCAATCTCTGGTTTTATGCAGCACCCCAACTCACCTTTCCCCTTAAGCAAGCATAAGTTGGGTTTCTAAATTTGAGACCCTGTTCTGTTTTGTAATTCAGTTCCTGTGTAGCCAAGTTTACATTCCGTGTATTAGTGATATCTTATGATGTTTCTTTTTCTGTGTGACTTATTTCAGTTAGAATCATCGTACCTGAATCCACTCATTATGCTGCTACGGGCCTGATGACATAGATTTCATTGCTGAGTGATACTGCATTGTACGTAAGTACCACAACTTCTTTATCCATTTTTCACTTTCTGCGATATTGAACTTGTACCGTAAACCAGGTTCTTGTAAACAGAGCCGTCCCAACCTTTGGGGTGGCTGTGTCTTTTGATTTTAATTTCCCTAAGCTATAGGACCATAAGTGGAAGTGCCCTAGGCTCTGTTGCTTTGTTTTTTAGATGTTTCAGGAAACACCATACAGTTCTCCGGAGTGGCTGTTGGCAATTGACATCCCGCCCAGCAGCATAACAAGGCTCCCAGTTCTCCATGGCCTGTCCTGCCTTTCTGGATTTTACACTTTTTTCAGATGGCCCTTTTGACCGGGGGGAAGTGAGACTTCATTGTAGTGCAGATTTCCTTTGCAAGCTTGCTTGGTTGGCCAAAAAGGGCGTATGCGTTTTTTCCTGAATATATTCAGGAAAAAACGCATACGCCCTTTTTGGCCAAGTGCATCATTGTGGACGTTCTGCCTCTTTTCCTATGCTTTAAATGCAATTCCAGTCTACCTCCTGAAATCGGTTTCCTGCAATTCTGCCCCGCTTTCAAGTCCTCTTGGCAGCCTTACTTCAGTATATTTTTGGACGATAGCTGTCATTTATAACTCTGCAGGTTTGTGAATTACAGTGCCCCTGAGCTCCTTTCTTCAACTCGCTTTCTCGTGAGCTGGCCGCAACCCCGCAGGATGGCTTCAGGCCCTAATCTGGTTCCGGCACGGCACGCTGAGCCTTTGGTTAATTCCTCTTCCTGGTGGGAAATGAGAGTTAAATTTGCCTGTCCAGACACCTCCAGCTACTCTGTCATTGGTTCTCCCTATTCCTGTTCATCTTCCGCAGAAATTGCAAACTGGGCCAAACAGGAGGTTAAAGGCACTGACTCTCCAAGTCGGGAGAGTGTTAGTAAAGCGTCTGGAATGTTGCACCCGAGTACCAGGGGACGAAAACTGAGACATATTGGAACACGTCTCCCGATCACACGGTTGATCATACTCTGGGTTCCACATGCATGTTTTAGCTGAAGGAAGAATACCTTAAACCTGGAGAGTTGAGACCCGTGGAATGGGTACCATGCAATATGACTTCAAAGGGTCTTCATTTGCTCACCGAACCTCTCCAATCCTATCACTGCTGCGTTTATGCCCCTGTACACACACTTGATTCTCTTTCAGAGACATAGCAATCCATAGGTTTTAAGATACTTCCTAGTCAGGTACACTCTTAGGCATTTAATATGGGGTGTTGAGTCCATTTCGTTGAGCAAGGAGTAGCTCTTGTCTATTCCATATTTGGCTTAAGGAACTTTATCTGTGCTCATTTCAATCTCTGGTTTTATGCAGCACCCCAACTCACCTTTCCCCTTAAGCAAGCATAAGTTGGGTTTCTAAATTTGAGACCCTGTTCTGTTTTGTAATTCAGTTCCTGTGTAGCCAAGTTTACATTCCGTGTATTAGTGATATCTTATGATGTTTCTTTTCCTGTGTGACTTATTTCAGTTAGAATCATCGTACCTGAATCCACTCATTATGCTGCTACGGGTCTGATGACATAGATTTCATTGCTGAGTGATACTGCATTGTACGTAAGTACCACAACTTCTTTATCCATTTTTCACTTTCTGCGATACTGAACTTGTACCGTAAACCAGGTTCTTGTAAACAGAGCCGTCCCAACCTTTGGGGTGGCTGTGTCTTTTGATTTTAATTTCCCTAAGCTATAGGACCATAAGTGGAAGTGCCCTAGGCTCTGTTGCTTTGTTTTTTAGATGTTTCAGGAAACACCATACACTTATCCCGAGTGGCTGTTGGCAATTTACATCTCGCCCATCAGCATAACAAGGCTCCCAGTTCTCCATGGCCTGTCCTGCCTTTCTGGATTTTACACTTTTTTCAGATGGCCCTTTTGACCGGGGGGAAGTGAGACTTCATTGTAGTGCAGATTTCCTTTGCAAGCTTGCTTGGTTGGCCAAAAAGGGCGTATGCATTTTTTCCTGAATATATTCAGGAAAAAACGCATACGCCCTTTTTGGCCAAGTGCATCATTGTGGACGTTCTGCCTCTTTTCCTATGCTTTAAATGCAATTCCAGTCTACCTCCTGAAATCGGTTTCCTGCAATTCTGCCCCGCTTTCAAGTCCTCTTGGCAGCCTTACTTCAGTATATTTTTGGACGATAGCTGTCATTTATAACTCTGCAGGTTTGTGAATTACAGTGCCCCTGAGCTCCTTTCTTCAACTCGCTTTCTCGTGAGCTGGCCGCAACCCCGCAGGATGGCTTCAGGCCCTAATCTGGTTCCGGCACGGCACGCTGAGCCTTTGGTTAATTCCTCTTCCTGGTGGGAAATGAGAGTTAAATTTGCCCGTCCAGACACCTCCAGCTAGTCTGTCATTGGTTCTCCCTATTCCTGTTCATCTTCCGCAGAAATTGCAAACTGGGCCAAACAGGAGGTTAAAGGCACTGACTCTCCAAGTCGGGAGAGTGTTAGTAAAGCGTCTGGAATGTTGCACCCGAGTACCAGGGGACGAAAACTGAGACATATTGGAACACGTCTCCCGATCACACGGTTGATCATACTCTGGGTTCCACATGCATGTTTTAGCTGAAGGAAGAATACCTTAAACCTGGAGAGTTGAGACCCGTGGAATGGGTACCATGCAATATGACTTCAAAGGGTCTTCATTTGCTCACCGAACCTCTCCAATCCTATCACTGCTGCGTTTATGCCCCTGTACACACACTTGATTCTCTTTCAGAGACATAGCAATCCATAGGTTTTAAGATACTTCCTAGTCAGGTACACTCTTAGGCATTTAATATGGGGTGTTGAGTCCATTTCGTTGAGCAAGGAGTAGCTCTTGTCTATTCCATATTTGGCTTAAGGAACTTTATCTGTGCTCATTTCAATCTCTGGTTTTATGCAGCACCCCAACTCACCTTTCCCCTTAAGCAAGCATAAGTTGGGTTTCTAAATTTGAGACCCTGTTCTGTTTTGTAATTCAGTTCCTGTGTAGCCAAGTTTACATTCCGTGTATTAGTGATATCTTATGATGTTTCTTTTCCTGTGTGACTTATTTCAGTTAGAATCATCGTACCTGAATCCACTCATTATGCTGCTACGGGCCTGATGACATAGATTTCATTGCTGAGTGATACTGCATTGTACGTAAGTACCACAACTTCTTTATCCATTTTTCACTTTCTGCGATACTGAACTTGTACCGTAAACCAGGTTCTTGTAAACAGAGCCGTCCCAACCTTTGGGGTGGCTGTGTCTTTTTGATTTTAATTTCCCTAAGCTATAGGACCATAAGTGGAAGTGCCCTAGGCTCTGTTGCTTTGTTTTTTAGATGTTTCAGGAAACACCATACACTTCTCCCGAGTGGCTGTTGGCAATTTACATCCCGCCCATCAGCATAACAAGGCTCCCAGTTCTCCATGGCCTGTCCTGCCTTTCTGGATTTTACACTTTTTTCAGATGGCCCTTTTGACCGGGGGGAAGTGAGACTTCATTGTAGTGCAGATTTCCTTTGCAAGCTTGCTTGGTTGGCCAAAAAGGGCGTATGCATTTTTTCCTGAATATATTCAGGAAAAAACGCATACGCCCTTTTTGGCCAAGTGCATCATTGTGGACGTTCTGCCTCTTTTCCTATGCTTTAAATGCAATTCCAGTCTACCTCCTGAAATCGGTTTCCTGCAATTCTGCCCCGCTTTCAAGTCCTCTTGGCAGCCTTACTTCAGTATATTTTTGGACGATAGCTGTCATTTATAACTCTGCAGGTTTGTGAATTACAGTGCCCCTGAGCTCCTTTCTTCAACTCGCTTTCTCGTGAGCTGGCCGCAACCCCGCAGGATGGCTTCAGGCCCTAATCTGGTTCCGGCACGGCACGCTGAGCCTTTGGTTAATTCCTCTTCCTGGTGGGAAATGAGAGTTAAATTTGCCCGTCCAGACACCTCCAGCTAGTCTCTCATTGGTTCTCCCTATTCCTGTTCATCTTCCGCAGAAATTGCAAACTGGGCCAAACAGGAGGTTAAAGGCACTGACTCTCCAAGTCGGGAGAGTGTTAGTAAAGCGTCTGGAATGTTGCACCCGAGTACCAGGGGACGAAAACTGAGACATATTGGAACACGTCTCCCGATCACACGGTTGATCATACTCTGGGTTCCACATGCATGTTTTAGCTGAAGGAAGAATACCTTAAACCTGGAGAGTTGAGACCCGTGGAATGGGTACCATGCAATATGACTTCAAAGGGTCTTCATTTGCTCACCGAACCTCTCCAATCCTATCACTGCTGCGTTTATGCCCCTGTACACACACTTGATTCTCTTTCAGAGACATAGCAATCCATAGGTTTTAAGATACTTCCTAGTCAGGTACACTCTTAGGCATTTAATATGGGGTGTTGAGTCCATTTCGTTGAGCAAGGAGTAGCTCTTGTCTATTCCATATTTGGCTTAAGGAACTTTATCTGTGCTCATTTCAATCTCTGGTTTTATGCAGCACCCCAACTCACCTTTCCCCTTAAGCAAGCATAAGTTGGGTTTCTAAATTTGAGACCCTGTTCTGTTTTGTAATTCAGTTCCTGTGTAGCCAAGTTTACATTCCGTGTATTAGTGATATCTTATGATGTTTCTTTTCCTGTGTGACTTATTTCAGTTAGAATCATCGTACCTGAATCCACTCATTATGCTGCTACGGGCCTGATGACATAGATTTCATTGCTGAGTGATACTGCATTGTACGTAAGTACCACAACTTCTTTATCCATTTTTCACTTTCTGCGATACTGAACTTGTACCGTAAACCAGGTTCTTGTAAACAGAGCCGTCCCAACCTTTGGGGTGGCTGTGTCTTTTGATTTTAATTTCCCTAAGCTATAGGACCATAAGTGGAAGTGCCCTAGGCTCTGTTGCTTTGTTTTTTAGATGTTTCAGGAAACACCATACACTTCTCCCGAGTGGCTGTTGGCAATTTACATCCCGCCCATCAGCATAACAAGGCTCCCAGTTCTCCATGGCCTGTCCTGCCTTTCTGGATTTTACACTTTTTTCAGATGGCCCTTTTGACCGGGGGGAAGTGAGACTTCATTGTAGTGCAGATTTCCTTTGCAAGCTTGCTTGGTTGGCCAAAAAGGGCGTATGCGTTTTTTCCTGAATATATTCAGGAAAAAACGCATACGCCCTTTTTGGCCAAGTGCATCATTGTGGACGTTCTGCCTCTTTTCCTATGCTTTAAATGCAATTCCAGTCTACCTCCTGAAATCGGTTTCCTGCAATTCTGCCCCGCTTTCAAGTCCTCTTGGCAGCCTTACTTCAGTATATTTTTGGACGATAGCTGTCATTTATAACTCTGCAGGTTTGTGAATTACAGTGCCCCTGAGCTCCTTTCTTCAACTCGCTTTCTCGTGAGCTGGCCGCAACCCCGCAGGATGGCTTCAGGCCCTAATCTGGTTCCGGCACGGCACGCTGAGCCTTTGGTTAATTCCTCTTCCTGGTGGGAAATGAGAGTTAAATTTGCCCGTCCAGACACCTCCAGCTAGTCTGTCATTGGTTCTCCCTATTCCTGTTCATCTTCCGCAGAAATTGCAAACTGGGCCAAACAGGAGGTTAAAGGCACTGACTCTCCAAGTCGGGAGAGTGTTAGTAAAGCGTCTGGAATGTTGCACCCGAGTACCAGGGGACGAAAACTGAGACATATTGGAACACGTCTCCCGATCACACGGTTGATCATACTCTGGGTTCCACATGCATGTTTTAGCTGAAGGAAGAATACCTTAAACCTGGAGAGTTGAGACCCGTGGAATGGGTACCATGCAATATGACTTCAAAGGGTCTTCATTTGCTCACCGAACCTCTCCAATCCTATCACTGCTGCGTTTATGCCCCTGTACACACACTTGATTCTCTTTCAGAGACATAGCAATCCATAGGTTTTAAGATACTTCCTAGTCAGGTACACTCTTAGGCATTTAATATGGGGTGTTGAGTCCATTTCGTTGAGCAAGGAGTAGCTCTTGTCTATTCCATATTTGGCTTAAGGAACTTTATCTGTGCTCATTTCAATCTCTGGTTTTATGCAGCACCCCAACTCACCTTTCCCCTTAAGCAAGCATAAGTTGGGTTTCTAAATTTGAGACCCTGTTCTGTTTTGTAATTCAGTTCCTGTGTAGCCAAGTTTACATTCCGTGTATTAGTGATATCTTATGATGTTTCTTTTTCTGTGTGACTTATTTCAGTTAGAATCATCGTACCTGAATCCACTCATTATGCTGCTACGGGCCTGATGACATAGATTTCATTGCTGAGTGATACTGCATTGTACGTAAGTACCACAACTTCTTTATCCATTTTTCACTTTCTGCGATATTGAACTTGTACCGTAAACCAGGTTCTTGTAAACAGAGCCGTCCCAACCTTTGGGGTGGCTGTGTCTTTTGATTTTAATTTCCCTAAGCTATAGGACCATAAGTGGAAGTGCCCTAGGCTCTGTTGCTTTGTTTTTTAGATGTTTCAGGAAACACCATACAGTTCTCCGGAGTGGCTGTTGGCAATTGACATCCCGCCCAGCAGCATAACAAGGCTCCCAGTTCTCCATGGCCTGTCCTGCCTTTCTGGATTTTACACTTTTTTCAGATGGCCCTTTTGACCGGGGGGAAGTGAGACTTCATTGTAGTGCAGATTTCCTTTGCAAGCTTGCTTGGTTGGCCAAAAAGGGCGTATGCGTTTTTTCCTGAATATATTCAGGAAAAAACGCATACGCCCTTTTTGGCCAAGTGCATCATTGTGGACGTTCTGCCTCTTTTCCTATGCTTTAAATGCAATTCCAGTCTACCTCCTGAAATCGGTTTCCTGCAATTCTGCCCCGCTTTCAAGTCCTCTTGGCAGCCTTACTTCAGTATATTTTTGGACGATAGCTGTCATTTATAACTCTGCAGGTTTGTGAATTACAGTGCCCCTGAGCTCCTTTCTTCAACTCGCTTTCTCGTGAGCTGGCCGCAACCCCGCAGGATGGCTTCAGGCCCTAATCTGGTTCCGGCACGGCACGCTGAGCCTTTGGTTAATTCCTCTTCCTGGTGGGAAATGAGAGTTAAATTTGCCTGTCCAGACACCTCCAGCTACTCTGTCATTGGTTCTCCCTATTCCTGTTCATCTTCCGCAGAAATTGCAAACTGGGCCAAACAGGAGGTTAAAGGCACTGACTCTCCAAGTCGGGAGAGTGTTAGTAAAGCGTCTGGAATGTTGCACCCGAGTACCAGGGGACGAAAACTGAGACATATTGGAACACGTCTCCCGATCACACGGTTGATCATACTCTGGGTTCCACATGCATGTTTTAGCTGAAGGAAGAATACCTTAAACCTGGAGAGTTGAGACCCGTGGAATGGGTACCATGCAATATGACTTCAAAGGGTCTTCATTTGCTCACCGAACCTCTCCAATCCTATCACTGCTGCGTTTATGCCCCTGTACACACACTTGATTCTCTTTCAGAGACATAGCAATCCATAGGTTTTAAGATACTTCCTAGTCAGGTACACTCTTAGGCATTTAATATGGGGTGTTGAGTCCATTTCGTTGAGCAAGGAGTAGCTCTTGTCTATTCCATATTTGGCTTAAGGAACTTTATCTGTGCTCATTTCAATCTCTGGTTTTATGCAGCACCCCAACTCACCTTTCCCCTTAAGCAAGCATAAGTTGGGTTTCTAAATTTGAGACCCTGTTCTGTTTTGTAATTCAGTTCCTGTGTAGCCAAGTTTACATTCCGTGTATTAGTGATATCTTATGATGTTTCTTTTCCTGTGTGACTTATTTCAGTTAGAATCATCGTACCTGAATCCACTCATTATGCTGCTACGGGCCTGATGACATAGATTTCATTGCTGAGTGATACTGCATTGTACGTAAGTACCACAACTTCTTTATCCATTTTTCACTTTCTGCGATACTGAACTTGTACCGTAAACCAGGTTCTTGTAAACAGAGCCGTCCCAACCTTTGGGGTGGCTGTGTCTTTTGATTTTAATTTCCCTAAGCTATAGGACCATAAGTGGAAGTGCCCTAGGCTCTGTTGCTTTGTTTTTTAGATGTTTCAGGAAACACCATACACTTATCCCGAGTGGCTGTTGGCAATTTACATCTCGCCCATCAGCATAACAAGGCTCCCAGTTCTCCATGGCCTGTCCTGCCTTTCTGGATTTTACACTTTTTTCAGATGGCCCTTTTGACCGGGGGGAAGTGAGACTTCATTGTAGTGCAGATTTCCTTTGCAAGCTTGCTTGGTTGGCCAAAAAGGGCGTATGCATTTTTTCCTGAATATATTCAGGAAAAAACGCATACGCCCTTTTTGGCCAAGTGCATCATTGTGGACGTTCTGCCTCTTTTCCTATGCTTTAAATGCAATTCCAGTCTACCTCCTGAAATCGGTTTCCTGCAATTCTGCCCCGCTTTCAAGTCCTCTTGGCAGCCTTACTTCAGTATATTTTTGGACGATAGCTGTCATTTATAACTCTGCAGGTTTGTGAATTACAGTGCCCCTGAGCTCCTTTCTTCAACTCGCTTTCTCGTGAGCTGGCCGCAACCCCGCAGGATGGCTTCAGGCCCTAATCTGGTTCCGGCACGGCACGCTGAGCCTTTGGTTAATTCCTCTTCCTGGTGGGAAATGAGAGTTAAATTTGCCCGTCCAGACACCTCCAGCTAGTCTGTCATTGGTTCTCCCTATTCCTGTTCATCTTCCGCAGAAATTGCAAACTGGGCCAAACAGGAGGTTAAAGGCACTGACTCTCCAAGTCGGGAGAGTGTTAGTAAAGCGTCTGGAATGTTGCACCCGAGTACCAGGGGACGAAAACTGAGACATATTGGAACACGTCTCCCGATCACACGGTTGATCATACTCTGGGTTCCACATGCATGTTTTAGCTGAAGGAAGAATACCTTAAACCTGGAGAGTTGAGACCCGTGGAATGGGTACCATGCAATATGACTTCAAAGGGTCTTCATTTGCTCACCGAACCTCTCCAATCCTATCACTGCTGCGTTTATGCCCCTGTACACACACTTGATTCTCTTTCAGAGACATAGCAATCCATAGGTTTTAAGATACTTCCTAGTCAGGTACACTCTTAGGCATTTAATATGGGGTGTTGAGTCCATTTCGTTGAGCAAGGAGTAGCTCTTGTCTATTCCATATTTGGCTTAAGGAACTTTATCTGTGCTCATTTCAATCTCTGGTTTTATGCAGCACCCCAACTCACCTTTCCCCTTAAGCAAGCATAAGTTGGGTTTCTAAATTTGAGACCCTGTTCTGTTTTGTAATTCAGTTCCTGTGTAGCCAAGTTTACATTCCGTGTATTAGTGATATCTTATGATGTTTCTTTTCCTGTGTGACTTATTTCAGTTAGAATCATCGTACCTGAATCCACTCATTATGCTGCTACGGGCCTGATGACATAGATTTCATTGCTGAGTGATACTGCATTGTACGTAAGTACCACAACTTCTTTATCCATTTTTCACTTTCTGCGATACTGAACTTGTACCGTAAACCAGGTTCTTGTAAACAGAGCCGTCCCAACCTTTGGGGTGGCTGTGTCTTTTTGATTTTAATTTCCCTAAGCTATAGGACCATAAGTGGAAGTGCCCTAGGCTCTGTTGCTTTGTTTTTTAGATGTTTCAGGAAACACCATACACTTCTCCCGAGTGGCTGTTGGCAATTTACATCCCGCCCATCAGCATAACAAGGCTCCCAGTTCTCCATGGCCTGTCCTGCCTTTCTGGATTTTACACTTTTTTCAGATGGCCCTTTTGACCGGGGGGAAGTGAGACTTCATTGTAGTGCAGATTTCCTTTGCAAGCTTGCTTGGTTGGCCAAAGAGGGCGTATGCGTTTTTTCCTGAATATATTCAGGAAAAAACGCATACGCCCTTTTTGGCCAAGTGCATCATTGTGGACGTTCTGCCTCTTTTCCTATGCTTTAAATGCAATTCCAGTCTACCTCCTGAAATCGGTTTCCTGCAATTCTGCCCCGCTTTCAAGTCCTCTTGGCAGCCTTACTTCAGTATATTTTTGGACGATAGCTGTCATTTATAACTCTGCAGGTTTGTGAATTACAGTGCCCCTGAGCTCCTTTCTTCAACTCGCTTTCTCGTGAGCTGGCCGCAACCCCGCAGGATGGCTTCAGGCCCTAATCTGGTTCCGGCACGGCACGCTGAGCCTTTGGTTAATTCCTCTTCCTGGTGGGAAATGAGAGTTAAATTTGCCCGTCCAGACACCTCCAGCTAGTCTCTCATTGGTTCTCCCTATTCCTGTTCATCTTCCGCAGAAATTGCAAACTGGGCCAAACAGGAGGTTAAAGGCACTGACTCTCCAAGTCGGGAGAGTGTTAGTAAAGCGTCTGGAATGTTGCACCCGAGTACCAGGGGACGAAAACTGAGACATATTGGAACACGTCTCCCGATCACACGGTTGATCATACTCTGGGTTCCACATGCATGTTTTAGCTGAAGGAAGAATACCTTAAACCTGGAGAGTTGAGACCCGTGGAATGGGTACCATGCAATATGACTTCAAAGGGTCTTCATTTGCTCACCGAACCTCTCCAATCCTATCACTGCTGCGTTTATGCCCCTGTACACACACTTGATTCTCTTTCAGAGACATAGCAATCCATAGGTTTTAAGATACTTCCTAGTCAGGTACACTCTTAGGCATTTAATATGGGGTGTTGAGTCCATTTCGTTGAGCAAGGAGTAGCTCTTGTCTATTCCATATTTGGCTTAAGGAACTTTATCTGTGCTCATTTCAATCTCTGGTTTTATGCAGCACCCCAACTCACCTTTCCCCTTAAGCAAGCATAAGTTGGGTTTCTAAATTTGAGACCCTGTTCTGTTTTGTAATTCAGTTCCTGTGTAGCCAAGTTTACATTCCGTGTATTAGTGATATCTTATGATGTTTCTTTTCCTGTGTGACTTATTTCAGTTAGAATCATCGTACCTGAATCCACTCATTATGCTGCTACGGGCCTGATGACATAGATTTCATTGCTGAGTGATACTGCATTGTACGTAAGTACCACAACTTCTTTATCCATTTTTCACTTTCTGCGATACTGAACTTGTACCGTAAACCAGGTTCTTGTAAACAGAGCCGTCCCAACCTTTGGGGTGGCTGTGTCTTTTGATTTTAATTTCCCTAAGCTATAGGACCATAAGTGGAAGTGCCCTAGGCTCTGTTGCTTTGTTTTTTAGATGTTTCAGGAAACACCATACACTTCTCCCGAGTGGCTGTTGGCAATTTACATCCCGCCCATCAGCATAACAAGGCTCCCAGTTCTCCATGGCCTGTCCTGCCTTTCTGGATTTTACACTTTTTTCAGATGGCCCTTTTGACCGGGGGGAAGTGAGACTTCATTGTAGTGCAGATTTCCTTTGCAAGCTTGCTTGGTTGGCCAAAAAGGGCGTATGCGTTTTTTCCTGAATATATTCAGGAAAAAACGCATACGCCCTTTTTGGCCAAGTGCATCATTGTGGACGTTCTGCCTCTTTTCCTATGCTTTAAATGCAATTCCAGTCTACCTCCTGAAATCGGTTTCCTGCAATTCTGCCCCGCTTTCAAGTCCTCTTGGCAGCCTTACTTCAGTATATTTTTGGACGATAGCTGTCATTTATAACTCTGCAGGTTTGTGAATTACAGTGCCCCTGAGCTCCTTTCTTCAACTCGCTTTCTCGTGAGCTGGCCGCAACCCCGCAGGATGGCTTCAGGCCCTAATCTGGTTCCGGCACGGCACGCTGAGCCTTTGGTTAATTCCTCTTCCTGGTGGGAAATGAGAGTTAAATTTGCCCGTCCAGACACCTCCAGCTAGTCTGTCATTGGTTCTCCCTATTCCTGTTCATCTTCCGCAGAAATTGCAAACTGGGCCAAACAGGAGGTTAAAGGCACTGACTCTCCAAGTCGGGAGAGTGTTAGTAAAGCGTCTGGAATGTTGCACCCGAGTACCAGGGGACGAAAACTGAGACATATTGGAACACGTCTCCCGATCACACGGTTGATCATACTCTGGGTTCCACATGCATGTTTTAGCTGAAGGAAGAATACCTTAAACCTGGAGAGTTGAGACCCGTGGAATGGGTACCATGCAATATGACTTCAAAGGGTCTTCATTTGCTCACTGAACCTCTCCAATCCTATCACTGCTGCGTTTATGCCCCTGTACACACACTTGATTCTCTTCCAGAGACATAGCAATCCATAGGTTTTAAGATACTTCCTAGTCAGGTACACTCTTAGGCATTTAATATGGGGTGTTGAGTCCATTTCGTTGAGCAAGGAGTAGCTCTTGTCTATTCCATATTTGGCTTAAGGAACTTTATCTGTGCTCATTTCAATCTCTGGTTTTATGCAGCACCCCAACTCACCTTTCCCCTTAAGCAAGCATAAGTTGGGTTTCTAAATTTGAGACCCTGTTCTGTTTTGTAATTCAGTTCCTGTGTAGCCAAGTTTACATTCCGTGTATTAGTGATATCTTATGATGTTTCTTTTCCTGTGTGACTTATTTCAGTTAGAATCATCGTACCTGAATCCACTCATTATGCTGCTACGGGCCTGATGACATAGATTTCATTGCTGAGTGATACTGCATTGTACGTAAGTACCACAACTTCTTTATCCATTTTTCACTTTCTGCGATACTGAACTTGTACCGTAAACCAGGTTCTTGTAAACAGAGCCGTCCCAACCTTTGGGGTGGCTGTGTCTTTTGATTTTAATTTCCCTAAGCTATAGGACCATAAGTGGAAGTGCCCTAGGCTCTGTTGCTTTGTCTTTTAGATGTTTCAGGAACCACCATACATTTCTCCCGAGTGGCTGTTGGCAATTGACATCCCGCCCATCAGCATAACAAGGCTCCCAGTTCTCCATGGCCTGTCCTGCCTTTCTGGATTTTACACTTTTTTCAGATGGCCCTTTTGACCGGGGGGAAGTGAGACTTCACTGTAGTGCAGATTTCCTTTGCAAGCTTGCTTGGTTGGCCAAAAAGGGCGTATGCGTTTTTTCCTGAATATATTCAGGAAAAAACGCATACGCCCTTTTTGGCCAAGTGCATCATTGTGGACGTTCTGCCTCTTTTCCTATGCTTTAAATGCAATTCCAGTCTACCTCCTGAAATCGGTTTCCTGCAATTCTGCCCCGCTTTCAAGTCCTCTTGGCAGCCTTACTTCAGTATATTTTTGGACGATAGCTGTCATTTATAACTCTGCAGGTTTGTGAATTACAGTGCCCCTGAGCTCCTTTCTTCAACTCGCTTTCTCGTGAGCTGGCCGCAACCCCGCAGGATGGCTTCAGGCCCTAATCTGGTTCCGGCACGGCACGCTGAGCCTTTGGTTAATTGCTCTTCCTGGTGGGAAATGAGAGTTAAATTTGCCCGTCCAGACACCTCCAGCTAGTCTGTCATTGGTTCTCCCTATTCCTGTTCATCTTCCGCAGAAATTGCAAACTGGGCCAAACAGGAGGTTAAAGGCACTGACTCTCCAAGTCGGGAGAGTGTTAGTAAAGCGTCTGGAATGTTGCACCCGAGTACCAGGGGACGAAAACTGAGACATATTGGAACACGTCTCCCGATCACACGGTTGATCATACTCTGGGTTCCACATGCATGTTTTAGCTGAAGGAAGAATACCTTAAACCTGGAGAGTTGAGACCCGTGGAATGGGTACCATGCAATATGACTTCAAAGGGTCTTCATTTGCTCACCGAACATCTCCAATCCTATCACTGCTGCGTTTATGCCCCTGTACACACACTTGATTCTCTTTCAGAGACATAGCAATCCATAGGTTTTAAGATACTTCCTAGTCAGGTACACTCTTAGGCATTTAATATGGGGTGTTGAGTCCATTTCGTTGAGCAAGGAGTAGCTCTTGTCTATTCCATATTTGGCTTAAGGAACTTTATCTGTGCTCATTTCAATCTCTGGTTTTATGCAGCACCCCAACTCACCTTTCCCCTTAAGCAAGCACAAGTTGGGTTTCTAAATTTGAGACCCTGTTCTGTTTTGTAATTCAGTTCCTGTGTAGCCAAGTTTACATTCCGTGTATTAGTGATATCTTATGATGTTTCTTTTCCTGTGTGACTTATTTCAGTTAGAATCATCGTACCTGAATCCACTCATTATGCTGCTACGGGCCTGATGACATAGATTTCATTGCTGAGTGATACTGCATTGTACGTAAGTACCACAACTTCTTTATCCATTTTTCACTTTCTGCGATACTGAACTTGTACCGTAAACCAGGTTCTTGTAAACAGAGCCGTCCCAACCTTTGGGGTGGCTGTGTCTTTTGATTTTAATTTCCCTAAGCTATAGGACCATAAGTGGAAGTGCCCTAGGCTCTGTTGCTTTGTTTTTTAGATGTTTCAGGAAACACCATACACTTCTCCCGAGTGGCTGTTGGCAATTTACATCCCGCCCATCAGCATAACAAGGCTCCCAGTTCTCCATGGCCTGTCCTGCCTTTCTGGATTTTACACTTTTTTCAGATGGCCCTTTTGACCGGGGGGAAGTGAGACTTCATTGTAGTGCAGATTTCCTTTGCAAGCTTGCTTGGTTGGCCAAAGAGGGCGTATGCGTTTTTTCCTGAATATATTCAGGAAAAAACGCATACGCACTTTTTGGCCAAGTGCATCATTGTGGACGTTCTGCCTCTTTTCCTATGCTTTCAATGCAATTCCAGTCTACCTCCTGAAATCGGTTTCCTGCAATTCTGCCCCGCTTTCAAGTCCTCTTGGCAGCCTTACTTCAGTATATTTTTGGACGATAGCTGTCATTTATAACTCTGCAGGTTTGTGAATTACAGTGCCCCTGAGCTCCTTTCTTCAACTCGCTTTCTCGTGAGCTGGCCGCAACACCGCAGGATGGCTTCAGGCCCTAATCTGGTTCCGGCACGGCACGCTGAGCCTTTGGTTAATTCCTCTTCCTGGTGGGAAATGAGAGTTAAATTTGCCCGTCCAGACACCTCCAGCTAGTCTGTCATTGGTTCTCCCTATTCCTGTTCATCTTCCGCAGAAATTGCAAACTGGGCCAAACAGGAGTTTAAAGGCACTGACTCTCCAAGTCGGGAGAGTGTTAGTAAAGCGTCTGGAATGTTGCACCCGAGTACCAGGGGACGAAAACTGAGACATATTGGAACACGTCTCCCGATCACACGGTTGATCATACTCTGGGTTCCACATGCATGTTTTAGCTGAAGGAAGAATACCTTAAACCTGGAGAGTTGAGACTCGTGGAATGGGTACCATGCAATATGACTTCAAAGGGTCTTCATTTGCTCACCGAACCTCTCCAATCCTATCACTGCTGCGTTTATGCCCCTGTACACACACTTGATTCTCTTTCAGAGACATAGCAATCCATAGGTTTTAAGATACTTCCTAGTCAGGTACACTCTTAGGCATTTAATATGGGGTGTTGAGTCCATTTCGTTGAGCAAGGAGTAGCTCTTGTCTATTCCATATTTGGCTTAAGGAACTTTATCTGTGCTCATTTCAATCTCTGGTTTTATGCAGCACCCCAACTCACCTTTCCCCTTAAGCAAGCATAAGTTGGGTTTCTAAATTTGAGACCCTGTTCTGTTTTGTAATTCAGTTCCTGTGTAGCCAAGTTTACATTCCGTGTATTAGTGATATCTTATGATGTTTCTTTTTCTGTGTGACTTATTTCAGTTAGAATCATCGTACCTGAATCCACTCATTATGCTGCTACGGGCCTGATGACATAGATTTCATTGCTGAGTGATACTGCATTGTACGTAAGTACCACAACTTCTTTATCCATTTTTCACTTTCTGCGATATTGAACTTGTACCGTAAACCAGGTTCTTGTAAACAGAGCCGTCCCAACCTTTGGGGTGGCTGTGTCTTTTGATTTTAATTTCCCTAAGCTATAGGACCATAAGTGGAAGTGCCCTAGGCTCTGTTGCTTTGTTTTTTAGATGTTTCAGGAAACACCATACACTTCTCCCGAGTGGCTGTTGGCAATTTACATCCCGCCCATCAGCATAACAAGGCTCCCAGTTCTCCATGGCCTGTCCTGCCTTTCTGGATTTTACACTTTTTTCAGATGGCCCTTTTGACCGGGGGGAAGTGAGACTTCACTGTAGTGCAGATTTCCTTTGCAAGCTTGCTTGGTTGGCCAAAAAGGGCGTATGCGTTTTTTCCTGAATATATTCAGGAAAAAACGCATACGCCCTTTTTGGCCAAGTGCATCATTGTGGACGTTCTGCCTCTTTTCCTATGCTTTAAATGCAATTCCAGTCTACCTCCTGAAATCGGTTTCCTGCAATTCTGCCCCGCTTTCAAGTCCTCTTGGCAGCCTTACTTCAGTATATTTTTGGACGATAGCTGTCATTTATAACTCTGCAGGTTTGTGAATTACAGTGCCCCTGAGCTCCTTTCTTCAACTCGCTTTCTCGTGAGCTGGCCGCAACCCCGCAGGATGGCTTCAGGCCCTAATCTGGTTCCGGCACGGCACGCTGAGCCTTTGGTTAATTCCTCTTCCTGGTGGGAAATGAGAGTTAAATTTGCCCGTCCAGACACCTCCAGCTAGTCTCTCATTGGTTCTCCCTATTCCTGTTCATCTTCCGCAGAAATTGCAAACTGGGCCAAACAGGAGGTTAAAGGCACTGACTCTCCAAGTCGGGAGAGTGTTAGTAAAGCGTCTGGAATGTTGCACCCGAGTACCAGGGGACGAAAACTGAGACATATTGGAACACGTCTCCCGATCACACGGTTGATCATACTCTGGGTTCCACATGCATGTTTTAGCTGAAGGAAGAATACCTTAAACCTGGAGAGTTGAGACCCGTGGAATGGGTACCATGCAATATGACTTCAAAGGGTCTTCATTTGCTCACCGAACCTCTCCAATCCTATCACTGCTGCGTTTATGCCCCTGTACACACACTTGATTCTCTTTCAGAGACATAGCAATCCATAGGATTTAAGATACTTCCTAGTCAGGTACACTCTTAGGCATTTAATATGGGGTGTTGAGTCCATTTCGTTGAGCAAGGAGTAGCTCTTGTTTATTCCATATGTGGCTTAAGGAACTTTATCTGTGCTCATTTCAATCTCTGGTTTTATGCAGCACCCCAACTCACCTTTCCCCTTAAGCAAGCATAAGTTGGGTTTCTAAATTTGAGACCCTGTTCTGTTTTGTAATTCAGTTCCTGTGTAGCCAAGTTTACATTCCGTGTATTAGTGATATCTTATGATGTTTCTTTTTCTGTGTGACTTATTTCAGTTAGAATCATCGTACCTGAATCCACTCATTATGCTGCTACGGGCCTGATGACATAGATTTCATTGCTGAGTGATACTGCATTGTACGTAAGTACCACAACTTCTTTATCCATTTTTCACTTTCTGCGATATTGAACTTGTACCGTAAACCAGGTTCTTGTAAACAGAGCCGTCCCAACCTTTGGGGTGGCTGTGTCTTTTGATTTTAATTTCCCTAAGCTATAGGACCATAAGTGGAAGTGCCCTAGGCTCTGTTGCTTTGTTTTTTAGATGTTTCAGGAAACACCATACACTTATCCCGAGTGGCTGTTGGCAATTTACATCCCGCCCATCAGCATAACAAGGCTCCCAGTTCTCCATGGCCTGTCCTGCCTTTCTGGATTTTACACTTTTTTCAGATGGCCCTTTTGACCGGGGGGAAGTGAGACTTCACTGTAGTGCAGATTTCCTTTGCAAGCTTGCTTGGTTGGCCAAAAAGGGCGTATGCGTTTTTTCCTGAATATATTCAGGAAAAAACGCATACGCCCTTTTTGGCCAAGTGCATCATTGTGGACGTTCTGCCTCTTTTCCTATGCTTTAAATGCAATTCCAGTCTACCTCCTGAAATCGGTTTCCTGCAATTCTGCCCCGCTTTCAAGTCCTCTTGGCAGCCTTACTTCAGTATATTTTTGGACGATAGCTGTCATTTATAACTCTGCAGGTTTGTGAATTACAGTGCCCCTGAGCTCCTTTCTTCAACTCGCTTTCTCGTGAGCTGGCCGCAACCCCGCAGGATGGCTTCAGGCCCTAATCTGGTTCCGGCACGGCACGCTGAGCCTTTGGTTAATTCCTCTTCCTGGTGGGAAATGAGAGTTAAATTTGCCCGTCCAGACACCTCCAGCTAGTCTGTCATTGGTTCTCCCTATTCCTGTTCATCTTCCGCAGAAATTGCAAACTGGGCCAAACAGGAGGTTAAAGGCACTGACTCTCCAAGTCGGGAGAGTGTTAGTAAAGCGTCTGGAATGTTGCACCCGAGTACCAGGGGACGAAAACTGAGACATATTGGAACACGTCTCCCGATCACACGGTTGATCATACTCTGGGTTCCACATGCATGTTTTAGCTGAAGGAAGAATACCTTAAACCTGGAGAGTTGAGACCCGTGGAATGGGTACCATGCAATATGACTTCAAAGGGTCTTCATTTGCTCACCGAACCTCTCCAATCCTATCACTGCTGCGTTTATGCCCCTGTACACACACTTGATTCTCTTTCAGAGACATAGCAATCCATAGGTTTTAAGATACTTCCTAGTCAGGTACACTCTTAGGCATTTAATATGGGGTGTTGAGTCCATTTCGTTGAGCAAGGAGTAGCTCTTGTCTATTCCATATTTGGCTTAAGGAACTTTATCTGTGCTCATTTCAATCTCTGGTTTTATGCAGCACCCCAACTCACCTTTCCCCTTAAGCAAGCATAAGTTGGTTTTCTAAATTTGAGACCCTGTTCTGTTTTGTAATTCAGTTCCTGTGTAGCCAAGTTTACATTCCGTGTATTAGTGATAGCTTATGATGTTTCTTTTCCTGTGTGACTTATTTCAGTTAGAATCATCGTACCTGAATCCACTCATTATGCTGCTACGGGCCTGATGACATAGATTTCATTGCTGAGTGATACTGCATTGTACGTAAGTACCACAACTTCTTTATCCATTTTTCACTTTCTGCGATACTGAACTTGTACCGTAAACCAGGTTCTTGTAAACAGAGCCGTCCCAACCTTTGGGGTGGCTGTGTCTTTTGATTTTAATTTCCCTAAGCTATAGGACCATAAGTGGAAGTGCCCTAGGCTCTGTTGCTTTGTTTTTTAGATGTTTCAGGAAACACCATACACTTATCCCGAGTGGCTGTTGGCAATTTACATCCCGCCCATCAGCATAACAAGGCTCCCAGTTCTCCATGGCCTGTCCTGCCTTTCTGGATTTTACACTTTTTTCAGATGGCCCTTTTGACCGGGGGGAAGTGAGACTTCATTGTAGTGCAGATTTCCTTTGCAAGCTTGCTTGGTTGGCCAAAAAGGGCGTATGCGTTTTTTCCTGAATATATTCAGGAAAAAACGCATACGCCCTTTTTGGCCAAGTGCATCATTGTGGACGTTCTGCCTCTTTTCCTATGCTTTAAATGCAATTCCAGTCTACCTCCTGAAATCGGTTTCCTGCAATTCTGCCCCACTTTCAAGTCCTCTTGGCAGCCTTACTTCAGTATATTTTTGGACGATAGCTGTCATTTATAACTCTGCAGGTTTGTGAATTACAGTGCCCCTGAGCTCCTTTCTTCAAGTCGCTTTCTCGTGAGCTGGCCGCAACACCGCAGGATGGCTTCAGGCCCTAATCTGGTTCCGGCACGGCACGCTGAGCCTTTGGTTAATTCCTCTTCCTGGTGGGAAATGAGAGTTAAATTTGCCCGTCCAGACACCTCCAGCTAGTCTCTCATTGGTTCTCCCTATTCCTGTTCATCTTCCGCAGAAATTGCAAACTGGGCCAAACAGGAGGTTAAAGGCACTGACTCTCCAAGTCGGGAGAGTGTTAGTAAAGCGTCTGGAATGTTGCACCCGAGTACCAGGGGACGAAAACTGAGACATATTGGAACACGTCTCCCGATCACACGGTTGATCATACTCTGGGTTCCACATGCATGTTTTAGCTGAAGGAAGAATACCTTAAACCTGGAGAGTTGAGACTCGTGGAATGGGTACCATGCAATATGACTTCAAAGGGTCTTCATTTGCTCACCGAACCTCTCCAATCCTATCACTGCTGCGTTTATGCCCCTGTACACACACTTGATTCTCTTTCAGAGACATAGCAATCCATAGGTTTTAAGATACTTCCTAGTCAGGTACACTCTTAGGCATTTAATATGGGGTGTTGAGTCCATTTCGTTGAGCAAGGAGTAGCTCTTGTCTATTCCATATTTGGCTTAAGGAACTTTATCTGTGCTCATTTCAATCTCTGGTTTTATGCAGCACCCCAACTCACCTTTCCCCTTAAGCAAGCATAAGTTGGTTTTCTAAATTTGAGACCCTGTTCTGTTTTGTAATTCAGTTCCTGTGTAGCCAAGGTTACATTCCGTGTATTAGTGATATCTTATGATGTTTCTTTTCCTGTGTGACTTATTTCAGTTAGAATCATCATACCTGAATCCACTCATTATGCTGCTACGGGCCTGATGACATAGATTTCATTGCTGAGTGATACTGCATTGTACGTAAGTACCACAACTTCTTTATCCATTTTTCACTTTTTGTGATATTGAACTTGTACCGTAAACCAGGTTCTTGTAAACAGAGCCGTCCCAACCTTTGGGGTGGCTGTGTCTTTTGATTTTAATTTCCCTAAGCTATAGGACCATAAGTGGAAGTGCCCTAGGCTCTGTTGCTTTGTTTTTTAGATGTTTCAGGAAACACCATACACTTCTCCCGAGTGGCTGTTGGCAATTTACATCCCGCCCATCAGCATAACAAGGCTCCCAGTTCTCCATGGCCTGTCCTGCCTTTCTGGATTTTACACTTTTTTCAGATGGCCCTTTTGACCGGGGGGAAGTGAGACTTCACTGTAGTGCAGATTTCCTTTGCAAGCTTGCTTGGTTGGCCAAAAAGGGCGTATGCGTTTTTTCCTGAATATATTCAGGAAAAAACGCATACGCCCTTTTTGGCCAAGTGCATCATTGTGGACGTTCTGCCTCTTTTCCTATGCTTTAAATGCAATTCCAGTCTACCTCCTGAAATCGGTTTCCTGCAATTCTGCCCCGCTTTCAAGTCCTCTTGGCAGCCTTACTTCAGTATATTTTTGGACGATAGCTGTCATTTATAACTCTGCAGGTTTGTGAATTACAGTGCCCCTGAGCTCCTTTCTTCAACTCGCTTTCTCGTGAGCTGGCCGCAACACCGCAGGATGGCTTCAGGCCCTAATCTGGTTCCGGCACGGCACGCTGAGCCTTTGGTTAATTCCTCTTCCTGGTGGGAAATGAGAGTTAAATTTGCCCGTCCAGACACCTCCAGCTAGTCTGTCATTGGTTCTGCCTATTCCTGTTCATCTTCCGCAGAAATTGCAAACTGGGCCAAACAGGAGGTTAAAGGCACTGACTCTCCAAGTCGGGAGAGTGTTAGTAAAGCGTCTGGAATGTTGCACCCGAGTACCAGGGGACGAAAACTGAGACATATTGGAACACGTCTCCCGATCACACGGTTGATCATACTCTGGGTTCCACATGCATGTTTTAGCTGAAGGAAGAATCCCTTAAACCTGGAGAGTTGAGACCCGTGGAATGGGTACCATGCAATATGACTTCAAAGGGTCTTCATTTGCTCACCGAACCTCTCCAATCCTATCACTGCTGCGTTTATGCCCCTGTACACACACTTGATTCTCTTTCAGAGACATAGCAATCCATAGGTTTTAAGATACTTCCTAGTCAGGTACACTCTTAGGCATTTAATATGGGGTGTTGAGTCCATTTCGTTGAGCAAGGAGTAGCTCTTGTCTATTCCATATTTGGCTTAAGGAACTTTATCTGTGCTCATTTCAATCTCTGGTTTTATGCAGCACCCCAACTCACCTTTCCCCTTAAGCAAGCATAAGTTGGTTTTCTAAATTTGAGACCCTGTTATGTTTTGTAATTCAGTTCCTGTGTAGCCAAGTTTACATTCCGTGTATTAGTGATATCTTATGATGTTTCTTTTTCTGTGTGACTTATTTCAGTTAGAATCATCGTACCTGAATCCACTCATTATGCTGCTACGGGCCTGATGACATAGATTTCATTGCTGAGTGATACTGCATTGTACGTAAGTACCACAACTTCTTTATCCATTTTTCACTTTCTGCGATATTGAACTTGTACCGTAAACCAGGTTCTTGTAAACAGAGCCGTCCCAACCTTTGGGGTGGCTGTGTCTTTTGATTTTAATTTCCCTAAGCTATAGGACCATAAGTGGAAGTGCCCTAGGCTCTGTTGCTTTGTTTTTTAGATGTTTCAGGAAACACCATACACTTCTCCCGAGTGGCTGTTGGCAATTGACATCCCGCCCATCAGCATAACAAGGCTCCCAGTTCTCCATGGCCTGTCCTGCCTTTCTGGATTTTACACTTTTTTCAGATGGCCCTTTTGACCGGGGGGAAGTGAGACTTCATTGTAGTGCAGATTTCCTTTGCAAGCTTGCTTGGTTGGCCAAAAAGGGCGTATGCGTTTTTTCCTGAATATATTCAGGAAAAAACGCATACGCCCTTTTTGGCCAAGTGCATCATTGTGGACGTTCTGCCTCTTTTCCTATGCTTTAAATGCAATTCCAGTCTACCTCCTGAAATCGGTTTCCTGCAATTCTGCCCCGCTTTCAAGTCCTCTTGGCAGCCTTACTTCAGTATATTTTTGGACGATAGCTGTCATTTATAACTCTGCAGGTTTGTGAATTACAGTGCCCCTGAGCTCCTTTCTTCAACTCGCTTTCTCGTGAGCTGGCCGCAACCCCGCAGGATGGCTTCAGGCCCTAATCTGGTTCCGGCACGGCACGCTGAGCCTTTGGTTAATTGCTCTTCCTGGTGGGAAATGAGAGTTAAATTTGCCCGTCCAGACACCTCCAGCTAGTCTGTCATTGGTTCTCCCTATTCCTGTTCATCTTCCGCAGAAATTGCAAACTGGGCCAAACAGGAGGTTAAAGGCACTGACTCTCCAAGTCGGGAGAGTGTTAGTAAAGCGTCTGGAATGTTGCACCCGAGTACCAGGGGACGAAAACTGAGACATATTGGAACACGTCTCCCGATCACACGGTTGATCATACTCTGGGTTCCACATGCATGTTTTAGCTGAAGGAAGAATACCTTAAACCTGGAGAGTTGAGACCCGTGGAATGGGTACCATGCAATATGACTTCAAAGGGTCTTCATTTGCTCACCGAACATCTCCAATCCTATCACTGCTGCGTTTATGCCCCTGTACACACACTTGATTCTCTTTCAGAGACATAGCAATCCATAGGTTTTAAGATACTTCCTAGTCAGGTACACTCTTAGGCATTTAATATGGGGTGTTGAGTCCATTTCGTTGAGCAAGGAGTAGCTCTTGTCTATTCCATATTTGGCTTAAGGAACTTTATCTGTGCTCATTTCAATCTCTGGTTTTATGCAGCACCCCAACTCACCTTTCCCCTTAAGCAAGCACAAGTTGGGTTTCTAAATTTGAGACCCTGTTCTGTTTTGTAATTCAGTTCCTGTGTAGCCAAGTTTACATTCCGTGTATTAGTGATATCTTATGATGTTTCTTTTCCTGTGTGACTTATTTCAGTTAGAATCATCGTACCTGAATCCACTCATTATGCTGCTACGGGCCTGATGACATAGATTTCATTGCTGAGTGATACTGCATTGTACGTAAGTACCACAACTTCTTTATCCATTTTTCACTTTCTGCGATACTGAACTTGTACCGTAAACCAGGTTCTTGTAAACAGAGCCGTCCCAACCTTTGGGGTGGCTGTGTCTTTTGATTTTAATTTCCCTAAGCTATAGGACCATAAGTGGAAGTGCCCTAGGCTCTGTTGCTTTGTTTTTTAGATGTTTCAGGAAACACCATACACTTCTCCCGAGTGGCTGTTGGCAATTTACATCCCGCCCATCAGCATAACAAGGCTCCCAGTTCTCCATGGCCTGTCCTGCCTTTCTGGATTTTACACTTTTTTCAGATGGCACTTTTGACCGGGGGGAAGTGAGACTTCATTGTAGTGCAGATTTCCTTTGCAAGCTTGCTTGGTTGGCCAAAGAGGGCGTATGCGTTTTTTCCTGAATATATTCAGGAAAAAACGCATACGCACTTTTTGGCCAAGTGCATCATTGTGGACGTTCTGCCTCTTTTCCTATGCTTTAAATGCAATTCCAGTCTACCTCCTGAAATCGGTTTCCTGCAATTCTGCCCCGCTTTCAAGTCCTCTTGGCAGCCTTACTTCAGTATATTTTTGGACGATAGCTGTCATTTATAACTCTGCAGGTTTGTGAATTACAGTGCCCCTGAGCTCCTTTCTTCAAGTCGCTTTCTCGTGAGCTGGCCGCAACACCGCAGGATGGCTTCAGGCCCTAATCTGGTTCCGGCACGGCACGCTGAGCCTTTGGTTAATTCCTCTTCCTGGTGGGAAATGAGAGTTAAATTTGCCCGTCCAGACACCTCCAGCTAGTCTGTCATTGGTTCTCCCTATTCCTGTTCATCTTCCGCAGAAATTGCAAACTGGGCCAAACAGGAGTTTAAAGGCACTGACTCTCCAAGTCGGGAGAGTGTTAGTAAAGCGTCTGGAATGTTGCACCCGAGTACCAGGGGACGAAAACTGAGACATATTGGAACACGTCTCCCGATCACACGGTTGATCATACTCTGGGTTCCACATGCATGTTTTAGCTGAAGGAAGAATACCTTAAACCTGGAGAGTTGAGACTCGTGGAATGGGTACCATGCAATATGACTTCAAAGGGTCTTCATTTGCTCACCGAACCTCTCCAATCCTATCACTGCTGCGTTTATGCCCCTGTACACACACTTGATTCTCTTTCAGAGACATAGCAATCCATAGGTTTTAAGATACTTCCTAGTCAGGTACACTCTTAGGCATTTAATATGGGGTGTTGAGTCCATTTCGTTGAGCAAGGAGTAGCTCTTGTCTATTCCATATTTGGCTTAAGGAACTTTATCTGTGCTCATTTCAATCTCTGGTTTTATGCAGCACCCCAACTCACCTTTCCCCTTAAGCAAGCATAAGTTGGGTTTCTAAATTTGAGACCCTGTTCTGTTTTGTAATTCAGTTCCTGTGTAGCCAAGTTTACATTCCGTGTATTAGTGATATCTTATGATGTTTCTTTTTCTGTGTGACTTATTTCAGTTAGAATCATCGTACCTGAATCCACTCATTATGCTGCTACGGGCCTGATGACATAGATTTCATTGCTGAGTGATACTGCATTGTACGTAAGTACCACAACTTCTTTATCCATTTTTCACTTTCTGCGATATTGAACTTGTACCGTAAACCAGGTTCTTGTAAACAGAGCCGTCCCAACCTTTGGGGTGGCTGTGTCTTTTGATTTTAATTTCCCTAAGCTATAGGACCATAAGTGGAAGTGCCCTAGGCTCTGTTGCTTTGTTTTTTAGATGTTTCAGGAAACACCATACACTTCTCCCGAGTGGCTGTTGGCAATTTACATCCCGCCCATCAGCATAACAAGGCTCCCAGTTCTCCATGGCCTGTCCTGCCTTTCTGGATTTTACACTTTTTTCAGATGGCCCTTTTGACCGGGGGGAAGTGAGACTTCACTGTAGTGCAGATTTCCTTTGCAAGCTTGCTTGGTTGGCCAAAAAGGGCGTATGCGTTTTTTCCTGAATATATTCAGGAAAAAACGCATACGCCCTTTTTGGCCAAGTGCATCATTGTGGACGTTCTGCCTCTTTTCCTATGCTTTAAATGCAATTCCAGTCTACCTCCTGAAATCGGTTTCCTGCAATTCTGCCCCGCTTTCAAGTCCTCTTGGCAGCCTTACTTCAGTATATTTTTGGACGATAGCTGTCATTTATAACTCTGCAGGTTTGTGAATTACAGTGCCCCTGAGCTCCTTTCTTCAACTCGCTTTCTCGTGAGCTGGCCGCAACCCCGCAGGATGGCTTCAGGCCCTAATCTGGTTCCGGCACGGCACGCTGAGCCTTTGGTTAATTCCTCTTCCTGGTGGGAAATGAGAGTTAAATTTGCCCGTCCAGACACCTCCAGCTAGTCTCTCATTGGTTCTCCCTATTCCTGTTCATCTTCCGCAGAAATTGCAAACTGGGCCAAACAGGAGGTTAAAGGCACTGACTCTCCAAGTCGGGAGAGTGTTAGTAAAGCGTCTGGAATGTTGCACCCGAGTACCAGGGGACGAAAACTGAGACATATTGGAACACGTCTCCCGATCACACGGTTGATCATACTCTGGGTTCCACATGCATGTTTTAGCTGAAGGAAGAATACCTTAAACCTGGAGAGTTGAGACTCGTGGAATGGGTACCATGCAATATGACTTCAAAGGGTCTTCATTTGCTCACCGAACCTCTCCAATCCTATCACTGCTGCGTTTATGCCCCTGTACACACACTTGATTCTCTTTCAGAGACATAGCAATCCATAGGTTTTAAGATACTTCCTAGTCAGGTACACTCTTAGGCATTTAATATGGGGTGTTGAGTCCATTTCGTTGAGCAAGGAGTAGCTCTTGTTTATTCCATATTTGGCTTAAGGAACTTTATCTGTGCTCATTTCAATCTCTGGTTTTATGCAGCACCCCAACTCACCTTTCCCCTTAAGCAAGCATAAGTTGGGTTTCTAAATTTGAGACCCTGTTCTGTTTTGTAATTCAGTTCCTGTGTAGCCAAGTTTACATTCCGTGTATTAGTGATATCTTATGATGTTTCTTTTTCTGTGTGACTTATTTCAGTTAGAATCATCGTACCTGAATCCACTCATTATGCTGCTACGGGCCTGATGACATAGATTTCATTGCTGAGTGATACTGCATTGTACGTAAGTACCACAACTTCTTTATCCATTTTTCACTTTCTGCGATATTGAACTTGTACCGTAAACCAGGTTCTTGTAAACAGAGCCGTCCCAACCTTTGGGGTGGCTGTGTCTTTTGATTTTAATTTCCCTAAGCTATAGGACCATAAGTGGAAGTGCCCTAGGCTCTGTTGCTTTGTTTTTTAGATGTTTCAGGAAACACCATACACTTATCCCGAGTGGCTGTTGGCAATTTACATCCCGCCCATCAGCATAACAAGGCTCCCAGTTCTCCATGGCCTGTCCTGCCTTTCTGGATTTTACACTTTTTTCAGATGGCCCTTTTGACCGGGGGGAAGTGAGACTTCACTGTAGTGCAGATTTCCTTTGCAAGCTTGCTTGGTTGGCCAAAAAGGGCGTATGCGTTTTTTCCTGAATATATTCAGGAAAAAACGCATACGCCCTTTTTGGCCAAGTGCATCATTGTGGACGTTCTGCCTCTTTTCCTATGCTTTAAATGCAATTCCAGTCTACCTCCTGAAATCGGTTTCCTGCAATTCTGCCCCGCTTTCAAGTCCTCTTGGCAGCCTTACTTCAGTATATTTTTGGACGATAGCTGTCATTTATAACTCTGCAGGTTTGTGAATTACAGTGCCCCTGAGCTCCTTTCTTCAACTCGCTTTCTCGTGAGCTGGCCGCAACACCGCAGGATGGCTTCAGGCCCTAATCTGGTTCCGGCACGGCACGCTGAGCCTTTGGTTAATTCCTCTTCCTGGTGGGAAATGAGAGTTAAATTTGCCCGTCCAGACACCTCCAGCTAGTCTGTCATTGGTTCTCCCTATTCCTGTTCATCTTCCGCAGAAATTGCAAACTGGGCCAAACAGGAGTTTAAAGGCACTGACTCTCCAAGTCGGGAGAGTGTTAGTAAAGCGTCTGGAATGTTGCACCCGAGTACCAGGGGACGAAAACTGAGACATATTGGAACACGTCTCCCGATCACACGGTTGATCATACTCTGGGTTCCACATGCATGTTTTAGCTGAAGGAAGAATACCTTAAACCTGGAGAGTTGAGACCCGTGGAATGGGTACCATGCAATATGACTTCAAAGGGTCTTCATTTGCTCACCGAACCTCTCCAATCCTATCACTGCTGCGTTTATGCCCCTGTACACACACTTGATTCTCTTTCAGAGACATAGCAATCCATAGGTTTTAAGATACTTCCTAGTCAGGTACACTCTTAGGCATTTAATATGGGGTGTTGAGTCCATTTCGTTGAGCAAGGAGTAGCTCTTGTCTATTCCATATTTGGCTTAAGGAACTTTATCTGTGCTCATTTCAATCTCTGGTTTTATGCAGCACCCCAACTCACCTTTCCCCTTAAGCAAGCATAAGTTGGGTTTCTAAATTTGAGACCCTGTTCTGTTTTGTAATTCAGTTCCTGTGTAGCCAAGTTTACATTCCGTGTATTAGTGATATCTTATGATGTTTCTTTTTCTGTGTGACTTATTTCAGTTAGAATCATCGTACCTGAATCCACTCATTATGCTGCTACGGGCCTGATGACATAGATTTCATTGCTGAGTGATACTGCATTGTACGTAAGTACCACAACTTCTTTATCCATTTTTCACTTTCTGCGATATTGAACTTGTACCGTAAACCAGGTTCTTGTAAACAGAGCCGTCCCAACCTTTGGGGTGGCTGTGTCTTTTGATTTTAATTTCCCTAAGCTATAGGACCATAAGTGGAAGTGCCCTAGGCTCTGTTGCTTTGTTTTTTAGATGTTTCAGGAAACACCATACACTTCTCCCGAGTGGCTGTTGGCAATTTACATCCCGCCCATCAGCATAACAAGGCTCCCAGTTCTCCATGGCCTGTCCTGCCTTTCTGGATTTTACACTTTTTTCAGATGGCCCTTTTGACCGGGGGGAAGTGAGACTTCACTGTAGTGCAGATTTCCTTTGCAAGCTTGCTTGGTTGGCCAAAAAGGGCGTATGCGTTTTTTCCTGAATATATTCAGGAAAAAACGCATACGCCCTTTTTGGCCAAGTGCATCATTGTGGACGTTCTGCCTCTTTTCCTATGCTTTAAATGCAATTCCAGTCTACCTCCTGAAATCGGTTTCCTGCAATTCTGCCCCGCTTTCAAGTCCTCTTGGCAGCCTTACTTCAGTATATTTTTGGACGATAGCTGTCATTTATAACTCTGCAGGTTTGTGAATTACAGTGCCCCTGAGCTCCTTTCTTCAACTCGCTTTCTCGTGAGCTGGCCGCAACCCCGCAGGATGGCTTCAGGCCCTAATCTGGTTCCGGCACGGCACGCTGAGCCTTTGGTTAATTCCTCTTCCTGGTGGGAAATGAGAGTTAAATTTGCCCGTCCAGACACCTCCAGCTAGTCTGTCATTGGTTCTCCCTATTCCTGTTCATCTTCCGCAGAAATTGCAAACTGGGCCAAACAGGAGGTTAAAGGCACTGACTCTCCAAGTCGGGAGAGTGTTAGTAAAGCGTCTGGAATGTTGCACCCGAGTACCAGGGGACGAAAACTGAGACATATTGGAACACGTCTCCCGATCACACGGTTGATCATACTCTGGGTTCCACATGCATGTTTTAGCTGAAGGAAGAATACCTTAAACCTGGAGAGTTGAGACTCGTGGAATGGGTACCATGCAATATGACTTCAAAGGGTCTTCATTTGCTCACCGAACCTCTCCAATCCTATCACTGCTGCGTTTATGCCCCTGTACACACACTTGATTCTCTTTCAGAGACATAGCAATCCATAGGTTTTAAGATACTTCCTAGTCAGGTACACTCTTAGGCATTTAATATGGGGTGTTGAGTCCATTTCGTTGAGCAAGGAGTAGCTCTTGTCTATTCCATATTTGGCTTAAGGAACTTTATCTGTGCTCATTTCAATCTCTGGTTTTATGCAGCACCCCAACTCACCTTTCCCCTTAAGCAAGCATAAGTTGGGTTTCTAAATTTGAGACCCTGTTCTGTTTTGTAATTCAGTTCCTGTGTAGCCAAGTTTACATTCCGTGTATTAGTGATATCTTATGATGTTTCTTTTTCTGTGTGACTTATTTCAGTTAGAATCATCGTACCTGAATCCACTCATTATGCTGCTACGGGCCTGATGACATAGATTTCATTGCTGAGTGATACTGCATTGTACGTAAGTACCACAACTTCTTTATCCATTTTTCACTTTCTGCGATATTGAACTTGTACCGTAAACCAGGTTCTTGTAAACAGAGCCGTCCCAACCTTTGGGGTGGCTGTGTCTTTTGATTTTAATTTCCCTAAGCTATAGGACCATAAGTGGAAGTGCCCTAGGCTCTGTTGCTTTGTTTTTTAGATGTTTCAGGAAACACCATACACTTATCCCGAGTGGCTGTTGGCAATTTACATCCCGCCCATCAGCATAACAAGGCTCCCAGTTCTCCATGGCCTGTCCTGCCTTTCTGGATTTTACACTTTTTTCAGATGGCCCTTTTGACCGGGGGGAAGTGAGACTTCACTGTAGTGCAGATTTCCTTTGCAAGCTTGCTTGGTTGGCCAAAAAGGGCGTATGCGTTTTTTCCTGAATATATTCAGGAAAAAACGCATACGCCCTTTTTGGCCAAGTGCATCATTGTGGACGTTCTGCCTCTTTTCCTATGCTTTAAATGCAATTCCAGTCTACCTCCTGAAATCGGTTTCCTGCAATTCTGCCCCGCTTTCAAGTCCTCTTGGCAGCCTTACTTCAGTATATTTTTGGACGATAGCTGTCATTTATAACTCTGCAGGTTTGTGAATTACAGTGCCCCTGAGCTCCTTTCTTCAACTCGCTTTCTCGTGAGCTGGCCGCAACACCGCAGGATGGCTTCAGGCCCTAATCTGGTTCCGGCACGGCACGCTGAGCCTTTGGTTAATTCCTCTTCCTGGTGGGAAATGAGAGTTAAATTTGCCCGTCCAGACACCTCCAGCTAGTCTGTCATTGGTTCTCCCTATTCCTGTTCATCTTCCGCAGAAATTGCAAACTGGGCCAAACAGGAGTTTAAAGGCACTGACTCTCCAAGTCGGGAGAGTGTTAGTAAAGCGTCTGGAATGTTGCACCCGAGTACCAGGGGACGAAAACTGAGACATATTGGAACACGTCTCCCGATCACACGGTTGATCATACTCTGGGTTCCACATGCATGTTTTAGCTGAAGGAAGAATACCTTAAACCTGGAGAGTTGAGACCCGTGGAATGGGTACCATGCAATATGACTTCAAAGGGTCTTCATTTGCTCACCGAACCTCTCCAATCCTATCACTGCTGCGTTTATGCCCCTGTACACACACTTGATTCTCTTTCAGAGACATAGCAATCCATAGGTTTTAAGATACTTCCTAGTCAGGTACACTCTTAGGCATTTAATATGGGGTGTTGAGTCCATTTCGTTGAGCAAGGAGTAGCTCTTGTCTATTCCATATTTGGCTTAAGGAACTTTATCTGTGCTCATTTCAATCTCTGGTTTTATGCAGCACCCCAACTCACCTTTCCCCTTAAGCAAGCATAAGTTGGGTTTCTAAATTTGAGACCCTGTTCTGTTTTGTAATTCAGTTCCTGTGTAGCCAAGTTTACATTCCGTGTATTAGTGATATCTTATGATGTTTCTTTTTCTGTGTGACTTATTTCAGTTAGAATCATCGTACCTGAATCCACTCATTATGCTGCTACGGGCCTGATGACATAGATTTCATTGCTGAGTGATACTGCATTGTACGTAAGTACCACAACTTCTTTATCCATTTTTCACTTTCTGCGATATTGAACTTGTACCGTAAACCAGGTTCTTGTAAACAGAGCCGTCCCAACCTTTGGGGTGGCTGTGTCTTTTGATTTTAATTTCCCTAAGCTATAGGACCATAAGTGGAAGTGCCCTAGGCTCTGTTGCTTTGTTTTTTAGATGTTTCAGGAAACACCATACACTTCTCCCGAGTGGCTGTTGGCAATTTACATCCCGCCCATCAGCATAACAAGGCTCCCAGTTCTCCATGGCCTGTCCTGCCTTTCTGGATTTTACACTTTTTTCAGATGGCCCTTTTGACCGGGGGGAAGTGAGACTTCACTGTAGTGCAGATTTCCTTTGCAAGCTTGCTTGGTTGGCCAAAAAGGGCGTATGCGTTTTTTCCTGAATATATTCAGGAAAAAACGCATACGCCCTTTTTGGCCAAGTGCATCATTGTGGACGTTCTGCCTCTTTTCCTATGCTTTAAATGCAATTCCAGTCTACCTCCTGAAATCGGTTTCCTGCAATTCTGCCCCGCTTTCAAGTCCTCTTGGCAGCCTTACTTCAGTATATTTTTGGACGATAGCTGTCATTTATAACTCTGCAGGTTTGTGAATTACAGTGCCCCTGAGCTCCTTTCTTCAACTCGCTTTCTCGTGAGCTGGCCGCAACCCCGCAGGATGGCTTCAGGCCCTAATCTGGTTCCGGCACGGCACGCTGAGCCTTTGGTTAATTCCTCTTCCTGGTGGGAAATGAGAGTTAAATTTGCCCGTCCAGACACCTCCAGCTAGTCTCTCATTGGTTCTCCCTATTCCTGTTCATCTTCCGCAGAAATTGCAAACTGGGCCAAACAGGAGGTTAAAGGCACTGACTCTCCAAGTCGGGAGAGTGTTAGTAAAGCGTCTGGAATGTTGCACCCGAGTACCAGGGGACGAAAACTGAGACATATTGGAACACGTCTCCCGATCACACGGTTGATCATACTCTGGGTTCCACATGCATGTTTTAGCTGAAGGAAGAATACCTTAAACCTGGAGAGTTGAGACTCGTGGAATGGGTACCATGCAATATGACTTCAAAGGGTCTTCATTTGCTCACCGAACCTCTCCAATCCTATCACTGCTGCGTTTATGCCCCTGTACACACACTTGATTCTCTTTCAGAGACATAGCAATCCATAGGTTTTAAGATACTTCCTAGTCAGGTACACTCTTAGGCATTTAATATGGGGTGTTGAGTCCATTTCGTTGAGCAAGGAGTAGCTCTTGTTTATTCCATATTTGGCTTAAGGAACTTTATCTGTGCTCATTTCAATCTCTGGTTTTATGCAGCACCCCAACTCACCTTTCCCCTTAAGCAAGCATAAGTTGGGTTTCTAAATTTGAGACCCTGTTCTGTTTTGTAATTCAGTTCCTGTGTAGCCAAGTTTACATTCCGTGTATTAGTGATATCTTATGATGTTTCTTTTTCTGTGTGACTTATTTCAGTTAGAATCATCGTACCTGAATCCACTCATTATGCTGCTACGGGCCTGATGACATAGATTTCATTGCTGAGTGATACTGCATTGTACGTAAGTACCACAACTTCTTTATCCATTTTTCACTTTCTGCGATATTGAACTTGTACCGTAAACCAGGTTCTTGTAAACAGAGCCGTCCCAACCTTTGGGGTGGCTGTGTCTTTTGATTTTAATTTCCCTAAGCTATAGGACCATAAGTGGAAGTGCCCTAGGCTCTGTTGCTTTGTTTTTTAGATGTTTCAGGAAACACCATACACTTATCCCGAGTGGCTGTTGGCAATTTACATCCCGCCCATCAGCATAACAAGGCTCCCAGTTCTCCATGGCCTGTCCTGCCTTTCTGGATTTTACACTTTTTTCAGATGGCCCTTTTGACCGGGGGGAAGTGAGACTTCACTGTAGTGCAGATTTCCTTTGCAAGCTTGCTTGGTTGGCCAAAAAGGGCGTATGCGTTTTTTCCTGAATATATTCAGGAAAAAACGCATACGCCCTTTTTGGCCAAGTGCATCATTGTGGACGTTCTGCCTCTTTTCCTATGCTTTAAATGCAATTCCAGTCTACCTCCTGAAATCGGTTTCCTGCAATTCTGCCCCGCTTTCAAGTCCTCTTGGCAGCCTTACTTCAGTATATTTTTGGACGATAGCTGTCATTTATAACTCTGCAGGTTTGTGAATTACAGTACCCCTGAGCTCCTTTCTTCAACTCGCTTTCTCGTGAGCTGGCCGCAACACCGCAGGATGGCTTCAGGCCCTAATCTGGTTCCGGCACGGCACGCTGAGCCTTTGGTTAATTCCTCTTCCTGGTGGGAAATGAGAGTTAAATTTGCCCGTCCAGACACCTCCAGCTAGTCTGTCATTGGTTCTCCCTATTCCTGTTCATCTTCCGCAGAAATTGCAAACTGGGCCAAACAGGAGGTTAAAGGCACTGACTCTCCAAGTCGGGAGAGTGTTAGTAAAGCGTCTGGAATGTTGCACCCGAGTACCAGGGGACGAAAACTGAGACATATTGGAACACGTCTCCCGATCACACGGTTGATCATACTCTGGGTTCCACATGCATGTTTTAGCTGAAGGAAGAATACCTTAAACCTGGAGAGTTGAGACCCGTGGAATGGGTACCATGCAATATGACTTCAAAGGGTCTTCATTTGCTCACCGAACCTCTCCAATCCTATCACTGCTGCGTTTATGCCCCTGTACACACACTTGATTCTCTTTCAGAGACATAGCAATCCATAGGTTTTAAGATACTTCCTAGTCAGGTACACTCTTAGGCATTTAATATGGGGTGTTGAGTCCATTTCGTTGAGCAAGGAGTAGCTCTTGTCTATTCCATATTTGGCTTAAGGAACTTTATCTGTGCTCATTTCAATCTCTGGTTTTATGCAGCACCCCAACTCACCTTTCCCCTTAAGCAAGCATAAGTTGGGTTTCTAAATTTGAGACCCTGTTCTGTTTTGTAATTCAGTTCCTGTGTAGCCAAGTTTACATTCCGTGTATTAGTGATATCTTATGATGTTTCTTTTTCTGTGTGACTTATTTCAGTTAGAATCATCGTACCTGAATCCACTCATTATGCTGCTACGGGCCTGATGACATAGATTTCATTGCTGAGTGATACTGCATTGTACGTAAGTACCACAACTTCTTTATCCATTTTTCACTTTCTGCGATATTGAACTTGTACCGTAAACCAGGTTCTTGTAAACAGAGCCGTCCCAACCTTTGGGGTGGCTGTGTCTTTTGATTTTAATTTCCCTAAGCTATAGGACCATAAGTGGAAGTGCCCTAGGCTCTGTTGCTTTGTTTTTTAGATGTTTCAGGAAACACCATACACTTCTCCCGAGTGGCTGTTGGCAATTTACATCCCGCCCATCAGCATAACAAGGCTCCCAGTTCTCCATGGCCTGTCCTGCCTTTCTGGATTTTACACTTTTTTCAGATGGCCCTTTTGACCGGGGGGAAGTGAGACTTCACTGTAGTGCAGATTTCCTTTGCAAGCTTGCTTGGTTGGCCAAAAAGGGCGTATGCGTTTTTTCCTGAATATATTCAGGAAAAAACGCATACGCCCTTTTTGGCCAAGTGCATCATTGTGGACGTTCTGCCTCTTTTCCTATGCTTTAAATGCAATTCCAGTCTACCTCCTGAAATCGGTTTCCTGCAATTCTGCCCCGCTTTCAAGTCCTCTTGGCAGCCTTACTTCAGTATATTTTTGGACGATAGCTGTCATTTATAACTCTGCAGGTTTGTGAATTACAGTGCCCCTGAGCTCCTTTCTTCAACTCGCTTTCTCGTGAGCTGGCCGCAACCCCGCAGGATGGCTTCAGGCCCTAATCTGGTTCCGGCACGGCACGCTGAGCCTTTGGTTAATTCCTCTTCCTGGTGGGAAATGAGAGTTAAATTTGCCCGTCCAGACACCTCCAGCTAGTCTCTCATTGGTTCTCCCTATTCCTGTTCATCTTCCGCAGAAATTGCAAACTGGGCCAAACAGGAGGTTAAAGGCACTGACTCTCCAAGTCGGGAGAGTGTTAGTAAAGCGTCTGGAATGTTGCACCCGAGTACCAGGGGACGAAAACTGAGACATATTGGAACACGTCTCCCGATCACACGGTTGATCATACTCTGGGTTCCACATGCATGTTTTAGCTGAAGGAAGAATACCTTAAACCTGGAGAGTTGAGACTCGTGGAATGGGTACCATGCAATATGACTTCAAAGGGTCTTCATTTGCTCACCGAACCTCTCCAATCCTATCACTGCTGCGTTTATGCCCCTGTACACACACTTGATTCTCTTTCAGAGACATAGCAATCCATAGGTTTTAAGATACTTCCTAGTCAGGTACACTCTTAGGCATTTAATATGGGGTGTTGAGTCCATTTCGTTGAGCAAGGAGTAGCTCTTGTTTATTCCATATTTGGCTTAAGGAACTTTATCTGTGCTCATTTCAATCTCTGGTTTTATGCAGCACCCCAACTCACCTTTCCCCTTAAGCAAGCATAAGTTGGGTTTCTAAATTTGAGACCCTGTTCTGTTTTGTAATTCAGTTCCTGTGTAGCCAAGTTTACATTCCGTGTATTAGTGATATCTTATGATGTTTCTTTTTCTGTGTGACTTATTTCAGTTAGAATCATCGTACCTGAATCCACTCATTATGCTGCTACGGGCCTGATGACATAGATTTCATTGCTGAGTGATACTGCATTGTACGTAAGTACCACAACTTCTTTATCCATTTTTCACTTTCTGCGATATTGAACTTGTACCGTAAACCAGGTTCTTGTAAACAGAGCCGTCCCAACCTTTGGGGTGGGCTGTGTCTTTTGATTTTAATTTCCCTAAGCTATAGGACCATAAGTGGAAGTGCCCTAGGCTCTGTTGCTTTGTTTTTTAGATGTTTCAGGAAACACCATACACTTATCCCGAGTGGCTGTTGGCAATTTACATCCCGCCCATCAGCATAACAAGGCTCCCAGTTCTCCATGGCCTGTCCTGCCTTTCTGGATTTTACACTTTTTTCAGATGGCCCTTTTGACCGGGGGGAAGTGAGACTTCACTGTAGTGCAGATTTCCTTTGCAAGCTTGCTTGGTTGGCCAAAAAGGGCGTATGCGTTTTTTCCTGAATATATTCAGGAAAAAACGCATACGCCCTTTTTGGCCAAGTGCATCATTGTGGACGTTCTGCCTCTTTTCCTATGCTTTAAATGCAATTCCAGTCTACCTCCTGAAATCGGTTTCCTGCAATTCTGCCCCGCTTTCAAGTCCTCTTGGCAGCCTTACTTCAGTATATTTTTGGACGATAGCTGTCATTTATAACTCTGCAGGTTTGTGAATTACAGTGCCCCTGAGCTCCTTTCTTCAACTCGCTTTCTCGTGAGCTGGCCGCAACACCGCAGGATGGCTTCAGGCCCTAATCTGGTTCCGGCACGGCACGCTGAGCCTTTGGTTAATTCCTCTTCCTGGTGGGAAATGAGAGTTAAATTTGCCCGTCCAGACACCTCCAGCTAGTCTGTCATTGGTTCTCCCTATTCCTGTTCATCTTCCGCAGAAATTGCAAACTGGGCCAAACAGGAGTTTAAAGGCACTGACTCTCCAAGTCGGGAGAGTGTTAGTAAAGCGTCTGGAATGTTGCACCCGAGTACCAGGGGACGAAAACTGAGACATATTGGAACACGTCTCCCGATCACACGGTTGATCATACTCTGGGTTCCACATGCATGTTTTAGCTGAAGGAAGAATACCTTAAACCTGGAGAGTTGAGACCCGTGGAATGGGTACCATGCAATATGACTTCAAAGGGTCTTCATTTGCTCACCGAACCTCTCCAATCCTATCACTGCTGCGTTTATGCCCCTGTACACACACTTGATTCTCTTTCAGAGACATAGCAATCCATAGGTTTTAAGATACTTCCTAGTCAGGTACACTCTTAGGCATTTAATATGGGGTGTTGAGTCCATTTCGTTGAGCAAGGAGTAGCTCTTGTCTATTCCATATTTGGCTTAAGGAACTTTATCTGTGCTCATTTCAATCTCTGGTTTTATGCAGCACCCCAACTCACCTTTCCCCTTAAGCAAGCATAAGTTGGGTTTCTAAATTTGAGACCCTGTTCTGTTTTGTAATTCAGTTCCTGTGTAGCCAAGTTTACATTCCGTGTATTAGTGATATCTTATGATGTTTCTTTTTCTGTGTGACTTATTTCAGTTAGAATCATCGTACCTGAATCCACTCATTATGCTGCTACGGGCCTGATGACATAGATTTCATTGCTGAGTGATACTGCATTGTACGTAAGTACCACAACTTCTTTATCCATTTTTCACTTTCTGCGATATTGAACTTGTACCGTAAACCAGGTTCTTGTAAACAGAGCCGTCCCAACCTTTGGGGTGGCTGTGTCTTTTGATTTTAATTTCCCTAAGCTATAGGACCATAAGTGGAAGTGCCCTAGGCTCTGTTGCTTTGTTTTTTAGATGTTTCAGGAAACACCATACACTTCTCCCGAGTGGCTGTTGGCAATTTACATCCGCCCATCAGCATAACAAGGCTCCCCAGTTCTCCATGGCCTGTCCTGCCTTTCTGGATTTTACACTTTTTTCAGATGGCCCTTTTGACCGGGGGGAAGTGAGACTTCACTGTAGTGCAGATTTCCTTTGCAAGCTTGCTTGGTTGGCCAAAAAGGGCGTATGCGTTTTTTCCTGAATATATTCAGGAAAAAACGCATACGCCCTTTTTGGCCAAGTGCATCATTGTGGACGTTCTGCCTCTTTTCCTATGCTTTAAATGCAATTCCAGTCTACCTCCTGAAATCGGTTTCCTGCAATTCTGCCCCGCTTTCAAGTCCTCTTGGCAGCCTTACTTCAGTATATTTTTGGACGATAGCTGTCATTTATAACTCTGCAGGTTTGTGAATTACAGTGCCCCTGAGCTCCTTTCTTCAACTCGCTTTCTCGTGAGCTGGCCGCAACCCCGCAGGATGGCTTCAGGCCCTAATCTGGTTCCGGCACGGCACGCTGAGCCTTTGGTTAATTCCTCTTCCTGGTGGGAAATGAGAGTTAAATTTGCCCGTCCAGACACCTCCAGCTAGTCTGTCATTGGTTCTCCCTATTCCTGTTCATCTTCCGCAGAAATTGCAAACTGGGCCAAACAGGAGGTTAAAGGCACTGACTCTCCAAGTCGGGAGAGTGTTAGTAAAGCGTCTGGAATGTTGCACCCGAGTACCAGGGGACGAAAACTGAGACATATTGGAACACGTCTCCCGATCACACGGTTGATCATACTCTGGGTTCCACATGCATGTTTTAGCTGAAGGAAGAATACCTTAAACCTGGAGAGTTGAGACCCGTGGAATGGGTACCATGCAATATGACTTCAAAGGGTCTTCATTTGCTCACCGAACCTCTCCAATCCTATCACTGCTGCGTTTATGCCCCTGTACACACACTTGATTTCTCTTTCAGAGACATAGCAATCCATAGGTTTTAAGATACTTCCTAGTCAGGTACACTCTTAGGCATTTAATATGGGGTGTTGAGTCCATTTCGTTGAGCAAGGAGTAGCTCTTGTCTATTCCATATTTGGCTTAAGGAACTTTATCTGTGCTCATTTCAATCTCTGGTTTTATGCAGCACCCCCAACTCACCTTTCCCCCTTAAGCAAGCATAAGTTGGGTTTCTAAATTTGAGACCCTGTTCTGTTTTGTAATTCAGTTCCTGTGTAGCCAAGTTTACATTCCGTGTATTAGTGATATCTTATGATGTTTCTTTTCCTGTGTGACTTATTTCAGTTAGAATCATCGTACCTGAATCCACTCATTATGCTGCTACGGGCCTGATGACATAGATTTCATTGCTGAGTGATACTGCATTGTACGTAAGTACCACAACTTCTTTATCCATTTTTCACTTTCTGCGATATTGAACTTGTACCGTAAACCAGGTTCTTGTAAACAGAGCCGTCCCAACTTTGGGGTGGCTGTGTCTTTTGATTTTAATTTCCCTAAGCTATAGGACCATAAGTGGAAGTGCCCTAGGCTCTGTTGCTTTTGTTTTTTAGATGTTTCAGGAAACACCATACACTTATCCCGAGTGGCTGTTGGCAATTTACATCCCGCCCATCAGCATAACAAGGCTCCCAGTTCTCCATGGCCTGTCCTGCCTTTCTGGATTTTACACTTTTTTCAGATGGCCCTTTTGACCGGGGGGAAGTGAGACTTCACTGTAGTGCAGATTTCCTTTGCAAGCTTGCTTGGTTGGCCAAAAAGGGCGTATGCGTTTTTTCCTGAATATATTCAGAAAAAACGCATACGCCCTTTTTGGCCAAGTGCATCATTGTGGACGTTCTGCCTCTTTTCCTATGCTTTAAATGCAATTCCAGTCTACCTCCTGAAATCGGTTTCCTGCAATTCTGCCCCGCTTTCAAGTCCTCTTGGCAGCCTTACTTCAGTATATTTTTGGACGATAGCTGTCATTTATAACTCTGCAGGTTTGTGAATTACAGTGCCCCTGAGCTCCTTTCTTCAACTCGCTTTCTCGTGAGCTGGCCGCAACACCGCAGGATGGCTTCAGGCCCTAATCTGGTTCCGGCACGGCACGCTGAGCCTTTGGTTAATTCCTCTTCCTGGTGGGAAATGAGAGTTAAATTTGCCCGTCCAGACACCTCCAGCTAGTCTGTCATTGGTTCTCCCTATTCCTGTTCATCTTCCGCAGAAATTGCAAACTGGGCCAAACAGGAGGTTAAAGGCACTGACTCTCCAAGTCGGGAGAGTGTTAGTAAAGCGTCTGGAATGTTGCACCCGAGTACCAGGGGACGAAAACTGAGACATATTGGAACACGTCTCCCGATCACACGGTTGATCATACTCTGGGTTCCACATGCATGTTTTAGCTGAAGGAAGAATACCTTAAACCTGGAGAGTTGAGACCCGTGGAATGGGTACCATGCAATATGACTTCAAAGGGTCTTCATTTGCTCACCGAACCTCTCCAATCCTATCACTGCTGCGTTTATGCCCCTGTACACACACTTGATTCTCTTTCAGAGACATAGCAATCCATAGGTTTTAAGATACTTCCTAGTCAGGTACACTCTTAGGCATTTAATATGGGGTGTTGAGTCCATTTCGTTGAGCAAGGAGTAGCTCTTGTCTATTCCATATTTGGCTTAAGGAACTTTATCTGTGCTCATTTCAATCTCTGGTTTTATGCAGCACCCCAACTCACCTTTCCCCTTAAGCAAGCATAAGTTGGTTTTCTAAATTTGAGACCCTGTTCTGTTTTGGAATTCAGTTCCTGTGTAGCCAAGTTTACATTCCGTGTATTAGTGATATCTTATGATGTTTCTTTTCCTGTGTGACTTATTTCAGTTAGAATCATCGTACCTGAATCCACTCATTATGCTGCTACGGGCCTGATGACATAGATTTCATTGCTGAGTGATACTGCATTGTACGTAAGTACCACAACTTCTTTATCCATTTTTCACTTTCTGCGATATTGAACTTGTACCGTAAACCAGGTTCTTGTAAACAGAGCCGTCCCAACCTTTGGGGTGGCTGTGTCTTTTGATTTTAATTTCCCTAAGCTATAGGACCATAAGTGGAAGTGCCCTAGGCTCTGTTGCTTTGTTTTTTAGATGTTTCAGGAAACACCATACACTTCTCCCGAGTGGCTGTTGGCAATTGACATCCCGCCCATCAGCATAACAAGGCTCCCAGTTCTCCATGGCCTGTCCTGCCTTTCTGGATTTTACACTTTTTTCAGATGGCCCTTTTGACCGGGGGGAAGTGAGACTTCATTGTAGTGCAGATTTCCTTTGCAAGCTTGCTTGGTTGGCCAAAAAGGGCGTATGCGTTTTTTCCTGAATATATTCAGGAAAAAACGCATACGCCCTTTTTGGCCAAGTGCATCATTGTGGACGTTCTGCCTCTTTTCCTATGCTTTAAATGCAATTCCAGTCTACCTCCTGAAATCGGTTTCCTGCAATTCTGCCCCGTTTCAAGTCCTCTTGGCAGCCTTACTTCAGTATATTTTTGGACGATAGCTGTCATTTATAACTCTGCAGGTTTGTGAATTACAGTGCCCCTGAGCTCCTTTCTTCAACTCGCTTTCTCGTGAGCTGGCCGCAACACCGCAGGATGGCTTCAGGCCCTAATCTGGTTCCGGCACGGCACGCTGAGCCTTTGGTTAATTCCTCTTCCTGGTGGGAAATGAGAGTTAAATTTGCCCGTCCACACACCTCCAGCTAGTCTGTCATTGGTTCTCCCTATTCCTGTTCATCTTCCGCAGAAATTGCAAACTGGGCCAAACAGGAGGTTAAAGGCACTGACTCTCCAAGTCGGGAGAGTGTTAGTAAAGCGTCTGGAATGTTGCACCCGAGTACCAGGGGACGAAAACTGAGACATATTGGAACACGTCTCCCGATCACACGGTTGATCATACTCTGGGTTCCACATGCATGTTTTAGCTGAAGGAAGAATACCTTAAACCTGGAGAGTTGAGACCCGTGGAATGGGTACCATGCAATATGACTTCAAAGGGTCTTCATTTCCTCACCGAACTTCTCCAATCCTATCACTGCTGCGTTTATGCCCCTGTACACACACTTGATTCTCTTCCAGAGACATAGCAATCCATAGGTTTTAAGATACTTCCTAGTCAGGTACACTCTTAGGCATTTAATATGGGGTGTTGAGTCCATTTCGTTGAGCAAGGAGTAGCTCTTGTCTATTCCATATTTGGCTTAAGGAACTTTATCTGTGCTCATTTCAATCTCTGGTTTTATGCAGCACCCCAACTCACCTTTCCCCTTAAGCAAGCATAAGTTGGTTTTCTAAATTTGAGACCCTGTTCTGTTTTGTAATTCAGTTCCTGTGTAGCCAAGTTTACATTCCGTGTATTAGTGATATCTTATGATGTTTCTTTTTCTGTGTGACTTATTTCAGTTAGAATCATCGTACCTGAATCCACTCATTATGCTGCTACGGGCCTGATGACATAGATTTCATTGCTGAGTGATACTGCATTGTACGTAAGTACCACAACTTCTTTATCCATTTTTCACTTTCTGCGATATTGAACTTGTACCGTAAACCAGGTTCTTGTAAACAGAGCCGTCCCAACCTTTGGGGTGGCTGTGTCTTTTGATTTTAATTTCCCTAAGCTATAGGACCATAAGTGGAAGTGCCCTAGGCTCTGTTGCTTTGTTTTTTAGATGTTTCAGGAAACACCATACACTTCTCCCGAGTGGCTGTTGGCAATTTACATCCCGCCCATCAGCATAACAAGGCTCCCAGTTCTCCATGGCCTGTCCTGCCTTTCTGGATTTTACACTTTTTTCAGATGGCCCTTTTGACCGGGGGGAAGTGAGACTTCATTGTAGTGCAGATTTCCTTTGCAAGCTTGCTTGGTTGGCCAAAAAGGGCGTATGCGTTTTTTCCTGAATATATTCAGGAAAAAACGCATACGCCCTTTTTGGCCAAGTGCATCATTGTGGACGTTCTGCCTCTTTTCCTATGCTTTAAATGCAATTCCAGTCTACCTCCTGAAATCGGTTTCCTGCAATTCTGCCCCGCTTTCAAGTCCTCTTGGCAGCCTTACTTCAGTATATTTTTGGACGATAGCTGTCATTTATAACTCTGCAGGTTTGTGAATTACAGTGCCCCTGAGCTCCTTTCTTCAACTCGCTTTCTCGTGAGCTGGCCGCAACCCCGCAGGATGGCTTCAGGCCCTAATCTGGTTCCGGCACGGCACGCTGAGCCTTTGCTTAATTCCTCTTCCTGGTGGGAAATGAGAGTTAAATTTGCCCGTCCAGACACCTCCAGCTAGTCTGTCATTGGTTCTCCCTATTCCTGTTCATCTTCCGCAGAAATTGCAAACTGGGCCAAACAGGAGGTTAAAGGCACTGACTCTCCAAGTCGGGAGAGTGTTAGTAAAGCGTCTGGAATGTTGCACCCGAGTACCAGGGGACGAAAACTGAGACATATTGGAACACGTCTCCCGATCACACGGTTGATCATACTCTGGGTTCCACATGCATGTTTTAGCTGAAGGAAGAATACCTTAAACCTGGAGAGTTGAGACCCGTGGAATGGGTACCATGCAATATGACTTCAAAGGGTCTTCATTTGCTCACCGAACCTCTCCAATCCTATCACTGCTGCGTTTATGCCCCTGTACACACACTTGATTCTCTTTCAGAGACATAGCAATCCATAGGTTTTAAGATACTTCCTAGTCAGGTACACTCTTAGGCATTTAATATGGGGTGTTGAGTCCATTTCGTTGAGCAAGGAGTAGCTCTTGTCTATTCCATATTTGGCTTAAGGAACTTTATCTGTGCTCATTTCAATCTCTGGTTTTATGCAGCACCCCAACTCACCTTTCCCCTTAAGCAAGCATAAGTTGGTTTTCTAAATTTGAGACCCTGTTCTGTTTTGGAATTCAGTTCCTGTGTAGCCAAGGTTACATTCCGTGTATTAGTGATATCTTATGATGTTTCTTTTCCTGTGTGACTTATTTCAGTTAGAATCATCATACCTGAATCCACTCATTATGCTGCTACGGGCCTGATGACATAGATTTCATTGCTGAGTGATACTGCATTGTACGTAAGTACCACAACTTCTTTATCCATTTTTCACTTTCTGCGATATTGAACTTGTACCGTAAACCAGGTTCTTGTAAACAGAGCCGTCCCAACCTTTGGGGTGGCTGTGTCTTTTGATTTTAATTTCCCTAAGCTATAGGACCATAAGTGGAAGTGCCCTAGGCTCTGTTGCTTTGTTTTTTAGATGTTTCAGGAAACACCATACACTTCTCCCGAGTGGCTGTTGGCAATTGACATCCCGCCCATCAGCATAACAAGGCTCCCAGTTCTCCATGGCCTGTCCTGCCTTTCTGGATTTTACACTTTTTTCAGATGGCCCTTTTGACCGGGGGGAAGTGAGACTTCATTGTAGTGCAGATTTCCTTTGCAAGCTTGCTTGGTTGGCCAAAAAGGGCGTATGCGTTTTTTCCTGAATATATTCAGGAAAAAACGCATACGCCCTTTTTGGCCAAGTGCATCATTGTGGACGTTCTGCCTCTTTTCCTATGCTTTAAATGCAATTCCAGTCTACCTCCTGAAATCGGTTTCCTGCAATTCTGCCCCGCTTTCAAGTCCTCTTGGCAGCCTTACTTCAGTATATTTTTGGACGATAGCTGTCATTTATAACTCTGCAGGTTTGTGAATTACAGTGCCCCTGAGCTCCTTTCTTCAACTCGCTTTCTCGTGAGCTGGCCGCAACCCCGCAGGATGGCTTCAGGCCCTAATCTGGTTCCGGCACGGCACGCTGAGCCTTTGGTTAATTGCTCTTCCTGGTGGGAAATGAGAGTTAAATTTGCCCGTCCAGACACCTCCAGCTAGTCTGTCATTGGTTCTCCCTATTCCTGTTCATCTTCCGCAGAAATTGCAAACTGGGCCAAACAGGAGGTTAAAGGCACTGACTCTCCAAGTCGGGAGAGTGTTAGTAAAGCGTCTGGAAAGTTGCACCCGAGTACCAGGGGACGAAAACTGAGACATATTGGAACACGTCTCCCGATCACACGGTTGATCATACTCTGGGTTCCACATGCATGTTTTAGCTGAAGGAAGAATACCTTAAACCTGGAGAGTTGAGACCCGTGGAATGGGTACCATGCAATATGACTTCAAAGGGTCTTCATTTGCTCACCGAACCTCTCCAATCCTATCACTGCTGCGTTTATGCCCCTGTACACACACTTGATTCTCTTTCAGAGACATAGCAATCCATAGGTTTTAAGATACTTCCTAGTCAGGTACACTCTTAGGCATTTAATATGGGGTGTTGAGTCCATTTCGTTGAGCAAGGAGTAGCTCTTGTCTATTCCATATTTGGCTTAAGGAACTTTATCTGTGCTCATTTCAATCTCTGGTTTTATGCAGCACCCCAACTCACCTTTCCCCTTAAGCAAGCATAAGTTGGTTTTCTAAATTTGAGACCCTGTTCTGTTTTGTAATTCAGTTCCTGTGTAGCCAAGGTTACATTCCGTGTATTAGTGATATCTTATGATGTTTCTTTTCCTGTGTGACTTATTTCAGTTAGAATCATCGTACCTGAATCCACTCATTATGCTGCTACGGGCCTGATGACATAGATTTCATTGCTGAGTGATACTGCATTGTACGTAAGTACCACAACTTCTTTATCCATTTTTCACTTTCTGCGATATTGAACTTGTACCGTAAACCAGGTTCTTGTAAACAGAGCCGTCCCAACCTTTGGGGTGGCTGTGTCTTTTGATTTTAATTTCCCTAAGCTATAGGACCATAAGTGGAAGTGCCCTAGGCTCTGTTGCTTTGTTTTTTAGCTGTTTCAGGAAACACCATACACTTCTCCGGAGTGGCTGTTGGCAATTTACATCCCGCCCATCAGCATAACAAGGCTCCCAGTTCTCCATGGCCTGTCCTGCCTTTCTGGATTTTACACTTTTTTCAGATGGCCCTTTTGACCGGGGGGAAGTGAGACTTCATTGTAGTGCAGATTTCCTTTGCAAGCTTGCTTGGTTGGCCAAAAAGGGCGTATGCGTTTTTTCCTGAATATATTCAGGAAAAAACGCATACGCCCTTTTTGGCCAAGTGCATCATTGTGGACGTTCTGCCTCTTTTCCTATGCTTTCAATGCAATTCCAGTCTACCTCCTGAAATCGGTTTCCTGCAATTCTGCCCCGCTTTCAAGTCCTCTTGGCAGCCTTACTTCAGTATATTTTTGGACGATAGCTGTCATTTATAACTCTGCAGGTTTGTGAATTACAGTGCCCCTGAGCTCCTTTCTTCAACTCGCTTTCTCGTGAGCTGGCCGCAACACCGCAGGATGGCTTCAGGCCCTAATCTGGTTCCGGCACGGCACGCTGAGCCTTTGGTTAATTCCTCTTCCTGGTGGGAAATGAGAGTTAAATTTGCCCGTCCAGACACCTCCAGCTAGTCTCTCATTGGTTCTCCCTATTCCTGTTCATCTTCCGCAGAAATTGCAAACTGGGCCAAACAGGAGGTTAAAGGCACTGACTCTCCAAGTCGGGAGAGTGTTAGTAAAGCGTCTGGAATGTTGCACCCGAGTACCAGGGGACGAAAACTGAGACATATTGGAACACGTCTCCCGATCACACGGTTGATCATACTCTGGGTTCCACATGCATGTTTTAGCTGAAGGAAGAATCCCTTAAACCTGGAGAGTTGAGACCCGTGGAATGGGTACCATGCAATATGACTTCAAAGGGTCTTCATTTGCTCACCGAACCTCTCCAATCCTATCACTGCTGCGTTTATGCCCCTGTACACACACTTGATTCTCTTTCAGAGACATAGCAATCCATAGGTTTTAAGATACTTCCTAGTCAGGTACACTCTTAGGCATTTAATATGGGGTGTTGAGTCCATTTCGTTGAGCAAGGAGTAGCTCTTGTCTATTCCATATTTGGCTTAAGGAACTTTATCTGTGCTCATTTCAATCTCTGGTTTTATGCAGCACCCCAACTCACCTTTCCCCTTAAGCAAGCATAAGTTGGTTTTCTAAATTTGAGACCCTGTTCTGTTTTGTAATTCAGTTCCTGTGTAGCCAAGTTTACATTCCGTGTATTAGTGATATCTTATGATGTTTCTTTTTCTGTGTGACTTATTTCAGTTAGAATCATCGTACCTGAATCCACTCATTATGCTGCTACGGGCCTGATGACATAGATTTCATTGCTGAGTGATACTGCATTGTACGTAAGTACCACAACTTCTTTATCCATTTTTCACTTTCTGCGATATTGAACTTGTACCGTAAACCAGGTTCTTGTAAACAGAGCCGTCCCAACCTTTGGGGTGGCTGTGTCTTTTGATTTTAATTTCCCTAAGCTATAGGACCATAAGTGGAAGTGCCCTAGGCTCTGTTGCTTTGTTTTTTAGATGTTTCAGGATACACCATACATTTCTCCCGAGTGGCTGTTGGCAATTGACATCCCGCCCATCAGCATAACAAGGCTCCCAGTTCTCCATGGCCTGTCCTGCCTTTCTGGATTTTACACTTTTTTCAGATGGCCCTTTTGACCGGGGGGAAGTGAGACTTCATTGTAGTGCAGATTTCCTTTGCAAGCTTGCTTGGTTGGCCAAAAAGGGCGTATGCGTTTTTTCCTGAATATATTCAGGAAAAAACGCATACGCCCTTTTTGGCCAAGTGCATCATTGTGGACGTTCTGCCTCTTTTCCTATGCTTTAAATGCAATTCCAGTCTACCTCCTGAAATCGGTTTCCTGCAATTCTGCCCCGCTTTCAAGTCCTCTTGGCAGCCTTACTTCAGTATATTTTTGGACGATAGCTGTCATTTATAACTCTGCAGGTTTGTGAATTACAGTGCCCCTGAGCTCCTTTCTTCAACTCGCTTTCTCGTGAGCTGGCCGCAACACCGCAGGATGGCTTCAGGCCCTAATCTGGTTCCGGCACGGCACGCTGAGCCTTTGGTTAATTCCTCTTCCTGGTGGGAAATGAGAGTTAAATTTGCCCGTCCAGACACCTCCAGCTAGTCTGTCATTGGTTCTCCCTATTCCTGTTCATCTTCCGCAGAAATTGCAAACTGGGCCAAACAGGAGGTTAAAGGCACTGACTCTCCAAGTCGGGAGAGTGTTAGTAAAGCGTCTGGAATGTTGCACCCGAGTACCAGGGGACGAAAACTGAGACATATTGGAACACGTCTCCCGATCACACGGTTGATCATACTCTGGGTTCCACATGCATGTTTTAGCTGAAGGAAGAATCCCTTAAACCTGGAGAGTTGAGACCCGTGGAATGGGTACCATGCAATATGACTTCAAAGGGTCTTCATTTGCTCACCGAACCTCTCCAATCCTATCACTGCTGCGTTTATGCCCCTGTACACACACTTGATTCTCTTTCAGAGACATAGCAATCCATAGGTTTTAAGATACTTCCTAGTCAGGTACACTCTTAGGCATTTAATATGGGGTGTTGAGTCCATTTCGTTGAGCAAGGAGTAGCTCTTGTCTATTCCATATTTGGCTTAAGGAACTTTATCTGTGCTCATTTCAATCTCTGGTTTTATGCAGCACCCCAACTCACCTTTCCCCTTAAGCAAGCATAAGTTGGTTTTCTAAATTTGAGACCCTGTTCTGTTTTGTAATTCAGTTCCTGTGTAGCCAAGTTTACATTCCGTGTATTAGTGATATCTTATGATGTTTCTTTTTCTGTGTGACTTATTTCAGTTAGAATCATCGTACCTGAATCCACTCATTATGCTGCTACGGGCCTGATGACATAGATTTCATTGCTGAGTGATACTGCATTGTACGTAAGTACCACAACTTCTTTATCCATTTTTCACTTTCTGCGATATTGAACTTGTACCGTAAACCAGGTTCTTGTAAACAGAGCCGTCCCAACCTTTGGGGTGGCTGTGTCTTTTGATTTTAATTTCCCTAAGCTATAGGACCATAAGTGGAAGTGCCCTAGGCTCTGTTGCTTTGTTTTTTAGATGTTTCAGGAAACACCATACACTTCTCCCGAGTGGCTGTTGGCAATTGACATCCCGCCCATCAGCATAACAAGGCTCCCAGTTCTCCATGGCCTGTCCTGCCTTTCTGGATTTTACACTTTTTTCAGATGGCCCTTTTGACCGGGGGGAAGTGAGACTTCATTGTAGTGCAGATTTCCTTTGCAAGCTTGCTTGGTTGGCCAAAAAGGGCGTATGCGTTTTTTCCTGAATATATTCAGGAAAAAACGCATACGCCCTTTTTGGCCAAGTGCATCATTGTGGACGTTCTGCCTCTTTTCCTATGCTTTAAATGCAATTCCAGTCTACCTCCTGAAATCGGTTTCCTGCAATTCTGTCCCGCTTTCAAGTCCTCTTGGCAGCCTTACTTCAGTATATTTTTGGACGATAGCTGTCATTTATAACTCTGCAGGTTTGTGAATTACAGTGCCCCTGAGCTCCTTTCTTCAACTTGCTTTCTCGTGAGCTGGCTGCAACCCCGCAGGATGGCTTCAGGCCCTAATCTGGTTCCGGCACGGCACGCTGAGCCTTTGGTTAATTCCTCTTCCTGGTGGGAAATGAGAGTTAAATTTGCCCGTCCACACACCTCCAGCTAGTCTCTCATTGGTTCTCCCTATTCCTGTTCATCTTCCGCAGAAATTGCAAACTGGGCCAAACAGGAGGTTAAAGGCACTGACTCTCCAAGTCGGGAGAGTGTTAGTAAAGCGTCTGGAATGTTGCACCCGAGTACCAGGGGACGAAAACTGAGACATATTGGAACACGTCTCCCGATCACACGGTTGATCATACTCTGGGTTCCACATGCATGTTTTAGCTGAAGGAAGAATACCTTAAACCTGGAGAGTTGAGACCCGTGGAATGGGTACCATGCAATATGACTTCAAAGGGTCTTCATTTGCTCACCGAACCTCTCCAATCCTATCACTGCTGCGTTTATGCCCCTGTACACACACTTGATTCTCTTCCAGAGACATAGCAATCCATAGGTTTTAAGATACTTCCTAGTCAGGTACACTCTTAGGCATTTAATATGGGTTGTTGAGTCCATTTCGTTGAGCAAGGAGTAGCTCTTGTCTATTCCATATTTGGCTTAAGGAACTTTATCTGTGCTCATTTCAATCTCTGGTTTTATGCAGCACCCCAACTCACCTTTCCCCTTAAGCAAGCATAAGTTGGTTTTCTAAATTTGAGACCCTGTTCTGTTTTGGAATTCAGTTCCTGTGTAGCCAAGTTTACATTCCGTGTATTAGTGATATCTTATGATGTTTCTTTTCCTGTGTGACTTATTTCAGTTAGAATCATCATACCTGAATCCACTCATTATGCTGCTACGGGCCTGATGACATAGATTTCATTGCTGAGTGATACTGCATTGTACGTAAGTACCACAACTTCTTTATCCATTTTTCACTTTCTGCGATATTGAACTTGTACCGTAAACCAGGTTCTTGTAAACAGAGCCGTCCCAACCTTTGGGGTGGCTGTGTCTTTTTGATTTTAATTTCCCTAAGCTATAGGACCATAAGTGGAAGTGCCCTAGGCTCTGTTGCTTTGTTTTTTAGCTGTTTCAGGAAACACCATACACTTCTCCCGAGTGGCTGTTGGCAATTGACATCCCGCCCATCAGCATAACAAGGCTCCCAGTTCTCCATGGCCTGTCCTGCCTTTCTGGATTTTACACTTTTTTCAGATGGCCCTTTTGACCGGGGGGAAGTGAGACTTCATTGTAGTGCAGATTTCCTTTGCAAGCTTGCTTGGTTGGCCAAAAAGGGCGTATGCGTTTTTTCCTGAATATATTCAGGAAAAAACGCATACGCCCTTTTTGGCCAAGTGCATCATTGTGGACGTTCTGCCTCTTTTCCTATGCTTTAAATGCAATTCCAGTCTACCTCCTGAAATCGGTTTCCTGCAATTCTGCCCCGCTTTCAAGTCCTCTTGGCAGCCTTACTTCAGTATATTTTTGGACGATAGCTGTCATTTATAACTCTGCAGGTTTGTGAATTACAGTGCCCCTGAGCTCCTTTCTTCAAGTCGCTTTCTCGTGAGCTGGCCGCAACACCGCAGGATGGCTTCAGGCCCTAATCTGGTTCCGGCACGGCACGCTGAGCCTTTGGTTAATTCCTCTTCCTGGTTGGAAATGAGAGTTAAATTTGCCCGTCCAGACACCTCCAGCTAGTCTCTCATTGGTTCTCCCTATCCCTGTTCATCTTCCGCAGAAATTGCAAACTGGGCCAAACAGGAGGTTAAAGGCACTGACTCTCCAAGTCGGGAGAGTGTTAGTAAAGCGTCTGGAATGTTGCACCCGAGTACCAGGGGACGAAAACTGAGACATATTGGAACACGTCTCCCGATCACACGGTTGATCATACTCTGGGTTCCACATGCATGTTTTAGCTGAAGGAAGAATACCTTAAACCTGGAGAGTTGAGACCCGTGGAATGGGTACCATGCAATATGACTTCAAAGGGTCTTCATTTGCTCACCGAACCTCTCCAATCCTATCACTGCTGCGTTTATGCCCCTGTACACACACTTGATTCTCTTTCAGAGACATAGCAATCCATAGGTTTTAAGATACTTCCTAGTCAGGTACACTCTTAGGCATTTAATATGGGGTGTTGAGTCCATTTCGTTGAGCAAGGAGTAGCTCTTGTCTATTCCATATTTGGCTTAAGGAACTTTATCTGTGCTCATTTCAATCTCTGGTTTTATGCAGCACCCCAACTCACCTTTCCCCTTAAGCAAGCATAAGTTGGTTTTCTAAATTTGAGACCCTGTTCTGTTTTGTAATTCAGTTCCTGTGTAGCCAAGGTTACATTCCGTGTATTAGTGATATCTTATGATGTTTCTTTTCCTGTGTGACTTATTTCAGTTAGAATCATCATACCTGAATCCACTCATTATGCTGCTACGGGCCTGATGACATAGATTTCATTGCTGAGTGATACTGCATTGTACGTAAGTACCACAACTTCTTTATCCATTTTTCACTTTTTGTGATATTGAACTTGTACCGTAAACCAGGTTCTTGTAAACAGAGCCGTCCCAACCTTTGGGGTGGCTGTGTCTTTTGATTTTAATTTCCCTAAGCTATAGGACCATAAGTGGAAGTGCCCTAGGCTCTGTTGCTTTGTTTTTTAGATGTTTCAGGAAACACCATACACTTCTCCCGAGTGGCTGTTGGCAATTTACATCCCGCCCATCAGCATAACAAGGCTCCCAGTTCTCCATGGCCTGTCCTGCCTTTCTGGATTTTACACTTTTTTCAGATGGCCCTTTTGACCGGGGGGAAGTGAGACTTCACTGTAGTGCAGATTTCCTTTGCAAGCTTGCTTGGTTGGCCAAAAAGGGCGTATGCGTTTTTTCCTGAATATATTCAGGAAAAAACGCATACGCCCTTTTTGGCCAAGTGCATCATTGTGGACGTTCTGCCTCTTTTCCTATGCTTTAAATGCAATTCCAGTCTACCTCCTGAAATCGGTTTCCTGCAATTCTGCCCCGCTTTCAAGTCCTCTTGGCAGCCTTACTTCAGTATATTTTTGGACGATAGCTGTCATTTATAACTCTGCAGGTTTGTGAATTACAGTGCCCCTGAGCTCCTTTCTTCAAGTCGCTTTCTCGTGAGCTGGCCGCAACCCCGCAGGATGGCTTCAGGCCCTAATCTGGTTGCGGCACGGCACGCTGAGCCTTTGGTTAATTCCTCTTCCTGGTGGGAAATGAGAGTTAAATTTGCCCGTCCAGACACCTCCAGCTAGTCTGTCATTGGTTCTGCCTATTCCTGTTCATCTTCCGCAGAAATTGCAAACTGGGCCAAACAGGAGGTTAAAGGCACTGACTCTCCAAGTCGGGAGAGTGTTAGTAAAGCGTCTGGAATGTTGCACCCGAGTACCAGGGGACGAAAACTGAGACATATTGGAACACGTCTCCCGATCACACGGTTGATCATACTCTGGGTTCCACATGCATGTTTTAGCTGAAGGAAGAATACCTTAAACCTGGAGAGTTGAGACCCGTGGAATGGGTACCATGCAATATGACTTCAAAGGGTCTTCATTTGCTCACCGAACCTCTCCAATCCTATCACTGCTGCGTTTATGCCCCTGTACACACACTTGATTCTCTTTCAGAGACATAGCAATCCATAGGTTTTAAGATACTTCCTAGTCAGGTACACTCTTAGGCATTTAATATGGGGTGTTGAGTCCATTTCGTTGAGCAAGGAGTAGCTCTTGTCTATTCCATATTTGGCTTAAGGAACTTTATCTGTGCTCATTTCAATCTCTGGTTTTATGCAGCACCCCAACTCACCTTTCCCCTTAAGCAAGCATAAGTTGGTTTTCTAAATTTGAGACCCTGTTCTGTTTTGGAATTCAGTTCCTGTGTAGCCAAGTTTACATTCCGTGTATTAGTGATATCTTATGATGTTTCTTTTCCTGTGTGACTTATTTCAGTTAGAATCATCATACCTGAATCCACTCATTATGCTGCTACGGGCCTGATGACATAGATTTCATTGCTGAGTGATACTGCATTGTACGTAAGTACCACAACTTCTTTATCCATTTTTCACTTTCTGCGATATTGAACTTGTACCGTAAACCAGGTTCTTGTAAACAGAGCCGTCCCAACCTTTGGGGTGGCTGTGTCTTTTTGATTTTAATTTCCCTAAGCTATAGGACCATAAGTGGAAGTGCCCTAGGCTCTGTTGCTTTGTTTTTTAGCTGTTTCAGGAAACACCATACACTTCTCCCGAGTGGCTGTTGGCAATTTACATCCCGCCCATCAGCATAACAAGGCTCCCAGTTCTCCATGGCCTGTCCTGCCTTTCTGGATTTTACACTTTTTTCAGATGGCCCTTTTGACCAGGGGGAAGTGAGACTTCATTGTAGTGCAGATTTCCTTTGCAAGCTTGCTTGGTTGGCCAAAAAGGGCGTATGCGTTTTTTCCTGAATATATTCAGGAAAAAACGCATACGCCCTTTTTGGCCAAGTGCATCATTGTGGACGTTCTGCCTCTTTTCCTATGCTTTAAATGCAATTCCAGTCTACCTCCTGAAATCGGTTTCCTGCAATTCTGCCCCGCTTTCAAGTCCTCTTGGCAGCCTTACTTCAGTATATTTTTGGACGATAGCTGTCATTTATAACTCTGCAGGTTTGTGAATTACAGTGCCCCTGAGCTCCTTTCTTCAAGTCGCTTTCTCGTGAGCTGGCCGCAACCCCGCAGGATGGCTTCAGGCCCTAATCTGGTTCCGGCACGGCACGCTGAGCCTTTGGTTAATTCCTCTTCCTGGTGGGAAATGAGAGTTAAATTTGCCCGTCCAGACACCTCCAGCTAGTCTGTCATTGGTTCTGCCTATTCCTGTTCATCTTCCGCAGAAATTGCAAACTGGGCCAAACAGGAGGTTAAAGGCACTGACTCTCCAAGTCGGGAGAGTGTTAGTAAAGCGTCTGGAATGTTGCACCCGAGTACCAGGGGACGAAAACTGAGACATATTGGAACACGTCTCCCGATCACACGGTTGATCATACTCTGGGTTCCACATGCATGTTTTAGCTGAAGGAAGAATACCTTAAACCTGGAGAGTTGAGACCCGTGGAATGGGTACCATGCAATATGACTTCAAAGGGTCTTCATTTGCTCACCGAACCTCTCCAATCCTATCACTGCTGCGTTTATGCCCCTGTACACACACTTGATTCTCTTTCAGAGACATAGCAATCCATAGGTTTTAAGATACTTCCTAGTCAGGTACACTCTTAGGCATTTAATATGGGGTGTTGAGTCCATTTCGTTGAGCAAGGAGTAGCTCTTGTCTATTCCATATTTGGCTTAAGGAACTTTATCTGTGCTCATTTCAATCTCTGGTTTTATGCAGCACCCCAACTCACCTTTCCCCTTAAGCAAGCATAAGTTGGTTTTCTAAATTTGAGACCCTGTTCTGTTTTGTAATTCAGTTCCTGTGTAGCCAAGGTTACATTCCGTGTATTAGTGATATCTTATGATGTTTCTTTTTCTGTGTGACTTATTTCAGTTAGAATCATCGTACCTGAATCCACTCATTATGCTGCTACGGGCCTGATGACATAGATTTCATTGCTGAGTGATACTGCATTGTACGTAAGTACCACAACTTCTTTATCCATTTTTCACTTTCTGCGATATTGAACTTGTACCGTAAACCAGGTTCTTGTAAACAGAGCCGTCCCAACCTTTGGGGTGGCTGTGTCTTTTGATTTTAATTTCCCTAAGCTATAGGACCATAAGTGGAAGTGCCCTAGGCTCTGTTGCTTTGTTTTTTAGATGTTTCAGGAAACACCATACACTTCTCCCGAGTGGCTGTTGGCAATTGACATCCCGCCCATCAGCATAACAAGGCTCCCAGTTCTCCATGGCCTGTCCTGCCTTTCTGGATTTTACACTTTTTTCAGATGGCCCTTTTGACCGGGGGGAAGTGAGACTTCATTGTAGTGCAGATTTCCTTTGCAAGCTTGCTTGGTTGGCCAAAAAGGGCGTATGCGTTTTTTCCTGAATATATTCAGGAAAAAACGCATACGCCCTTTTTGGCCAAGTGCATCATTGTGGACGTTCTGCCTCTTTTCCTATGCTTTAAATGCAATTCCAGTCTACCTCCTGAAATCGGTTTCCTGCAATTCTGCCCCGCTTTCAAGTCCTCTTGGCAGCCTTACTTCAGTATATTTTTGGACGATAGCTGTCATTTATAACTCTGCAGGTTTGTGAATTACAGTGCCCCTGAGCTCCTTTCTTCAAGTCGCTTTCTCGTGAGCTGGCCGCAACCCCGCAGGATGGCTTCAGGCCCTAATCTGGTTCCGGCACGGCACGCTGAGCCTTTGGTTAATTCCTCTTCCTGGTGGGAAATGAGAGTTAAATTTGCCCGTCCAGACACCTCCAGCTAGTCTGTCATTGGTTCTGCCTATTCCTGTTCATCTTCCGCAGAAATTGCAAACTGGGCCAAACAGGAGGTTAAAGGCACTGACTCTCCAAGTCGGGAGAGTGTTAGTAAAGCGTCTGGAATGTTGCACCCGAGTACCAGGGGACGAAAACTGAGACATATTGGAACACGTCTCCCGATCACACGGTTGATCATACTCTGGGTTCCACATGCATGTTTTAGCTGAAGGAAGAATACCTTAAACCTGGAGAGTTGAGACCCGTGGAATGGGTACCATGCAATATGACTTCAAAGGGTCTTCATTTGCTCACCGAACCTCTCCAATCCTATCACTGCTGCGTTTATGCCCCTGTACACACACTTGATTCTCTTTCAGAGACATAGCAATCCATAGGTTTTAAGATACTTCCTAGTCAGGTACACTCTTAGGCATTTAATATGGGGTGTTGAGTCCATTTCGTTGAGCAAGGAGTAGCTCTTGTCTATTCCATATTTGGCTTAAGGAACTTTATCTGTGCTCATTTCAATCTCTGGTTTTATGCAGCACCCCAACTCACCTTTCCCCTTAAGCAAGCATAAGTTGGTTTTCTAAATTTGAGACCCTGTTCTGTTTTGTAATTCAGTTCCTGTGTAGCCAAGGTTACATTCCGTGTATTAGTGATATCTTATGATGTTTCTTTTTCTGTGTGACTTATTTCAGTTAGAATCATCGTACCTGAATCCACTCATTATGCTGCTACGGGCCTGATGACATAGATTTCATTGCTGAGTGATACTGCATTGTACGTAAGTACCACAACTTCTTTATCCATTTTTCACTTTCTGCGATATTGAACTTGTACCGTAAACCAGGTTCTTGTAAACAGAGCCGTCCCAACGTTTGGGGTGGCTGTGTCTTTTGATTTTAATTTCCCTAAGCTATAGGACCATAAGTGGAAGTGCCCTAGGCTCTGTTGCTTTGTTTTTTAGATGTTTCAGGAAACACCATACACTTCTCCCGAGTGGCTGTTGGCAATTGACATCCCGCCCATCAGCATAACAAGGCTCCCAGTTCTCCATGGCCTGTCCTGCCTTTCTGGATTTTACACTTTTTTCAGATGGCCCTTTTGACCGGGGGGAAGTGAGACTTCATTGTAGTGCAGATTTCCTTTGCAAGCTTGCTTGGTTGGCCAAAAAGGGCGTATGCGTTTTTTCCTGAATATATTCAGGAAAAAACGCATATGCCCTTTTTGGCCAAGTGCATCATTGTGGACGTTCTGCCTCTTTTCCTATGCTTTAAATGCAATTCCAGTCTACCTCCTGAAATCGGTTTCCTGCAATTCTGCCCCGCTTTCAAGTCCTCTTGGCAGCCTTACTTCAGTATATTTTTGGACGATAGCTGTCATTTATAACTCTGCAGGTTTGTGAATTACAGTGCCCCTGAGCTCCTTTCTTCAACTCGCTTTCTCGTGAGCTGGCCGCAACACCGCAGGATGGCTTCAGGCCCTAATCTGGTTCCGGCACGGCACGCTGAGCCTTTGGTTAATTCCTCTTCCTGGTGGGAAATGAGAGTTAAATTTGCCCGTCCAGACACCTCCAGCTAGTCTCTCATTGGTTCTCCCTATTCCTGTTCATCTTCCGCAGAAATTGCAAACTGGGCCAAACAGGAGGTTAAAGGCACTGACTCTCCAAGTCGGGAGAGTGTTAGTAAAGCGTCTGGAATGTTGCACCCGAGTACCAGGGGACGAAAACTGAGACATATTGGAACACGTCTCCCGATCACACGGTTGATCATACTCTGGGTTCCACATGCATGTTTTAGCTGAAGGAAGAATACCTTAAACCTGGAGAGTTGAGACCCGTGGAATGGGTACCATGCAATATGACTTCAAAGGGTCTTCATTTGCTCACCGAACCTCTCCAATCCTATCACTGTTGCGTTTATGCCCCTGTACACACGCTTGATTCTCTTTCAGAGACATAGCAATCCATAGGTTTTAAGATACTTCCTAGTCAGGTACACTCTTAGGCATTTAATATGGGGTGTTGAGTCCATTTCGTTGAGCAAGGAGTAGCTCTTGTCTATTCCATATTTGGCTTAAGAAACTTTATCTGTGCTCATTTCAATCTCTGGTTTTATGCAGCACCCCAACTCACCTTTCCCCTTAAGCAAGCATAAGTTGGTTTTCTAAATTTGAGACCCTGTTCTGTTTTGTAATTCAGTTCCTGTGTAGCCAAGTTTACATTCCGTGTATTAGTGATATCTTATGATGTTTCTTTTCCTGTGTGATTTATTTCAGTTAGAATCATCGTACCTGAATCCACTCATTATGCTGCTACGGGCCTGATGACATAGATTTCATTGCTGAGTGATACTGCATTGTACGTAAGTACCACAACTTCTTTATCCATTTTTCACTTTCTGCGATACTGAACTTGTACCGTAAACCAGGTTCTTGTAAACAGAGCCGTCCCAACCTTTGGGGTGGCTGTGTCTTTTGATTTTAATTTCCCTAAGCTATAGGACCATAAGTGGAAGTGCCCTAGGCTCTGTTGCTTTGTTTTTTAGATGTTTCAGGAAACACCATACACTTCTCCCGAGTGGCTGTTGGCAATTGACATCCCGCCCATCAGCATAACAAGGCTCCCAGTTCTCCATGGCCTGTCCTGCCTTTCTGGATTTTACACTTTTTTCAGATGGCCCTTTTGACCAGGGGGAAGTGAGACTTCATTGTAGTGCAGATTTCCTTTGCAAGCTTGCTTGGTTGGCCAAAAAGGGCGTATGCGTTTTTTCCTGAATATATTCAGGAAAAAACGCATACGCCCTTTTTGGCCAAGTACATCATTGTGGACGTTCTGCCTCTTTTCCTATGCTTTAAATGCAATTCCAGTCTACCTCCTGAAATCGGTTTCCTGCAATTCTGCCCCGCTTTCAAGTCTTCTTGGCAGCCTTACTTCAGTATATTTTTGGACGATAGCTGTCATTTATAACTCTGCAGGTTTGTGAATTACAGTGCCCCTGAGCTCCTTTCTTCAAGTCGCTTTCTCGTGAGCTGGCCGCAACCCCGCAGGATGGCTTCAGGCCCTAACCTGGTTCCGGCACGGCACGCTGAGCCTTTGGTTAATTCCTCTTCCTGGTGGGAAATGAGAGTTAAATTTGCCCGTCCAGACACCTCCAGCTAGTCTCTCATTGGTTCTCCCTATTCCTGTTCATCTTCCGCAGAAATTGCAAACTGGGCCAAACAGGAGGTTAAAGGCACTGACTCTCCAAGTCGGGAGAGTGTTAATAAAGCGTCTGGAATGTTGCACCCGAGTACCAGGGGACGAAAACTGACACATATTGGAACACGTCTCCCGATCACACGGTTGATCATACTCTGGGTTCCACATGCATGTTTTAGCTGAAGGAAGAATACCTTAAACCTGGAGAGTTGAGACCCGTGGAATGGGTACCATGCAATATGACTTCAAAGGGTCTTCATTTGCTCACCGAACCTCTCCAGTCCTATCACTGCTGCGTTTATGCCCCTGCACACACGCTTGATTCTCTTTCGGAGACATAGCAATCCATAGGTTTTAAGATACTTCCTAGTCAGGTACACTCTTAGGCGTTTAATATGGGGTGTTGAGTCCATTTCGTTGAGCAAGGAGTAGCTCTTGTCTATTCCATATTTGGCTTAAGGAACTTTATCTGTGCTCATTTCAATCTCTGGTTTTATGCAGCACCCCAACTCACCTTTCCCCTTAAGCAAGCATAAGTTGGGTTTCTAAATTTGAGACCCTGTTCTGTTTTGGAATTCAGTTCCAGTGTAGCCAAGTTTACATTCCGTGTATTAGTGATATCTTATGATGTTTCTTTTTCTGTGTGACTCATTTCAGTTAGAATCATCATACCTGAATCCACTCATTATGCTGCTACGGGCCTGATGACATAGATTTCATTGCTGAGTGATACTGCATTGTACGTAAGTACCACAACTTCTTTATCCATTTTTCACTTTCTGCGATATTGAACTTGTACCGTAAACCAGGTTCTTGTAAACAGAGCCGTCCCAACCTTTGGGGTGGCTGTGTCTTTTTGATTTTAATTTCCCTAAGCTATAGGACCATAAGTGGAAGTGCCCTAGGCTCTGTTGCTTTGTTTTTTAGATGTTTCAGGAAACACCATACACTTCTCCCGAGTGGCTGTTGGCAATTTACATCCCACCCATCAGCATAACAAGGCTCCCAGTTCTCCATGGCCTGTCCTGCCTTTCTGGATTTTACACTTTTTTCAGATGGCCCTTTTGACCGGGGGGAAGTGAGACTTCATTGTAGTGCAGATTTCCTTTGCAAGCTTGCTTGGTTGGCCAAAAAGGGCGTATGCGTTTTTTCCTGAATATATTCAGGAAAAAACGCATACGCCCTTTTTGGCCAAGTGCATCATTGTGGACGTTCTTCCTCTTTTCCTATGCTTTAAATGCAATTCCAGTCTACCTCCTGAAATCGGTTTCCTGCAATTCTGCCCCGCTTTCAAGTCCTCTTGGCAGCCTTACTTCAGTATATTTTTGGATGATAGCTATCATTTATAACTCTGCAGGTTTGTGAATTACAGTGCCCCTGAGCTCCTTTCTTCAACTCGCTTTCTCGTGAGCTGGCCGCAACACCGCAGGATGGCTTCAGGCCCTAATCTGGTTGCGGCACGGCACGCTGAGCCTTTGGTTAATTCCTCTTCCTGGTGGGAAATGAGAATTAAATTTGCCCGTCCAGACACCTCCAGCTAGTCTCTCATTGGTTCTCCCTATTCCTGTTCATCTTCCGCAGAAATTGCAAACTGGGCCAAACAGGAGGTTAAAGGCACTGACTCTCCAAGTCGGGAGAGTGTTAGTAAAGCGTCTGGAATGTTGCACCCGAGTACCAGGGGACGAAAACTGAGACATATTGGAACACGTCTCCCGATCACACGGTTGATCATACTCTGGGTTCCACATGCATGTTTTAGCTGAAGGAAGAATACCTTAAACCTGGAGAGTTGAGACCCGTGGAATGGGTACCATGCAATATGACTTCAAAGGGTCTTCATTTGCTCACCGAACCTCTCCAGTCCTATCACTGCTGCGTTTATGCCCCTGCACACACGCTTGATTCTCTTTCGGAGACATAGCAATCCATAGGTTTTAAGATACTTCCTAGTCAGGTACACTCTTAGGCATTTAATATGGGGTGTTGAGTCCATTTCGTTGAGCAAGGAGTAGCTCTTGTCTATTCCATATTTGGCTTAAGGAACTTTATCTGTGCTCATTTCAATCTCTGGTTTTATGCAGCACCCCAACTCACCTTTCCCCTTAAGCAAGCATAAGTTGGGTTTCTAAATTTGAGACCCTGTTCTGTTTTGTAATTCAGTTCCTGTGTAGCCAAGTTTACATTCCGTGTATTAGTGATATCTTATGATGTTTCTTTTTCTGTGTGACTTATTTCAGTTAGAATCATCATACCTGAATCCACTCATTATGCTGCTACGGGCCTGATGACATAGATTTCATTGCTGAGTGATATTGCATTGTACGTAAGTACCACAACTTCTTTATCCATTTTTCACTTTCTGCGATATTGAACTTGTACCGTAAATGAGTTTCTTGGAAACAGAGCCGTCCCAACCTTTTGGGTGGCTCTATCTTTTTGATTTTAATTTCCCTAAGCTATAGGACCATAAGTGGTAGTGCCCTAGGCTCTGTTGCTTTGTTTTTTAGATGTTTGAGGAAACACCATACACTTCTGCCGAGTGGCTCTTGGCAATTTACATCCCGCCCATCAGCATAACAAGGCTCCCAGTTCTCCATGGCCTGTCCTGTCTTTCTAGATTTTACACTTTTTTCAGATGGCCCTTTTGACCGGGGGGAAGTGAGACTTCATTGTAGTGCAGATTTCCTTTGCAAGCTTGCTTGGTTGGCCAAAAAGGGCGTATGCGTTTTTTCCTGAATATATTCAGGAAAAAACGCATACGCCCTTTTTGGCCAAGTGCATCATTGTGGACGTTCTGCCTCTTTTCCTATGCTTTAAATGCAATTCCAGTCTACCTCCTGAAATCGGTTTCCTGCAATTCTGCCCCGCTTTCAAGTCCTCTTGGCAGCCTTACTTCAGTATATTTTTGGACGATAGCTGTCATTTATAACTCTGCAGGTTTGTGAATTACAGTGCCCCTGAGCTCCTTTCTTCAACTCGCTTTCTCGTGAGCTGGCCGCAACCCCGCAGGATGGCTTCAGGCCCTAATCTGGTTCCGGCACGGCACGCTGAGCCTTTGGTTAATTCCTCTTCCTGGTGGGAAATGAGAGTTAAATTTGCCCGTCCAGACACCTCCAGCTAGTCTCTCATTGGTTCTCCCTATTCCTGTCCATCTTCCGCAGAAATTGCAAACTGGGCCAACAGGAGGTTAAAGGCACTGACTCTCCAAGTCGGGAGAGTGTTAGTAAAGCGTCTGGAATGTTGCACCCGAGTACCAGGGGACGAAAACTGAGACATATTGGAACACGTCTCCCGATCACACGGTTGATCATACTCTGGGTTCCACATGCATGTTTTAGCTGAAGGAAGAATACCTTAAACCTGGAGAGTTGAGACCCGTGGAATGGGTACCATGCAATATGACTTCAAAGGGTCTTCATTTGCTCACCGAACCTCTCCAATCCTATCACTGCTGCGTTTATGCCCCTGTACACACACTTGATTCTCTTTCAGAGACATAGCAATCCATAGGTTTTAAGATACTTCCTAGTCAGGTACACTCTTAGGCATTTAATATGGGGTGTTGAGTCCATTTCGTTGAGCAAGGAGTAGCTCTTGTCTATTCCATATTTGGCTTAAGGAACTTTATCTGTGCTCATTTCAATCTCTGGTTTTATGCAGCACCCCAACTCACCTTTCCCCTTAAGCAAGCATAAGTTGGTTTTCTAAATTTGAGACCCTGTTCTGTTTTGTAATTCAGTTCCAGTGTAGCCAAGTTTACATTCCGTGTATTAGTGATATCTTATGATGTTTCTTTTTCTGTGTGACTCATTTCAGTTAGAATCATCGTACCTGAATCCACTCATTATGCTGCTACGGGCCTGATGACATAGATTTCATTGCTGAGTGATACTGCATTGTACGTAAGTACCACAACTTCTTTATCCATTTTTCACTTTCTGTGATATTGAACTTGTACCGTAAACCAGGTTCTTGTAAACAGAGCCGTCCCAACCTTTGGGGTGGCTGTGTCTTTTTGATTTTAATTTCCCTAAGCTATAGGACCATAAGTGGAAGTGCCCTAGGCTCTGTTGCTTTGTTTTTTAGATGTTTCAGGAAACACCATACACTTCTCCCGAGTGGCTGTTGGCAATTTACATCCCACCCATCAGCATAACAAGGCTCCCAGTTCTCCATGGCCTGTCCTGCCTTTCTGGATTTTACACTTTTTTCAGATGGCCCTTTTGACCGGGGGGAAGTGAGACTTCATTGTAGTGCACATTTCCTTTGCAAGCTTGCTTGGTTGGCCAAAAAGTGCGTATGCGTTTTTTCCTGAATATATTCAGGAAAAAACGCATACGCCCTTTTTGGCCAAGTGCATCATTGTGGACGTTCTGCCTCTTTTCCTATGCTTTAAATGCAATTCCAGTCTACCTCCTGAAATCGGTTTCCTGCAATTCTGCCCCGCTTTCAAGTCCTCTTGGCAGCCTTACTTCAGTATATTTTTGGACGATAGCTGTCATTTATAACTCTGCAGGTTTGTGAATTACAGTGCCCCTGAGCTCCTTTCTTCAACTCGCTTTCTCGTGAGCTGGCCGCAACACCGCAGGATTGCTTCAGGCCCTAATCTGGTTCCGGCACGGCATGCTGAGCCTTTGGTTAATTCCTCTTCCTGGTGCGAATTGAGAGTTAAATTTGCCCGTCCAGACACCTCCAGCTAGTCTCTCATTGGTTCTCCCTATTCCTGTTCATCTTCCGCAGAAATTGCAAACTGGGCCAAACAGGAGGTTAAAGGCACTGACTCTCCAAGTCGGGAGAGTGTTAGTAAAGCGTCTGGAATGTTGCACCCGAGTACCAGGGGACGAAAACTGAGACATATTGGAACACGTCTCCCGATCACACGGTTGATCATACTCTGGGTTCCACATGCATGTTTTAGCTGAAGGAAGAATACCTTAAACCTGGAGAGTTGAGACCCGTGGAATGGGTACCATGCAATATGACTTCAAAGGGTCTTCATTTGCTCACCGAACTTCTCCAATCCTATCACTGCTGCGTTTATGCCCCTGCACACACGCTTGATTCTCTTTCGGTGACATAGCAATCCATAGGTTTTAAGATACTTCCTAGTCAGGTATATTCTTAGGTGTTTAATATGGGGTGTTGAGTCCATTTCGTTGAGCAAGGAGTAGGTCTTGTCTATTCCATATTTGGCTTAAGGAACTTTATCTGTGCTCATTTCAATCTCTGGTTTTATGCAGCACCCCAACTCACCTTTCCCCTTAAGCAAGCATAAGTTGGTTTTCTAAATTTGAGACCCTGTTCTGTTTTGCAATTCAGTTCCTGTGTAGCCAAGTTTACATTCCGTGTATTAGTGATATCTTATGATGTTTCTTTTTCTGTGTGACTTATTTCAGTTAGAATCATCATACCTGAATCCACTCATTATGCTGCTACGGGCCTGATGACGTAGATTTCATTGCTGAGTGATACTGCATTGTACTTAAGTACCACAACTTCTTTATCCATTTTTCACTTTCTGCGATATTGAACTTGTACCGTAAACCAGGTTCTTGTAAACAGAGCCGTCCCAACCTTTGGGGTGGCTCTGTCTTTTTGATTTTAATTTCCCTAAGCTATAGGACCATAAGTGGAAGTGCCCTAGGCTCTGTTGCTTTGTTTTTTAGCTGTTTCAGGAAACACCATACACTTCTCCGGAGTGGCTGTTGGCAATTTACATCCCGCCCATCAGCATAACAAGGCTCCCAGTTCTCCATGGCCTGTCCTGCCTTTCTGGATTTTACACTTTTTTCAGATGGCCCTTTTGACCGGGGGGAAGTGAGACTTCATTGTAGTGCAGATTTCCTTTGCAAGCTTGCTTGGTTGGCCAAAAAGGGCGTATGCGTTTTTTCCTGAATATATTCAGGAAAAAACGCATACGCCCTTTTTGGCCAAGTGCATCATTGTGGACGTTCTGCCTCTTTTCCTATGCTTTAAATGCAATTCCAGTCTACCTCCTGAAATCGGTTTCCTGCAATTCTGCCCCGCTTTCAAGTCCTCTTGGCAGCCTTACTTCAGTATATTTTTGGACGATAGCTGTCATTTATAACTCTGCAGGTTTGTGAATTACAGTGTCCCTGAGCTCCTTTTTTCAACTCGCTTTCTCGTGAGCTGGCCGCAACACCGCAGGATGGCTTCAGGCCCTAATCTGGTTCCGGCACGGCACGCTGAGCCTTTGGTTAATTCCTCTTCCTGGTGGGAAATGAGAGTTAAATTTGCCCGTCCAGACACCTCCAGCTGGTCTGTAATTGGTTCTCACTATTCCTGTTCATCTTCCGCAGAAATTGCAAACTGGGCCAAACAGGAGGTTAAAGGCACTGACTCTCCAAGTCGGGAGAGTGTTAGTAAAGCGTCTGGAATGTTGCACCCGAGTACCAGGGGACGAAAACTGAGACATATTGGAACACGTCTCCCGATCACACGGTTGATCATACTCTGGGTTCCACATGCATGTTTTAGCTGAAGGAAGAATACCTTAAACCTGGAGAGTTGAGACCCGTGGAATGGGTACCATGCAATATGACTTCAAAGGGTCTTCATTTGCTCACCGAACCTCTCCAATCCTATCACTGCTGCGTTTATGCCCCTGTACACACACTTGATTCTCTTTCAGAGACATAGCAATCCATAGGTTTTAAGATACTTCCTAGTCAGGTACACTCTTAGGCATTTAATATGGGGTGTTGAGTCCATTTCGTTGAGCAAGGAGTAGCTCTTGTCTATTCCATATTTGGCTTAAGGAACTTTATCTGTGCTCATTTCAATCTCTGGTTTTATGCAGCACCCCAACTCACCTTTCCCCTTAAGCAAGCATAAGTTGGTTTTCTAAATTTGAGACCCTGTTCTGTTTTGGAATTCAGTTCCAGTGTAGCCAAGTTTACATTCCGTGTATTAGTGATATCTTATGATGTTTCTTTTTCTGTGTGACTCATTTCAGTTAGAATCATCGTACCTGAATCCACTCATTATGCTGCTACGGGCCTGATGACATAGATTTCATTGCTGAGTGATACTGCATTGTACGTAAGTACCACAACTTCTTTATCCATTTTTCACTTTCTGTGATATTGAACTTGTACCGTAAACCAGGTTCTTGTAAACAGAGCCGTCCCAACCTTTGGGGTGGCTGTGTCTTTTTGATTTTAATTTCCCTAAGCTATAGGACCATAAGTGGAAGTGCCCTAGGCTCTGTTGCTTTGTTTTTTAGATGTTTCAGGAAACACCATACACTTCTCCCGAGTGATTGTTGGCAATTTACATCCCACCCATCAGCATAACAAGGCTCCCAGTTCTCCATGGCCTGTCCTGCCTTTCTGGATTTTACACTTTTTTCAGATGGCCCTTTTGACCGGGGGGAAGTGAGACTTCATTGTAGTGCACATTTCCTTTGCAAGCTTGCTTGGTTGGCCAAAAAGGGCGTATGCGTTTTTTCCTGAATATATTCAGGAAAAGACGCATACGCCCTTTTTGGCCAAGTGCATCATTGTGGACGTTCTGCCTCTTTTCCTATGCTTTAAATGCAATTCCAGTCTACCTCCTGAAATCGGTTTCCTGCAATTCTGCCCCGCTTTCAAGTCCTCTTGGCAGCCTTACTTCAGTATATTTTTGGACGATAGCTGTCATTTATAACTCTGCAGGTTTGTGAATTACAGTGCCCCTGAGCTCCTTTCTTCAACTCGCTTTCTCGTGAGCTGGCCGCAACACCGCAGGATTGCTTCAGGCCCTAATCTGGTTCCGGCACGGCATGCTGAGCCTTTGGTTAATTCCTCTTCCTGGTGCGAAATGAGAGTTAAATTTGCCCGTCCAGACACCTCCAGCTAGTCTCTCATTGGTTCTCCCTATTCCTGTTCATCTTCCGCAGAAATTGCAAACTGGGCCAAACAGGAGGTTAAAGGCACTGACTCTCCAAGGCGGGAGAGTGTTAGTAAAGCGTCTGGAATGTTGCACCCGAGTACCAGGGGACGAAAACTGAGACATATTGGAACACGTCTCCCGATCACACGGTTGATCATACTCTGGGTTCCACATGCATGTTTTAGCTGAAGGAAGAATACCTTAAACCTGGAGAGTTGAGACCCGTGGAATGGGTACCATGCAATATGACTTCAAAGGGTCTTCATTTGCTCACCGAACTTCTCCAATCCTATCACTGCTGCGTTTATGCCCCTGCACACACGCTTGATTCTCTTTCGGTGACATAGCAATCCATAGGTTTTAAGATACTTCCTAGTCAGGTATATTCTTAGGTGTTTAATATGGGGTGTTGAGTCCATTTCGTTGAGCAAGGAGTAGGTCTTGTCTATTCCATATTTGGCTTAAGGAACTTTATCTGTGCTCATTTCAATCTCTGGTTTTATGCAGCACCCCAACTCACCTTTCCCCTTAAGCAAGCATAAGTTGGTTTTCTAAATTTGAGACCCTGTTCTGTTTTGCAATTCAGTTCCTGTGTAGCCAAGTTTACATTCCGTGTATTAGTGATATCTTGTGATGTTTCTTTTTCTGTGTGACTTATTTCAGTTAGAATCATCGTACCTGAATCCACTCATTATGCTGCTACGGGCCTGATGACATAGATTTCATTGCTGAGTGATACTGCATTGTACGTAAGTACCACAACTTCTTTATCCATTTTTCACTTTCTGCGATATTGAACTTGTACCGTAAACCAGGTTCTTGTAAACAGAGCCGTCCCAACCTTTGGGGTGGCTGTGTCTTTTGATTTTAATTTCCCTAAGCTATAGGACCATAAGTGGAAGTGCCCTAGGCTCTGTTGCTTTGTTTTTTAGATGTTTCAGGAAACACCATACACTTCTCCCGAGTGGCTGTTGGCAATTGACATCCCGCCCATCAGCATAACAAGGCTCCCAGTTCTCCATGGCCTGTCCTGCCTTTCTGGATTTTACACTTTTTTCAGATGGCCCTTTTGACCGGGGGGAAGTGAGACTTCATTGTAGTGCAGATTTCCTTTGCAAGCTTGCTTGGTTGGCCAAAAAGGGCGTATGCGTTTTTTCCTGAATATATTCAGGAAAAAACGCATACGCCCTTTTTGGCCAAGTGCATCATTGTGGACGTTCTGCCTCTTTTCCTATGCTTTCAATGCAATTCCAGTCTACCTCCTGAAATCGGTTTCCTGCAATTCTGCCCCGCTTTCAAGTCCTCTTGGCAGCCTTACTTCAGTATATTTTTGGACGATAGCTGTCATTTATAACTCTGCAGGTTTGTGAATTACAGTGCCCCTGAGCTCCTTTCTTCAAGTCGCTTTCTCGTGAGCTGGCCGCAACCCCGCAGGATGGCTTCAGGCCCTAATCTGGTTCCGGCACGGCACGCTGAGCCTTTGGTTAATTCCTCTTCCTGGTGGGAAATGAGAGTTAAATTTGCCCGTCCAGACACCTCCAGCTGGTCTGTAATTGGTTCTCCCTATTCCTGTTCATCTTCCGCAGAAATTGCAAACTGGGCCAAACAGGAGGTTAAAGGCACTGACTCTCCAAGTCGGGAGAGTGTTAGTAAAGCGTCTGGAATGTTGCACCCGAGTACCAGGGGACGAAAACTGAGACATATTGGAACACGTCTCCCGATCACACGGTTGATCATACTCTGGGTTCCACATGCATGTTTTAGCTGAAGGAAGAATACCTTAAACCTGGAGAGTTGAGACCCGTGGAATGGGTACCATGCAATATGACTTCAAAGGGTCTTCATTTGCTCACCGAACCTCTCCAATCCTATCACTGCTGCGTTTATGCCCCTGTACACACACTTGATTCTCTTTCAGAGACATAGCAATCCATAGGTTTTAAGATACTTCCTAGTCAGGTACACTCTTAGGCATTTAATATGGGGTGTTGAGTCCATTTCGTTGACCAAGGAGTAGCTCTTGTCTATTCCATATTTGGCTTAAGGAACTTTATCTGTGCTCAATTCCATCTCTGGTTTTATGCAGCACCCCAACTCACCTTTCCCCTTAAGCAAGCATAAGTTGGTTTTCTAAATTTGAGACCCTGTTCTGTTTTGTAATTCAGTTCCTGTGTAGCCAAGGTTACATTCCGTGTATTAGTGATATCTTATGATGTTTCTTTTCCTGTGTGACTTATTTCAGTTAGAATCATCATACCTGAATCCACTCATTATGCTGCTACGGGCCTGATGACATAGATTTCATTGCTGAGTGATACTGCATTGTACGTAAGTACCACAACTTCTTTATCCATTTTTCACTTTCTGCGATATTGAACTTGTACCGTAAACCAGGTTCTTGTAAACAGAGCCGTCCCAACCTTTGGGGTGGCTGTGTCTTTTGATTTTAATTTCCCTAAGCTATAGGACCATAAGTGGAAGTGCCCTAGGCTCTGTTGCTTTGTTTTTTAGATGTTTCAGGAAACACCATACACTTCTCCCGAGTGGCTCTTGGCAATTTACATCCCGCCCATCAGCATAACAAGGCTCCCAGTTCTCCATGGCCTGTCCTGCCTTTCTGGATTTTACACTTTTTTCAGATGGCCCTTTTGACCGGGGGGAAGTGAGACTTCATTGTAGTGCAGATTTCCTTTGCAAGCTTGCTTGGTTGGCCAAAAAGGGCGTATGCGTTTTTTCCTGAATATATTCAGGAAAAAACGCATACGCCCTTTTTGGCCAAGTGCATCATTGTGGACGTTCTGCCTCTTTTCCTATGCTTTCAATGCAATTCCAGTCTACCTCCTGAAATCGGTTTCCTGCAATTCTGCCCCGCTTTCAAGTCCTCTTGGCAGCCTTACTTCAGTATATTTTTGGACGATAGCTGTCATTTATAACTCTGCAGGTTTGTGAATTACAGTGCCCCTGAGCTCCTTTCTTCAACTCGCTTTCTCGTGAGCTGGCCGCAACCCCGCAGGATGGCTTCAGGCCCTAATCTGGTTCCGGCACGGCACGCTGAGCCTTTGGTTAATTCCTCTTCCTGGTGCGAAATGAGAGTTAAATTTGCCCGTCCAGACACCTCCAGCTAGTCTGTCATTGGTTCTCCCTATTCCTGTTCATCTTCCGCAGAAATTGCAAACTGGGCCAAACAGGAGGTTAAAGGCACTGACTCTCCAAGTCGGGAGAGTGTTAGTAAAGCGTCTGGAATGTTGCACCCGAGTACCAGGGGACGAAAACTGAGACATATTGGAACACGTCTCCCGATCACACGGTTGATCATACTCTGGGTTCCACATGCATGTTTTAGCTGAAGGAAGAATACCTTAAACCTGGAGAGTTGAGACCCGTGGAATGGGTACCATGCAATATGACTTCAAAGGGTCTTCATTTGCTCACCGAACTTCTCCAATCCTATCACTGCTGCGTTTATGCCCCTGTACACACACTTGATTCTCTTCCAGAGACATAGCAATCCATAGGTTTTAAGATACTTCCTAGTCAGGTACACTCTTAGGCATTTAATATGGGGTGTTGAGTCCATTTCGTTGAGCAAGGAGTAGCTCTTGTCTATTCCATATTTGGCTTAAGGAACTTTATCTGTGCTCATTTCAATCTCTGGTTTTATGCAGCACCCCAACTCACCTTTCCCCTTAAGCAAGCATAAGTTGGTTTTCTAAATTTGAGACCCTGTTCTGTTTTGGAATTCAGTTCCTGTGTAGCCAAGTTTACATTCCGTGTATTAGTGATATCTTATGATGTTTCTTTTCCTGTGTGACTTATTTCAGTTAGAATCATCATACCTGAATCCACTCATTATGCTGCTACGGGCCTGATGACATAGATTTCATTGCTGAGTGATACTGCATTGTACGTAAGTACCACAACTTCTTTATCCATTTTTCACTTTCTGCGATATTGAACTTGTACCGTAAACCAGGTTCTTGTAAACAGAGCCGTCCCAACCTTTGGGGCGGCTGTGTCTTTTTGATTTTAATTTCCCTAAGCTATAGGACCATAAGTGGAAGTGCCCTAGGCTCTGTTGCTTTGTTTTTTAGCTGTTTCAGGAAACACCATACACTTCTCCGGAGTGGCTGTTGGCAATTTACATCCCGCCCATCAGCATAACAAGGCTCCCAGTTCTCCATGGCCTGTCCTGCCTTTCTGGATTTTACACTTTTTTCAGATGGCCCTTTTGACCGGGGGGAAGTGAGACTTCATTGTAGTGCAGATTTCCTTTGCAAGCTTGCTTGGTTGGCCAAAAAGGGCGTATGCGTTTTTTCCTGAATATATTCAGGAAAAAACGCATACGCCCTTTTTGGCCAAGTGCATCATTGTGGACGTTCTGCCTCTTTTCCTATGCTTTAAATGCAATTCCAGTCTACCTCCTGAAATCGGTTTCCTGCAATTCTGCCCCGCTTTCAAGTCCTCTTGGCAGCCTTACTTCAGTATATTTTTGGACGATAGCTGTCATTTATAACTCTGCAGGTTTGTGAATTACAGTGCCCCTGAGCTCCTTTCTTCAACTCGCTTCCTCGTGAGCTGTCCGCAACACCGCAGGATGGCTTCAGGCCCTAATCAGGTTCCGGCATGGCCGCTGAGCCTTTGGTTAATTCCTCTTCCTGGTTGGAAATGAGAGTTAAATTTGCCCGTCCAGACACCTCCAGCTAGTCTCTCATTGGTTCTCCCTATCCCTGTTCATCTTCCGCAGAAATTGCAAACTGGGCCAAACCGGAGGTTAAAGGCACTGACTCTCCAAGTCGGGAGAGTGTTAGTAAAGCGTCTGGAATGTTGCACCCGAGTACCAGGGGACGAAAACTGAGACATATTGGAACACGTCTCCCGATCACATGGTTGATCATACTCTGGGTTCCACATGCATGTTTTAGCTGAAGGAAGAATACCTTAAACCTGGAGAGTTGAGACCCGTGGAATGGGTACCATGCAATATGACTTCAAAGGGTCTTCATTTGCTCACCGAACCTCTCCAATCCTATCACTGCTGCGTTTATGCCCCTGTACACACACTTGATTCTCTTTCAGAGACATAGCAATCCATAGGTTTTAAGATACTTCCTAGTCAGGTACACTCTTAGGCATTTAATATGGGGTGTTGAGTCCATTTCGTTGAGCAAGGAGTAGCTCTTGTCTATTCCATATTTGGCTTAAGGAACTTTATCTGTGCTCATTTCAATCTCTGGTTTTATGCAGCACCCCAACTCACCTTTCCCCTTAAGCAAGCATAAGTTGGTTTTCTAAATTTGAGACCCTGTTCTGTTTTGTAATTCAGTTCCTGTGTAGCCAAGGTTACATTCCGTGTATTAGTGATATCTTATGATGTTTCTTTTCCTGTGTGACTTATTTCAGTTAGAATCATCATACCTGAATCCACTCATTATGCTGCTACGGGCCTGATGACATAGATTTCATTGCTGAGTGATACTGCATTGTACGTAAGTACCACAACTTCTTTATCCATTTTTCACTTTCTGCGATATTGAACTTGTACCGTAAACCAGGTTCTTGTAAACAGAGCCGTCCCAACCTTTGGGGTGGCTGTGTCTTTTGATTTTAATTTCCCTAAGCTATAGGACCATAAGTGGAAGTGCCCTAGGCTCTGTTGCTTTGTTTTTTAGATGTTTCAGGAAACACCATACACTTCTCCCGAGTGGCTGTTGGCAATTTACATCCCGCCCATCAGCATAACAAGGCTCCCAGTTCTCCATGGCCTGTCCTGCCTTTCTGGATTTTACACTTTTTTCAGATGGCCCTTTAGACCGGGGGGAAGTGAGACTTCATTGTAGTGCAGATTTCCTTTGCAAGCTTGCTTGGTTGGCCAAAAAGGGCATATGCGTTTTTTCCTGAATATATTCAGGAAAAAACGCATACGCCCTTTTTGGCCAAGTGCATCATTGTGGACGTTCTGCCTCTTTTCCTATGCTTTAAATGCAATTCCAGTCTACCTCCTGAAATCGGTTTCCTGCAATTCTGCCCCGCTTTCAAGTCCTCTTGGCAGCCTTACTTCAGTATATTTTTGGACGATAGCTGTCATTTATAACTCTGCAGGTTTGTGAATTACAGTGCCCCTGAGCTCCTTTCTTCAAGTCGCTTTCTCGTGAGCTGGCCGCAACCCCGCAGGATGGCTTCAGGCCCTAATCTGGTTCCGGCACGGCACGCTGAGCCTTTGGTTAATTCCTCTTCCTGGTGGGAAATGAGAGTTAAATTTGCCCGTCCAGACACCTCCAGCTAGTCTGTCATTGGTTCTCCCTATTCCTGTTCATCTTCCGCAGAAATTGCAAACTGGGCCAAACAGGAGGTTAAAGGCACTGACTCTCCAAGTCGGGAGAGTGTTAGTAAAGCGTCTGGAATGTTGCACCCGAGTACCAGGGGACGAAAACTGAGACATATTGGAACACGTCTCCCGATCACACGGTTGATCATACTCTGGGTTCCACATGCATGTTTTAGCTGAAGGAAGAATACCTTAAACCTGGAGAGTTGAGACCCGTGGAATGGGTACCATGCAATATGACTTCAAAGGGTCTTCATGTGCTCACCGAACCTCTCCAATCCTATCACTGCTGCGTTTATGCCCCTGTACACACACTTGATTCTCTTTCAGAGACATAGCAATCCATAGGTTTTAAGATACTTCCTAGTCAGGTACACTCTTAGGCATTTAATATGGGGTGTTGAGTCCATTTCGTTGAGCAAGGAGTAGCTCTTGTCTATTCCATATTTGGCTTAAGGAACTTTATCTGTGCTCATTTCAATCTCTGGTTTTATGCAGCACCCCAACTCACCTTTCCCCTTAAGCAAGCATAAGTTGGTTTTCTAAATTTGAGACCCTGTTCTGTTTTGTAATTCAGTTCCTGTGTAGCCAAGTTTACATTCCGTGTATTAGTGATATCTTGTGATGTTTCTTT